>NC_141676.1:4318305-4663838 GCF_028749965.1 Puma concolor
AAGGTCCGTCCTTCATTTAAGAATCCCGTCCAAGACACCACACCTTATTTACTTGTCCTGTCTCCTCAGGCTCCTCTTGGCTGGGACGTTTACTCGGACCTTACTGGGTAGGTATCCTGCAGTCCCTTCACCGGAGTCTGTCTCATGTTCTCCTCGTGACCGCAGGGCCTCTGAAAGGAAGCCCGCACAGGGAAAACGTCACTTCCGTGACGCCACAAGAGCACAGACTGTCAACACAACTTGTCACCGGCTGCCACTTTGATTATCTGGCCCAGGAAGTGTTTGCCAGAGTCGCTGTCAAGGTGCTCTTTTTATTGTCTTTCCACACAGAACTCTCTGGAGGGAAGCCATGGTGCGCGGTCTACGCACGAGAGCGGGCAGTCTTGTTCTTCCTCCTTGAGGGGGGTGTATCCACGTGAACTCCGTGCAACTCTTCTACAGGGGAGACGTGTCTCTGCTCTTCTGTTTATTGGTATCAGTATGAACTATCGGAAACATTCTACTCTGGGTTAGAAGACAACGCCTTGTGCCGTTGTGGGGGGTGTTGACTGGGCCAATCGGCTTTGGCCAATGAAAGCTCTGGGTGTCAGTTGGCCCAGTGCTCTTCTGACCTAACCCCGGCCACTTACACCGTGGGGTTCTGCAGGGTTTTCTGTACTTCCTAATTTTTACCTGACACGATGCTCCAGACTCCTCCTGCCCTACCTGTAGAACCAGCCACTTCTCCCAGGAGCCCCAGTTCCCTTCCCTGGAGACTGGTGTGAGGGACCGAGATCTGGCCACCGGTCCTTGTTCCCAGTGGCGGGTCACTCCTAGGCCCTTGCGGCTCACAAAGCAAGTCTTTTTGGTTCACCTCTTCACGGTCAGTGTGGGTGATTTCTAACGTCCTAGAGACTCCTTCTTTGACTGCGTCCAACTTCACCAGTAAGCCCCGAGGCCTTCTTCATCTCTGCTGCGGGCCTCAGCTCTAGCATTGTCCGTGTGATGTTCTATCTCCGCTAAAGTCCCCTCACCTGCTTGCGCTTGTCCATTTTCCCCACAGGCCGTTGGCATACTAATCAGAGTTATTTTAAATTCCCTGGCAGACAGTTCCAGCATTTTTAAATCTCGGTCTGTTGACTACTCCTGCTCTTGAGTTTTCGGGGTTTTTTAGTCTTGCTCGTCTTATAATTTTTCGTGGAAAGGTGGGCAAGTCGCGTCGGGCAGTGTTTCTAGAACACACACCCCTTTCTCTCCAGGCCCTCAAGGCGGGGTTCACCTCCCCCTCCAGTCAGCGGCTGGCCTAGGTCTCGGTTCTGCTGCTGCCGTGACCTCAGCCCGCTCCAGACTTCAGGTGTGTGTCCCCTTACTTCGTGTTTACAGTTAGGGCTGGTTCGCCAAGGTCTTCCCCCCGTCACTCTTTAGCTCAGTCTTTGGAGGTTCTACCCTTTAAGCTTGCTCCTGTGCCCGCAGGGTCTCCTTCCACACTGGCCTCTCCTGCCCCATCAGCCCAGGGAACCGGGACTGCCGATGGGGAAAACGTTGTTTTGGTTTAGCCTGTCTCAGGCAGCTGACAGGTCCTTAGGTCTCACTGACCTCGCTTCAGTGCGAGGGGACCTCTAATGGTCGGGGCCCATAATGCGTCCCCGCCTGTCTTGTGGGCTAGAGGGTTTTTTGCGGTTCCTTCTGCCTACTGCAAATGGTCTCCAGCTGTGTCTTCGGGGCTAGAGCATGTCCTTAGTAGCCAAAGAGCTTCGCTCAGCAGGAGAGAGGGTAGAGGAGGATCACGGAGGGGGATCGTGCATTCTGCCCAAAGGCCGCTGCTCTGGTTCCTCGCGCCCGGGGCAAAGCGGAGTGTTCTCTCGTCTGCCCGGCTCTGCCTGCCACGGCCGCTGCCACCGCCACCGCGGCTCCCCGGGGAAGGGCCTGCAGGTGTATGCAAATTACCCTGTGCCTACAGCTCTGAGGTTTCTCGGCCCTCCTTGCCCCCTAGGGAGCTTCGGGACTGTCACAGCCTACTAGTCTACATTTATGGAAAACGTATCTGAACTATAATTTATCACGATGAGAAAAACTGTGAGTGCACCTCAGTTCCTTGGGGTAAGACAAGAACTGACATACATACTAACTTACCCCATCTCATGTCTTAAGTTTTATTAAAATAATCTAAAATTCATTGTTTTCCCCAACACGTGACTTATTCAATGATTCTTTCTTAAAAGTTAACCTTCACGTTCATGTTAATGCTCACCCCGCCCCCCCATCCATTTCATTTATCATCAATTTTACCAGTATTATCCCTTCGAGTTCTTTATTCTAACTTATTTTCCGTTGGTTTCGGCAGAGTACAATCTTCACAAAATGTACCCCCTGAACAGAAACCAGATGGGCACACTGAGGTCACAGAGGCTTTAAAATGGCTCTCCCGCCCCCACACACCAGCAACGGCGCGTCAGGGTCGCAGTCCAGCCCTGCTTTCCGGTATCCAGTTACAATACCCACGGAAGATCTATTCACATGCACAGAGAACAGGCCTGGCAATCCGATCCGCTTTGTAGTTGACCCACGACTTCTTAGCCAGATACCTTCAGGATTTATCCTTTCTTCTTGGGATTCAGAAAGCTCATCAGGAAAAGGCTAGAATCTGAGCCCTCCACCCCTAATATTTAATCTTGTTTAGTATTTGATAAACCTTTCTGATTTGAAGACAAGTTCCTCCTGGTCAGAACTTTCCTCCTCTTACTGGGGTATCTCCTCTGTCTGCTTTAGGCTGCACAGCGGTGTGGTTCTTCTCTTCTATACACAAAGATGCATCCTTGTTCTCAGAAGTAGCCTTCTCAAGGCAGGGCAGCTGGTCGAAGCCACCAACACCGCTTCAGGTGCTTCCAGACCATTTTCAGAGATGGTGCCACCACCGTGAGGCAGGACCAGCAGGATGACAGTCCCGCACCACTTGACTGACACCTGAAAAGTTGCCAGTTACGTGACTTGAAACAGAATTTACAGAAGACACGGTGAAAGCTGCAGACGCAATCTCCAAATTACAAGGCATTTGAAGCAGGGTTGCCAGACTGCCCTTCCCCGACCGCTAACCAAGAACTCAACAGACCAGGACAAGAGATCAGGTATCTGGGAAGCAGAATGGCTGTCCTCACTACTTTGCTAGAAACCAAAATTACATCGTTAGAAACACATCCAGAAACCCTGGACGGCCGAGATTTTCATCTGCTGACGGCAGCCCTTTTCTGTCCTCTTGATGCCCTCTGGTTTACCGGATAAATCCAACAGCGAGTGAGAAAACACAAACTCTAATCTCTAAACCACATATTCCTGCAATGCTTACGGATACGTACCTCTTCTCATGCTCCAGGGAACCATCAGAAAACGCTGATGATCACTAAGCGAATTAGCCAGCAGTGGACATAAACTGTGAAGAATGACACGACGAACACAAATGGCTGGCCCGGGACACACACTTGGGGGAAGCACACCACATTTCTGGTTCTCACTTTGCTCAAATTTTGCCGTAAAGGCCTCAAGCCACCTGCCCATCCATTTTAAAACAGCCTCACCAACTGCAGTGGCCTCACATGTGAAACCCCCAAAGGCTCAACGTGAAGCCTCAAGCTAGCACGAGGAGGAAAGAATCACAAGACAGAAAGTCCCTGAACCGCTGCGTGGAGGAGAGAGAGCTGCCCACCGACCAGGAGAACACCTCTTTTCCATTTTCATATTTAGGAAAGAAGCTTCTCCGCTGTGACGCATTTTATGACAGCACTTACAGCAGCGTTTTCATAACCGGTACAAATACCCAGACGCTGCCCATAAACAGCGTCACCAAACTATATCCCTACCTACCACATTCACATAAAACTAACTTACAGTTTATGTGGTGGAAAAAGATTCGGCACCTGCAATTCAAGGGCATGATGTTGGCACTTTATCAACCAACGACTTTGCACTTTTAGGAAATCTAAAAGCACAACAACATGGCTCGTTGCTGTAAGACAAAAGGAAAGCTTACGTTGGTCGCCGTGTCTCAAGTAAAGTCAGCAATATCTGGATTGCACTGACGATGGCTGATTCATTTTTCTCCTTGTGGAAAATATTTGATAGAAGCTGTTCTATAATTTCTTGCCTGGGGAGACAAATCAACAGTCAAATGCTAACCATAACATCATTTAACAGTAACGTCAGAGAAAAAAAATCACGCTACCGGTAAGGCAAGTATCCGTTTTACTTAATGTTTTATTTTTAATACATTTATTAGAGCACACAAGTGATCCTGCTTATTAGAAATGCAACTCTCCCACATACACTTTCCTACTTGCCCCACCCTGCCGCCTCAGCAGAATTACCTGGGCCCTGCTTGCCTTTGCCAATCTTGCCGAGAGCCAACAAATACTTCAAGATTGGCGGTCACCTCCCACTGAGACCAGGGTGGTGGCGGTGGTAGCTGTGGGTGGTAATAAGATTTGGAACTCTATGCCCCACAAAAGAAGGGTAATTTTTCAAAAAGGTAAATAGAACCCACAAGTGTTTTCCCACAAAGGCACTGATGTATAATTAACTAAGATCTGAAACAGGTAAAAGACAAGATCAATTGTTGCATTTTACCCTCTAATTAAAATCTGGTAAATCAAAGTAACACGGTAGCAATGAAATGGATCTGACTGAACTACTGCCCAAAAAGTATTCTCTGCGGGCTGGCTCTTCCCATTACATATTCAAGGTCATGATCAATGTAAAACACAAGGGTAACTTGTTAGGTAAACTTACATGGGTGTTCTCAAGGAAAAATCTCAGTTTCTCAGGATCTCAGTATTTCCGAATCCAAGTGAATTAGAACTGGGGCCTCCCGTACAATGGGGCCTACAGCTGGGGAGCCCCCGCTGCACACCCAGCGGAGACGCCAGTCATGCGGAGGACAGCTGTGCCCGCCGCAGCCCAACACCGCCGCCCTCTCCAGGCTAGGGCAGCAAGCAGGAGAATCTCCTTTTATTTGGGGGAAGCAAATACAACCGGTGCCTAACTTCAGAGGACCCCCTTGCTGGAAGGAGCTCTCACACACTCCCAGACCAGCACTGAAACCCCTTGTGAGACCTTGGCCCAAAACAGCACCGTAAACGCTACTCAACGCATGGCAGTCCAGAGAATAAATACTAGGTTTGGGCTTGAGCTCTGGAAAACAGACCGCTTTTTCACAGTAAATATGTCTATTCTTCAAATAGCAGCCTCACCCCAGGTAGAGGGGTATGGACACGGCGACCAACTATAGACGTCCACCTTCTCGTTCAAGTGATGTTCTTACTTAGCAGCTTGAAACCACAACAGACAGGGGTGCCTGGGGGGGCTCAGTGGGTTAAGCATCCGACTTCAATTCAGGTCACGATCTCACGGTTCGTGGGTTTGAGCCCTGCATCGGGCTCTGTGCTGACGGCTCAGAGCCTGGAGCCTGCTCCGGATTCTGTGTCTCCCTCTCTCTCTGACCCTCCCCTGCTCGCTCGCTCTCACTCTCTCTCAAAAACAAATAAACGTTAAAATCTTAAAAAATATAATATTGCTATATTACGCCATAATTTATCAAACATAAACAAGTATTATACATTACTACCTAATAATATATCAACTATATACAAATGCTATTACAATTAGTAAGTTTACCAAGCCTGTAGAAGCCTTTGGTCACTGTGCATTTTCTTAATCAACAGACACTAAGAAACCACCATAACGTGGGAGCATGTGTGATATTAAAAGGGGCTGGTTCTCATCTCAAGAAGAGTGTGGGAGGCGCTGTTGTAGAGTAAGTCTCCCCACTAAGTGCAGTGAAGATTTAACTCAGTGATAGCATGGGACTCCTGACTCCTCAAGTCCACGAATTTGAAGAAATTTACTCCAACTAATATTTAATGATGTCATTTCTGAGTATGTACCTATATAATTCAATTTATAGCTGATCCAGGACTAAAGACACAGCTTGAACTCTAAGAGCTAGTCCATACACAGGCTTCATGGGTCAGATTCCACATTTGAGAGGGCTCTGGTGGCGCTGAAACTCCGTGATTAATGTTGGTCAGTCTGACATTCAAGGCGAACCTGCTGTCCCAGGTGGCCAGAGTCAACCACATGAGGCCACTGTACTCAAACTGCAATTAGTCTCAATTGATCTGTCCTAAGTGTAAAATATATGCTGGGTTTCCAAAACTTTGTGCAAAGAATGTAGAATACCTCAATAATTTTTTAAATGAGGTGTTCAAATATTTTGTATCAATTAGATTAAATAATTATTACAATTAATTTCACCCTTTACTTGAATGTGGCTACTGGGTAATTTAAAATTACATCTTTTGGGGCGCCTGGGTGGCGCAGTCGGTTAAGCGTCCGACTTCAGCCAGGTCACGATCTCGCGGTCCGTGAGTTCGAGCCCCGCGTCAGGCTCTGGGCTGATGGCTCAGAACCTGGAGCCTGTTTCCGATTCTGTGTCTCCCTCTCTCTCTGCCCCTCCCCCGTTCATGCTCTGTCTCTCTCTGTCCCAAAAATAAATAAACGTTGAAAAAAAAATTAAAAAAAAAAATAAATAAATAAAATAAAATTACATCTTTTATTTCTGTTGGACAACTGCTGTCATGAACCACAGATTGTTGGTATTCAATATGTTTTTACCCTACTCAAATGGCAATTTGACGTGGTTCAACCTAATACTATGATTACTGGTATTTGAATGTGGAATGTCTTATATTTATAAAAAGAGTACATATGCCATAAAGCCGAGAATAACGGAAATGGGATGGGTAAAATGACATATCACTCAGGAACCAATAATCTGTTTCGCTCCCTCAGAATTAGTCAACTCCTTCCTAGTCAACAATACTCACTGGGAAAACACAACTCTGCTTCTCCGGTGACAGACTACAAAAGTTACAACGTCCCTAATTTGGTCCTTGCTCATCTCACACTTGCCAGGTAAGTAATACACACAAATGTTTTATTTGAATAAAAGGACCTTCCAGGTAGTTAAGCCAAAAGAAGCCACATGAACGTCAACGTACAGAGGGATCGCAAGAGGACGGGCGAAGTCATCAGCGAGAACAAGAGCGGCCGTGCACTGAAGCAAGGCCGCCACTCGTACCTCACAGCTCACGGTGTGTGCACCCTCTCTACTTACTCATCTGAAGGGCGGAAATGCCTGATTCTTCTTTATGCCAACAGCCTGCAGCCGTGTGGATGCAGGTCGAATGTATGCCCAAGCTTGATGGTAAGCATTCTTTCAGAAAATTTGTGAATCTACAGAAACTAATGCCTATGGGTTGGCCATTCGCATATTTCGGAACAGCACAGCATCCCCAAGCTATCTTCCACCCAAACAGGAGACGGCTGCTCAAAGGCACGGTCTCAAAATAAGGGCACGAGCAGTTCAAAGACACAGAACATATAGGGCTTGTGACCCTTCCATCAGGTCTGGTCAGGTTGCCCCTAGTCAGCTGCAAAGATACAGTAAACACTAAGAAGAGCTTCTAGTAAGAACCATGGACTAAAATGGGTCAAATTAGTTTGTGTATAAGACTCTTCACCAAAGACTTGTGGGGCAGTGACTACAGTTATACTGCGGCCACCCTCTCTTATGATGGCTTTACAGAATTCTAGTTTACAACTACTTGAAAGTTGAAAGTCCACACACAAATGTCATTTATTCACCTTCTTACCCTGTGGGTCTCCAGCGGGCCCCACAGACAGCTGAGGTCCTACCTTCTCACCCACCCGAGGGGATTTTGCAGGGACACGATTCCCACATAAGGAAGACTTACCAACACTCACAATGGTAACACGTCAAACAGCATCAATAAGAACAAAGAACAAGAACAGACTTTGAAACATACTTTTCTAGAGTGGCAAGCAGGGGATCTGGTTCTGAACTGTTCTGGATCTGTAACATCTGGTCTCTGCTCAGGCGAACAATTTCACAAAGTGACTGTGAAGCATTTGAATGCCGCTAAAGGGAAAAAGTACAATTTTAACTATCAAACACGTCAAATGTCAAATTTATAATAAAACATTAGAGAAGAAAATGCTTAAGAAATAACACAAATTAACACTGGCCATAATAAGCTGCAGTGAACAGAAAGTCAAGCTCAAAAGAAGTCACGTAGGTAAAGACACGAGCAATTTATTCTGCCAGGCTAATGAGCTCCATGTAACAACACTGCACGATACAGATTTCCATGTGTAGGGACATGTGATCAAAGTTCTGGCAAGGAAGAATTTCGACAAGTGAAAACTTGAAAAAAACACGTCCCCAAATACAGCTGACCTTTTAGCAACACGGGTTTGAACTGCACGAGTTCACTTACACGCGGATTTTCTTAATACAGTACCATACTCATGTAAGCATGCATTTTCTCTTCCTTAGGACTTTCTTAACAACACTGTCTTTCCTCTAGCTTACTTTATTAGAAGAACGTGCACAGAACACATCCACAATCTATGTGCTAACTGACGGCTGACCTGATCGGCAAGGCTTATGGTCAATCGCAGGCTATCAGCAGTTAAGCGTCTGTGGAGTCCAAACTTTTACGTGGATTTTCGACTTTGTAGGGGGTTGGCACCCCTCGCCCCTGTGTTGTTCAAAGGTCAACTGTATATACTCTTATTAGCATAGAAGCTCATAAATTAGCTTTTAAATTGGCACTGATTTAAAAAATAAAGACAGGGGTTCCTGGGTGGCTCAGTCGGTTAAGTGTCTGACTTTAGCTCAGGTCATGATCTCACTGGTGAGTTCCAGCCCCGTGTCGGGCCCTGGGCTGACACCGTGGAGCCTGCTTTGGATTCTCTCTCCCTTTCTCCCCGCTCCCCCCCCAACTCGCGTGCAAGCACTCTCTGCCTCTCTCTCAAAAATAAATGGACGTTAACCAAAAAAAAAAAAAAAAAAAAAAGACAAAGCTTCCTGGAATATGCCAATGGGTAAGAAATACTGCATGTTCTCCTCGTGTGTGGTGTAACAGCCTGCCAGGAAAGGTCCGAAGTCTCAGCACCCGCGCGCATCACGTTCTGTGGCACGTGACACGGGCACAGTTGACAGCGATCCTCTGGCACAGATGACGACACGCGCCAGGACAGCAAAATCCACTGACCAGAATTAGAAGCCCGATGTTTCCTTCACGAACACAAACCGGTCAGTGCCATTTTAGCATATAATGTATCCCATAATACAAAACAGAAGTATCAACAGGACTGTCCAGAGGCAAAATTAACTTTTTTGCAAGGCAAGTAAAGAAGGTGTTAATGCCCCAAATGCTTTGTCCTTGAAAAAAGAAAAAAGAAAGCTGCAGAGCTGGGCTTCTCCTTTATCAGTTTCTCCTGAACCTCGCAGGCAGGTATAACTAACTTCCCGTTGAGTAATCAAGCTCTGCCGTTCAGGAACGTGAACCTGGCGAAAGGCAAGCCTCGTCCACGGACACATACTCCCCCCGAGTGGCACGGGCCGCGCTCCCCGTCACTCTCCCCATGGCCCGCACTGGCCACACCTGGGTCACACGGGAAGCGTGCAACCCCCCGGCACGGGAGGGGTTACCACCCCAACCAGATGGTGGGCTCCCGCTGGGCAGGACTCCCGCACTCGAGCACCCGCACGGCACGGGCATGCGCGGGACTGTGTTCTGAACGTCCGCAGTGACGACACCGAGGGGAGCGCCAGCTGCACGGTCCCGAGGGCAAGACGGGGAACGAATAGCACCTTTAATGACTAACTTTTTTTTGGAAAAGCCCATTGCAGCTGAACTCCGGGTAGCAAAGGTTTTGAGTGCACCAGAGTAGAAGGGGCTAACTCAACCTCGATAGAAAATTCACCTTTGTGAGCCAAATGTCCTCCAGGGACACACGCCTAGCTTTTTGCTACTCTTCCGTGGGGCTCACTCTTCAAACTAAGTGGCCACCTAGAGGCCTAAAGAGAGGGTCCCCCGACCTCCCCGCCTCTACTTTAAAGCAGCCCCTGCACAGACAGTAGGCTGAGCCCCACAGAAGTGCCACGTGCGCGGGGAGAAAGGGCTGAACGCCCGCAATCCCGCGTGGCCCAGCCCTGCTGAAGGTGGCAGCCAGAGCAGCGGCAGAGGAGCAGAGCGACAGGTCCCTCCACGAGGCGGACGGGCGGGTCCTGGGGACCCCTCCCCGACCCCGCACGGGCATCCCCTGGGCACACAGCTCTGTCTTCATGCTCCAACCCGGCCTCGATCCTATTGCCAAGTCCGTCGTCAGCACCCGGGACAAAGCCAAACCCTCACGTGAGCGCCGTGAGCCAGGCCAGGAAGTGCCACCGCCAGGAGCCCAACGCTCTAGGGGCTGGTGGTGGCGAAGATTCTGAGGTGCCGCCCAGAAAGCTTTAGCCAGAACAGAGACAAACAAGTGCAGATGTGGCCACACCATCTGGGCTCAAGATGTGCACACAAGAAAAAAGGAGTGTGGACGGAGGTCTGCGGCAAAGGCGAGCAGACGCAGCACGAAATCCCAGCTCCGGGAGACGGTGCTGGAACCGGGGCCTGCTGTCTTCCACATTTCTGGAAAAGTTCTGGGCAACAGGAAAATGCAGTATTTTTTAAACCCTTCAGTGTATAGAAAACGGTCAACCTTAACAACACCTGTCCTCTACCTTCACGTCTTGTACAATTATGTTCTGTGCACATAAACACGGTTGCTTTTTAAAAAACAAAACAAGAACATCAAGTTTACAGTCGCACAAGAGAACTTACGTCTTCTTCTTGCGATGGATGAACTATTTCCACAAGCCTCTGGATAATTTGCTCCTCATTTAACCACTGTAAAACACATTGTAGAGGTAATCATAGCAATGCGTGGCTTTTGTTCAAGCCCCAATGAAGATTAACATACTTGGAAATATCCATCACATTTTAAGTGGAATGTTACAGGTTTCTCTGGACTTTGAACACTACAGGAAATTAAAAGTCCCCCAAGGAAAATGCCAGTGAATATATTATTTAAACAGCAGCCAACAGTACCAACTATGCCCCAAATTACAGTTCCCACACACAGAAATTCTACCATCAGCTTCTCGGCCACAAAGTAATTCTCAGACACCACCCACTAAAAGGGTCTGTGTTCTGACTGTTGAGGGGAGGTGGAATTTATACATCTTCTATAAGCGTATGTACATCTTCGCTTTCAGACAGCTTCAGAAACACTGACGAAAGCAGTATTTGGTATCAGGCCTCTGGGTTAAAATGTATGATGAACTTTCAGACTCAAAACCAAAGCAGCCACAGGGAGCACAGGGGCAGTACCCCACAGCAGGAGAGTTTGTCTGCCCCGTCACGAGTTCGTAAAGAGCTGGTATCCTGACCAGAACAATCTCCCCTCCACACGTGAGGTACTGCTGGGACTGCCAACAGGAAGAGGAAAGGAGTGAGGAAGAATAAATCACAAGTCAGCTAGTGGAGTATTAGTTGCGCACGGACAGGAACACCGTAACAAACAAAGCACTCGCAACCGCGAAAGGACACACAAAAACAAAAACAACCCCCAAACGAGCAAAACCCAAAGGTTAAAGGAGACTGGGGACAGGGGGGAGGCGTGGCACCGGGTGGCAAGAAATCAAACACGCTTTGCTGAAGGCCCAGCTGTCTGGTCCTCAAGGAGGGCGGTGCCCAAAGGAAATGCACACGAAGCTACCAGAGGGCACACAGCTAGAGGTCCCACTTCACATTTTAAGACCAGTTTTAAAACGGGGACGTGAATCCCCCTCCTGTGTGTCTTGCTCAAGCGCAGACTTTGATTCAGCAGGGCGGGGGGGGGGGGAGCTGAGCTCCCGGGTGATGTCTGAGGGGACGGGGCGGAGGGTCCTGACCACCCAGGGAAAAGGAGGGAAACTGAGGACTGTGAGCTAACCTGCCCCACATCCATTAAGAAGCACTTAATACTCCGGGGCGCCTGGGTGGCTCGGTCAGTTAGGCGTCCGACTTCAGCTCAGGTCATGATCTCACAGTCTGTGAGTTCGAGCCCCGCAAAGGGCTCTGTGCTGTCAGTTCAGAGTCTGAAGCCTGCTTCGGATTCTGTGTCTCCCTCTCCCTCTGCCCTTCCCCCCGTTCGCGTGAGCTCTCTCTCAAAATACATACATACACACACGTACGTATATATGCACACACGTATGTAAAATAAGAAAGGCATTGCCAATAAAACGGACTTCAAAGAAACAAGTAAGTGCTAAGGTTCAAAGTGGAGTATTAAGCATGGAATGGACTGGGGAAGGTTCCGGAAGAAGGCAGTGAAGAGAATGAGAGAGGAGGAGCCAGAAGACAAGAAGAACAGGCAAAGATAAGAGCCCGCGAGGAACTTCATCTTTAAGTTACTCGTTGCACCCAAATTCCACTTAAGAAAGCTCTTCGAGGGGCACACGGATCCGAAGATCATCACCTACCAGAATTCTGAAAATCAATCTCCATTCTCCCTCTTATCCCACGCTCCCAACTACCCACAAGAAGAAAGTTACTTGTGAAGACGGATTTCCTGGAAACAGCCACACGTGTCCTTGCGGCCAGACCCTGCAGGGTGGCCACGGTCTCAAGAGTGACGCCGTGGAGCCGAGCGGACGCAGACGAGATCTCTCGCTCCCAGCCTTCCGCTCGCACCAGGGCAGCTCTGAGACCCATCCTCGACCCATCCCGCCGAGAAACAAACCGGCAAAGGCTGGAGAGCCCCTCCCCAAGCATCCCAGGCACCTACAGATGTGCACACCCGGAAAGCCAATCCCGCCAAACCTGAATCTCTTCCTACGAACGACCTTCCTTCCTCCCCCTGCCCTCTCCCCCCACCCCTCACCCCTGACCCGGTTTCCCAGACAACTCTCCTCTCCCAACCTCCTGGAATCCCGCCGGGCTCCCAGCTCCCAGCAGCCCCGGTGCGGGGGTCATGATTCTACTCACATTCAGAACATCCTGCCTGGGCTGCGGAGGCTCGATGCACGTCAGGAGCCTGAGCAACAAATCCATGATGGCCGAAGTTCCTATGTGCTTTATAATAAGGTCTACAAAATCACGTTTCTTCTTTAAGAAATCCACGATCTAGAGGAGAACAAACCGAAACTGAAAGACATGGAAATGGGCGGAACCATCAACTTTAGGTCCTACCCCGCCCTGACCCCCGGACCCGCCCCCTCAGAGCCCACCACCACCTTCCGCCGAGGACTGGCAGACATGGAGTCAGTCATCAGACATAAAACCGGAAGCTGCTGGCTGTTACGGTACGCAAACCCCTTAGGAAAAAAATCTCCCCAAGTATCACGCATTCCTTAATATAAACACATCATAACAGAGTCTTTTTCTGTTCACTGTCATTGCTAACTTTCAAAGGATAAGGATAAAGAATTTAGTACCCTAATAATGAGCATGAGAATATACCATTTAACAGTTTATGGACATAAATATAAGTCCATTAGACTTTGCACGGAAATGCAGAATATTCAAAATCCTAATTAGACTCCGGCAAGTTAAGAAAAAAAATTCAAAGCAAAAAGCATTTCTCCGTCAGTCTAAGTGGCTAAGTGACCTGCTAGAGAAACATCACATCTGGGTTTCATCTGGGTTCACCTGACCGGGTTCCCACAGGGAGGGGGTGAGGGAGGGACGGGCGGCTACACAGAAGGGACGTGGAAACACCCAGAGGCCACCTGGGTCTCTCTCCTGTGCCAGAAGAGGGAGCTGGTTCTGTCCTGCACACCCTGCTGCGCCTTCTGTCCGGAGCCACCCAGGGTCCCTTCACAAGTCCCAGAAGCAACACGACCAGTGTGGCAGCCGCTAATCTCACCGAAACCTCTCGAGAGCCCTCGAGGTGAGGTTGCCCCACTCGGCGTTACAGATGAGGAAACCGAGGCGCAGACCAGTTCAGTATGTCGCTAGGGCCAAACCGTGGCTGCCCTGAGGTTTAAACGTAGATCTGTAGGCCACAAAAGCCACAATCCTGCCACTGTCCCACGTGGAGAAGCCTAAGAGCCAGGGATGACAGAGACTGCTCCACACCACCGGGCACAAGTGCAGGACTAACCATCATACGTTGCTTCTCTAGACACGTTGTAACAGAAACTTTCAAGAAGTTAATCCACTCACAGCTGAGTCACACAGTTTTTAAAAGCACGAGGAGAGGAGCAAAGAGGAAAAAGTCAGATGTGCCCCAAATACTGCAGGATTCAGCGGCAAGGCGCCGGATGTGGGGCCCCAAGGCACGAACTGCAGCCAGTGCCGTGGCCAGCAGAGCCAGGACGGCAACACGTCCTAGATGGAGGAGGACACTCCTGACGTGAGAGCCCCCAACACGGAAGGCGTCCCACGGCTCGACTTCCTGCCCCGTGAGCGAGTGAACGAACGTCCGTGTTGGTTAAGCCAGACGGAGTCGACGTGGTTTTCGTCCCCTGCAGCTGCACAGCCCCTTCCTAATAACATATCATGTGATGGGACACCTTCGTTCACACTCTTAGCTCTCAACGGGAGAGAGAGAGAGGCGCTAGGTTTGAGCTCTTCCTACAGCGAGAAGAGCAGGGGTGACTCCACTCAGAGTCCTAAGCCAAGAAGCACAACAAACAACAGAGCAGCCAGGCCCGTCTCTCAGCATTTAATCGGCACGTGCCGTCACCTCTGCACAGAGAGGTCTGACCTGGAAGGCCGTGCAAATGCTGAGTCCCAGAAAGCTTCCAGCGCGTTCTGGCTCTACAGTGAAGGTCTGGTGAGAACCGGGACCCGGGGATTCGGACTCCCCCAGCACAGAGGGAAAAGAAAAGGCACGACGAAGGTGTAAAGACCTGTTTCGATAATGGCTACAACCATCCGAAAGGACCGGGAGTAACTGGGGCTGATGGGATAAGACCCAGCAGCGCGGTCACTTCTCCCCAGCAGGCAGAACAGGGAAAGACAACCTGGGTTACAGTGATCATGACTGGGGATTCACTCTCTAAGAAAAGAGAACTTCAATCCCAACTCATTTAGGAGGGTAATGCTGCTTAATTAAGAACGTGAAAAGAACAACCTCGTCTTTCTAAACTCTGCCTTGGCACAGACAGACGGACTGAGCCTAAAATAGCTTCAACCCTCTGCTGACAGCAAGGACGGGTCACGGAGCCTGTTTTCCGTCAGGAAGGAGGCCAGGCCCGGCCGGCTGGACCAACTGCACCCGGTCATCACACCCTTGCTCGCTGCTCTCTGGCAGATCTGTCTGTACTTGAGCGTCGAGGCCCTCGTGGCTCCTTGGGTGCGTGTTTCCGTAAGCGGATCGTAATCTCCTGGTAAGCACGTCCTTTTTCACACCAATATCCACCACAGCTGTGATTCTCAAATTGTCATCAGAGTCATCCAAGAAGGCTTATTAAAAATCCCAGATCGCTGGGCCCCACCCCCAGAGTGTCTGATCCATTAGGTGTGAGGTGGTTAGAACTTGCATTTCTAACAAATTCTCAGGTGGCACTCATGTCCAGGAACCCTACTTTGAGAACCACTACACATGCCACAGATCCTTAGAATACAAATTTCCCACGCAGATCTGAATTGTTTAGGAACAAAACAGACGTGAGGGTTTGGGGAGGGGGGACGGGAGGGGGAGGTTCCTGCCACAATAGTAACATAGGAATTTCTGTCCCCAGCGCTACTGGACAGGAAGAGCAGTCTGAACAGAGACGTCTCACGCTAAACACTTAAGTTTTTGAGTGGAATCAGACCATTGGCATAAACTAATCATCAATTACATTTCTAGAAAAGCTTTTTGATTTAAAGCCTCATCTGTTGTGCTCATCATTAGGGGAAC
The DNA here is from genome assembly GCF_028749965.1 of Puma concolor. NCBI lineage: Eukaryota > Metazoa > Chordata > Mammalia > Carnivora > Felidae > Puma > Puma concolor. Next base: position 4,334,074 of record NC_141676.1, read on the forward strand.
GCAAAAAGTAAATAAATAATAACGATAATTAAAAATTTACTTTGCCAGAGTCACTACGACCCTTCAACCACTCGGTAGGAGCCACGCCGCTCGCTACCTTCGCAGATGGACACCCCACATTCTCATGCTCCAAACGTGTCAAAAGAGGAAACCACAGTAAAGCAAAAAACGGAGCTGTGGGGCACTGGGAAAAGAACACGTCAAGTGGGAACACGCTCATTAACGTGGGAATCGGTGGTAAGTCAGTATATTTCAAGTGTACTCTTCCTCTACAGAACCTGGGCTTAACGGCACACTCAGAACACTGAAGCAACAAAATGACTGGGGGATCATCTCAGGGGGATGATCAGCCCTAATACTTACCTTTCGGAAAATAATATTTACCTGTTCTGGTTTTCTGCTGATAAGAATACTTAGCACCTTGCTGAAGAAACTGGCAAGTAGTGGGTTCAAGGGGGAATCGTTTAGGAGGAAGCTATATAATTTCATTAGCAAGGACTCATCTTCTCCCAGTCTATCATTCATCTGGGAGACATCAGAAGTGAGCAACTCACAAGATATATTTGGGTACCTAGAAGAACAGGACACTTGTATCATCATCTGTATTAACAGTTTCATGACATCAAGTAAAAACACAAATCAGAAAGGCTTCCTAAAATTTTGTGAAAAACAAAATCACCTTTGGGAATTAGAAAAGCATGTCAATCCATTCTGTCCAACCTGTAGATGAAAGTGAATTTTCTACCGTGTCTCAAAAATTACTTCTAAAGCAAGCTCTAACAGGATACGTTTTCCCCCAACAAAACCAGAGCACAGCCAGGGCTCGGGAGCCTGGGGAGGCCACGCCGCAGGGCGTGGGCCTTCTCCCACAGGACAGGCCTGGCGAGGTGCGGCAGCTAAGAGTCTCGGGCTGCAGCCCTGAGCGGCCTGCTCTGACGTGGGAAGTGGCCCGGCTTGTAGGACGACCACGGGGGACGCTGGTGTCCAGGAAACCGCCCCGCACACAGCACCTCGTAAGTACTGGCTCGAGACACACGCAGGTTCCGAGACCGGCCACGCCTATTTTCACATGGGTTGCAAATGGTACCAGAAAGCTGTTTTGGGGGCGCTTACCAAGTGTCCAGTCCGTGTCACATCTTAAGAGAACAAATCTTCTAACACAGGGAAGTGGAAAGGAGGATGTCAGCCTGAGCTAGCTACCCAAGTGGAGAAACGGCATACGGGAACAGAGCTCTCCAAGGCAGCCTTGCAAGGTGGTCCAGGATCAGCGCCCGTCAGACCTCACTGCTGTGGGACGCAGACCTCTCCGCAGACCCTACGGCCCTGGAAACACCTGCACCCCGAAAGCATGCTTGCCTCTGCCCACCAGAGCACTCTCTCTCTCTCTCTCTCTCTCTCTGAAAACCAGACAGCTGATCCGTTTTCTCCACTCACTCCTTTTACCACGGTTTCCCGTCTGTTTTCAACGGCAACAAATGGAGACGCCACGGCCGTTCTAGCCACAAGCTCACTTCTCTGCTCTTACTTCCGCCCCGTCAAGCAGCCAGGATCCAGAACCAACTAGTCCTCTGGAGTGGCAAGTCAAAGGCTGACCAGGATAGGGAGGTGACAGAACAGCCACAAGTGGCTGTAGGACACGAAAGAGGGGAGGACTGCAGTCCAGAACACACGCCACACCCCTCGAGGCGCCCAAGGGCTGCCTGCTGCGAGGCTCTGGGGTGAGGTCGGAAGACGGAACACAACAAGAAGAGTGTCCCCAGAAGAACCTCTGTAGGGAAAAGACAGACAACAGAACTGGAAGGAGTGTGGGCATCAAGATCATATTATCAAACAGCTCTCTTCTGTGGCTCAGATTAAAGTCTCTCTCTCCTACTCTGTGGAACATACGGGCTCAAAGATGCCACAACATAAAGTCACCATCGTGCCAGGGGCAGGATCACGCATGGGGTGCAGGTGCAGCTTCTGGAGTCGCACTGCCTAGGTTCAGACTCCCATCTCTACCACTTACAAGCTGCATGACCTTGGGCAAGTTCCTTAGCCTCCCTGGGCCTCAGTTTCCAAGTCTGCGAAATTAAGATAACAGCATCTACCTCACGTGGAAGGATATGACATACGAAATACTGGGAAGGAGGCCTGGAATAAACAAAAGCTAACTGTTTTTATTCCTCTATATTTTCCACTTTACAAAACTTCCGAAATGCTACCACGGGGAACACGGGGGGACGATGTTGGGGGAACGTTGTCTCGATTACCCCAATTTGAAATTGCTGGCAAATAAAGGACCGGTAAAAGGTAGTGGCCTCAACCGTGGCCACACACCAAACGCGTAGCGTGTGTTCTCCAAATTCTGACACATGAGGTCCAGAAGAGGCCACAGGCACTTAAAAACTTTTTTCAATGAATTGTTCACCTGTTTTTGCACAGTGACTGAGACACACGACCTAGATAAAGAGGCACACGTGTGGGCCTGGGCACTATACGAAAGGCTCAAGGTCCTGGTTCTGGACAGGCTGGGGTTCTCTCTCTCTCTCCCCTTCCCTACCTCTCAAACATTAAACGAGCTTCTAAAACACCCCAAGACCCCCGCCATCCCACCCTGCGGCAAGCGCCACCCTCCCCGCCCCCCCGGCCCCAGCACAGGCTCTGACCCCCCGATTCCTCTGTAGCTACACCCCCACCTGCATCTGGGCTCCTTCCTCCTCCCCATCCCCAGGGCCGACTCTGCTCCTAAAGCCTCCCTCCCCTTGTCCTTCCGACCACACGGCCTCCCGCCTGCTTAGGCACAGCACGTCCCTGGATGGGTCCCTCCCTCTGCCCCGTCATTTCCCACTGGACTGCACACGGCCTCACCGGCACAGAAACCCCCCACTACTTCTCCCACCGGGGAGGACACCACCAGCACACCTCTCCTCACTCCTATCTGCCCGCAGCGCCCACCTGCTCTCTCTGCTCCTTTCCAGGGAAACTAGCCAGAAGAGCTGTCTCTGCTTGGCCGCCAGTTCCTCCTCAGAGAGCTCCCGACCGGGCTCTCCCCTCCGCCCCTCCAGAGAACCCACGCTGCCGGGGCCCACGTGCTCTGTGCCGCGGACACCAACGGTCACGGGGCCTGTGCGCAGCGGCCCCGACCCACTTGTCCCATCTCTCCTTCCCGAAGCCTGGCTTCCCTTGGCCTTCAGGGCGGCAGCCCCTCCTGGTCTCCTCTCGCCCCCAGGCCCTCTGCGGGAACCTTGACCCAAACAACAGCACCTTAGCTTTAGGATTTGTTATACTACTTAGGAACCGAGGCTTAAAGTTCTGCTGGATCAAATTTCTGCTAAATAGTTTAGGACGGAGGTATCTGTCATTAAAATTAAAAAGGTTAGCACAGAATGACAAACCTTTAACACCTTGTGTATGATCATCAGCTTAGAACAGTGATGAGTTCAATCGACATGTGTGACTAATGCAGTTATGAGGTTCACAAAACACAGAAATCACTCCGTCACCCAGACTCTATAAAACACTAGTCTAAATTTCCTGAGATGACTCTAAGTCGACCTTAACCCCCAAGAGCTTTCAGGTGCCGTCTGAAACACCCCCTGCGCATCTATCTATGTGTATTGTGTACCTTACACACGGCCCGTGGCTCCTCCCAGGCCAGAACTACAGCGGAGAACTCACCTGCCCAGCTCAAGTCAAGCTCCCTCAAGACGGTGCCATCCGGAAGGCCACATGGCCAGGGAGGCACAGCTGCTCTCGCAACCTCAAAGGGAACACAAAAGAACACCAGCATGGCGGTACTACGGAAGCCGTGACTACTTTTCGGTGAACTAAGCACCTTCCAGAAGACGTGCTGTGCCTGCTCTTCCCAGTCACAGAGGTATTAGCTTCGTTCAGCAGGTGAGGAAACCGACCCAGAAGGGCAAGCCCTTTGGCTCAAGCGTGCCAAGAGGGGAGGTCGACGCCCCTCCCGGGTGGGCGGGTGCGAAGCCCGCAGCGCACTGGCTCCTGCCAGGACAAGCCCCACGACGAGCGGCACCCACGCGTGCGGGCTGTTCACCGTGAAGGGGATTCCAAAACGGCTTCCGGGGGATGCGAGTACACCAGTGCTCCTGCTGCGAAATTTCTTTCCTCTTCCTTTTTGGGGCACTGACCTGAGTAGAGGCTGTCACCAATGCTAACTGTCAATCTTAATGGCCGGCAGAGAACATAACCTCACCTCCTTGAAGGTCCAAGTCGCTAGCAACTTGAAGGCATTAATAAGTGTTATTTCTCTGACAGCAAAATTCTCCCCAGAAAGAAATAAAAAGATATCTGAAAAGAAGAACAGACTGGGGGAGAAAGGGCAAAGAAGGATCTACTAAAAGCCTTAATTCCTCCTATTCCGTTAAGTTTATTTAATGCAGAATCAATGACTTTTTGTTCCCGAATCCGTCCTATTTTGGGGGGCGGGTGTGGGAGGGTACGGAGTCAAATCTTTCAACACAGTTGGACATGGAGGGACAGCTCCCTGAGACCTAGGTACTTTAAATACACACGGAGCGCTCACCAGGAGTTGGTAGGAGTGTGCAGTCCAAGTGCGGTCAAGACACAGGGATAAAGGACCCCGGCGCACTACTGCTCTGCCGTAAGCAGATGAAACTAGTGATGAGGACGTAAACTCGATCCAAGGCGCTAGCTAGTTAAATTTAGCTCCACTCACATTCACCAAGACCCCGTTCCCTGAAGTTAACGAAGGTCAGAATTTATTTGATCAGTAACGGTCTTCATAACCCAAGCCCTGGCTTAGATCTGCCATATGATCTCGGGCAGTCACGTAATCTCTAGCTTCCTATTTGCAAAGAAGAGAAAATACTTACTTGAATCGTCTTACTATTTTAAGAAACTTCATCACTGTTTACAAAGCACGTTGCCCTGCCACAAAGCCTTCTGACTGCAATTTAGAACACTCCTTTTTAAAACCCTATGATTTCACTGGACTTGGTTCTACAATGGATTACATGCTCCACCGAGTCTGTCACTCTTGACCATCTTACCACTCTAAATGGTCTACGACGGCCCTGGGGAATTGCTGGACAAGGATAAGATTCTACCCCACTTCACTTCAGTCCCACCCTAAAGAGAAGATTGAATTTTCTTACTTGTATCTGATCTTTTCATCCATGTCTTGAGGTGGTTCTTCTATAATGAATGAGACTAAATCTTCGAGACATTCTGCTTTTAACAGAAACTCTATAAGTTTGCGGTTCTGAGCTTTACATTCCTGTAAAACATCTTCCTCATCCATTAACTCCTTCAGTGTTACATCTTCTCTTTCTAGAAGTGTGTCTATGTGGGATGATGAATGAAGATCAAATTTCCAAAACATGCTGGTCTAAACAAAACGCAGAGAGTATTTCAAATAAAATTTCAACTTTACATATTAACTTTTCAAATTTCAGCTTAGTTTCACAGTCTAAAATGCTAACTTGCATCACATAAGTACAGTAAGTTTCATATCGAGCCTATAAGGTACTTGTCTAAATAAGTAAAATTCGCAGGGCTTTTCCTTCTCAGAAAAGAAAATATTTTTATTGAAAACAAAAAATTTTGATTTAAAAATGCTGAAAGAACGCTAAAGCTTGGGATGATGTCAACCTACAATATGAAGCCATCCATACTTTGCTAAGAATGTAATGCTGGGAAAGGAAGAAAGTAAACCCTCTCTTACAGGGGAAGCGCACATTCAGACACCGAGGTAGTACCTTCCAGCAACCAGTGACTAGTACTTGACCAAAGTGTCCGGCATTCTTCGGAGTATGAAAGAATTAAGTAAATAACCACCACAAAGCAGCACTTTCACAGCTGAGAGTCCTAAAACGATCAGATCCGTGTCATTCTTCACAAAGAAACTACACAAGAGGAAGCTAGTTCCCAAGAAATTAGGGAAACGAGCCACCCTCAGCTATTAGGAAACCCATCTGACACCGACCGTGCCACATATATACTCCCCCCTCCCCTCCTCAACAGCGAGGGCACGGCCATCTGCAGAGTCACACGAGGTCCTCACTGGTTACAACTGGAAACAGGAAACACAGAGTCACTATGTAATCTGCAGCTGCCACAACAAGGCGCTCTCTAATGCCACTTTTGAGCAACACGTGACAAGATGACAGCATCAAACAAAAGTCCTGATTAGGGTCAGGACTATTCAGAAGTCATTCTTGTGGGTCCAAGATGCTCAACTGCAGAATTCCGGAGCCGGGGTTTGGTGAGACACACACTTACTTCCTGTAACACCCCCTCCCCGCCCCCCACCGACAAAGCCAAACCTACCGACCAACTGCAGCTCTACCACCCACCCAGGGCAGTGGCCCCTGTTACCGTGATCACTGAAAAGCACGTTAATCTCCACGCCCGCGCGTGCAAAATCCTGTGCTGGAAGAGCCTAGGTAGAAGGCAGGCAGCTGCAAAGGTCATAACCTATGTATAGCACACATAACCTTCTGAGAACTACTTATTTTTGCTAAATCATCCATATTAGATCAGGTAGGAGTATTTAGTATTTTCAGGCACATCCGTCCAAAAAATTTTTTAAATCGGAGATCACGGAGGGCAAGTTTTAGTTATACAGCCAGTCACACCGATCGATCCAGGCACAGAAGACTGTGCACCATGGCAGGTTACTCAGGGACATGGAAAAGTACACCCACTTCATGTGACTTGACTATTAAGTGGACGATCATGGGAGTTTAAAATATAAGCAGTCTTAAGGAATCTTTAAAAAAAAAAAAAAAGACTCCTTAAGGGAACAGGTTTTAGGGAAGATTATGAAATATGATGTTATAAAAGTTGTCCCTGCTTAAAAAAAAAATTCTTTATGTTTCAAAAGGCACACATAAGCTCACACCAGTCAGCAGCACGAGGAAGACACAGTGGGCAGAGGGGCTACCCTGACAGTTCACGGAAAGCAGAGCGGCGGTGGGGCACCTGCATGGGGACACGTTCACCACGAAGCTCGGGGGACGGCACAAGAATAAGGCATCGCCACCTCCCATTATGTACAGAAGACGTCACAGAACACGCTAAAAGGGCAGCGTCACAACTCCCAGCACGGTCGGCAACTGCCCCCATGCCACACCAGCAAGTGACCTCTCTGCTCCAGGACCAGGAGCGGGGCGGAGCGCTCGCTGCGACTATAACCCTTGCCAGCGAAGGACAGAAACGGATACTTCAAACACAAGAGCAACCTACTTCTGCTACTAAGCCAATTACAAAGGAAACAGGGCAAAGGTGATGTATCCTAGTAAGGAACTTCGGGGGAAAAGATGGTGGAAATCAATAAAACCATAAATGCTTTTCTGGTTTTCAGACTGTGGAAAATGGCAAACAGAAAAGGCGTTATTACGCCATTTTGCCCTAATAAAATTGACAACGTGAAAAAAGACAAAACGACAGCAAAAGCTCACTGCAAAGGAGGAAAGAAGGAAGCTCCCCCGGGTAACGCCGTAAGCACCGTCTACCAAGCTTCTGCCGGAGCAACACGGCTCATTCATCCAGGAGTTTGAACCACAAATCCTAAAACCTGTACACTCTATCGCTCTGCCTCATACTTGGAACCGAAGTGTACGGGGACGACAACAGCTGTGTTCTCGCACAGCCCCAGCACACAAGTCCCAGGCCGTGTTCGCGCTCCGAGCACGTATTAATCTGCACTGTTCCTGAAGGGCAGATACGGGCACTTGGGACAGATAACGGAGCTCTCGTTCGGCTCACGGAGCAAAGGCACCTTACAGAAGGCCAAAAAAAGTAACCATCCATGTCAGTACACCTTGGCCTCACAGTTGATCATGGAAAGTTCGATCCCGGGATGTCTACAAATTGAAAGAACAGTTCACTTTACTTATTATAAGTACTTTAGTGAAGTCACTGACTGAAGAGCTACAGGTGTATTCAAATACTTTCCAACGCTCCACTGACATCAGATGCGTTTGTGCTTATTTTGGTCTGTAAACCAAATTTCTGATCATCTAACAGAACAGTCTCTCCACCTGAAGTCAGAAAACTGGACATCATTACTAATTTAGGCTTAAGTCTTTTTTTTAAAGATTAGTTCTCATTTAAAGTAGTGTGTCTTTTTTACACACTCGCCTTTTACAGAAAGGCGAGGTAAAATGAAGAATACTAAGAAATCAATCACAAAAAAGCAAGGCTGATTACCAAGACCTTACGATTGGCTAATTATAAACAAGATACACACTCACGTCCATCAAGTGGAAACTATAAACGTCCACAGACACGGATAAAGGCACACTCCTTAATTATGGATCAGAATATAGTTATATCCAGCTAATCCAAGTAAAAATGGACTCCCCAAATTTCAACCTTATGAAGGCAACTCATTAAATACGGGATTTATAAAGAAGACTGATAATTAGTCATGACGAAGTAAGAGCAGGAATTGGCAAGTTACGGCCCACAGACCAAATCCAGCCCACAGCCTGCATGCTAAGAACGGTTTCGATATTTTTAAAGGGTTGTTTTAGGAAAAGAAAAGACTGTGGCAGAGAGCAAATGTGGCCCGCAAAGCCTAAAATATTTACTACCTGGTCCTTTACAGAAGAAGTTTAGCATCCCTCGCTCAGGGGGAAGTCAGGTTCCCACCAACGCTAACTTTCCTCTCCACCATCACTGAGCCCGCACGGACGCCACCCCGGACCCTTGCAGCCCACTCGGCCGGGGGCGGCCACACGGTGTGGGGCGAGACTGGCTAGAGACCCGTTCTCCTTCCCCGACTTCTCGGGCAGGCAGGGATAAGCGCACGACAACGTCGTCCCCCACGTGCCACGAACCATAAAAATCTCCACGCATTCTCCTCTGCACCTGGCTGGATGCCGAAGACAAGAAGGGCTCTAAGGGATGGCAGAGCCAAAAAATGGAAGGTGCCTCCGTCCCCAAATCACCACGTGGGAGAAAGACACCTGCCAACCTCAGAGCCTGCCCTGGGCGGTGTTATGACGTGCCGTCACACGCTGGTCTGTGTGCTCTGACGGGGTGCCCTCCCTCCCTGACCTCCCAGCTCCTCTAATCCCCAAGCCTGTGACTGCTTGTCTTCCTATACTTACTTAAGCAAGGGAACAGGAATGCTTAAGCAACTGTTTTAAAATGCCTGAGTCCTTTCGTTTTCCACCATCCTGAATTAGAAGAGCATTTTTTAAAATCGGAACACTCTGAAATATGCATTTCCACAGTGCATTTTCTTTAGACTGGGTATGCTACAAACTTAAAAATAAAATAAAACCACAGTAGACTTCTTTTTTTTTATTTTTTTATTTTTTTTAAATTTTTTTTTTTCAACGTTTTTTATTTATTTTTGGGATAGAGAGAGACAGAGCATGAACGGGGAAGGGGCAGAGAGAGAGGGAGACACAGAATCGGAAACAGGCTCCAGGCTCTGAGCCATCAGCCCAGAGCCTGACGCGGGGCTCGAACTCACGGACCGCGAGATCGTGACCTGGCTGAAGTCGGACGCTTAACCGACTGCGCCACCTGGGCGCCCCAACCACAGTAGACTTCTTAAGCAAACATTATGTATTTTACCTTTTGGTCAAGCAGCAAACTGACTGGAAACGAATGGCATCAGTAAATTAGTTCCCCTAGCTTCTACTTATGCCCTGTGAGGTAGAAACAAGCTAGGTATGAACTGATAGTTACATACAAAGTTCAACCGCCAGGGCCCTGCAGTACAATGGAGTCCTTTCAAAAATACAACTAGGATACTCAGAAAAACTGAAAGGAGCTGGCACTTCAACAGCCCATTTTTAGTTAACACACATATAGTTTAAAATCCTTACTAGGATTTAGGGCTAAAAGGGAATACAATTTCTGGGGCACCTGGGTGGCTCGGTCAGTTAAGCGTCCAACTTCAGCTCAGGTCACGATCTCACGACTGGTGTGCGTTCGAGCCCCGCATCAGGCTCTCTGCTTTCAGCCCAAAACTCACTTTGGATCCTCTGTCCCTCTCTCACTCACGCGTGCGCAACACGTTCTCTCTCAAAAATAAACATTAGAAAAGGTCAGGGGATACAATTTCTCACAGTAAACCATGTCATGGGCTTTTATCAGGAGACAAAGAAGGGAATGGTGAATAAAACCTAAGTACCTGTCGTCTTTCTTCCAAACCCTAGAGTTGTTTTAGAAGTTGGAGTAAGAGGGTTGGGTTTTCTCCCAAAGAACTGAAGGTTAGGTTGGCGGGTCGCTGGGGAGTCACCTGTCAACTTGTCATAGACAGACTCTGCTGTTCTCGGTCTTCCCCAGAATCGACAACACCAGTGAAAACTACCATCTTATATGCACAAAATAGGACCAAAGGCCATAAACCTATTCATCTCAGATCAACCACTTTAACCACAGGTCCTCTGCAATTATCAAAATAACCTTCCTTCTTAGAGGCAAAATCTGGGCCTTGGTACCTTTTTTTCAAAGCAGTTAAGCAGTGACGCTGTTTCTGGGAGAAAAGGTGTCACCCTGTCTGTGACATAGGAACCATACGGTGGGTGATGTGGTCAAATCATTTTTAAGAGGTATGACAAACACATCAGACCTTCTGCAGAAATTTTCTAGGGCGCTGCTGGCAGAATATATTCAACAGGGGCTCAACCGTGGTTCGGTGGGAACCGCCTGCAACCACTTGCTTTCATCAAATAAACAGCTTTTCCTCCCAAGCCTTGTTCGGACTCTTAGGCACCCAAACGGACCTGGATTCTAAGGCCCGCTTGGCTACGGGCTGGCCCAGAAGCCTTGGGAAAGCAGACCCCCCTCTCCAAACCTCCGTGTCCTCACCGAGCAAACTGGTTGTGAGGAGTCAATGACAAAGGCCTGCTTCCGGAGCTGGACCGCATGGGCACCTCGGCAAGCAGAAGCTGCTGTCGACAAAGGTGCCGGCCTCTGACGTCTGCGAGGTTTAAGCCAGCGCTTCCCTGATTCCCACGGGCACCGGAGACACCTAGGGGTCCTGTTAAAGGGCAGTCTCAGATTCGGACTCAGGAAATCTGGGGTCAGGCCAGAGATTCTGCATCTCAACAAGTCCCCAGATGCTGCTGCTACTGCCGCCCTGGGTTTAAACTATGGCTGATCATTTGCAACAAATTGTAATAAGCGTATTCAAAATAATTACATAACTAAGAGAAACAGGAAAAAGGCCGACTTTGCAAACACGCGGCTGTGTTATTTCAGAAACTCCCTGTGGACAAGCTGATATTAGTGGGTTTTCTCTGGACATGACAGATGCAGAGTGTAACATATTATATCACTTTCCAACAGGAGCCCAGAAAGAATGACACGATGAATGTGGTGAAAGATAAACCAGTGGTACCCAGAAGGCAGAAACTGCTAATCATCCTGCCTCCCGATGGCAGCAGTAAGCCGAGGGAACGACAAAGAGCTCTGATGAGTCTAAAATTCAGAAAGCTCCTATTTCTATGGACTGTACTTAAGTTTAGCAAGGATCTAGCCAAGCGGGACAGGCTATCCTCCACGAACCCTACTGCCACACCTGTGGAGTACCTGCACCCGGGGCTGGCTGGGCCCAGGGCAAAACGTCCAGAGACTCAAAAAAGGATTCCAAGATTATTACTAAGAATTGCTGAGCTTACGAAGAGCAGCTGAGCGTCACAGCAAACACTTCTGCACGGGGGGACCCGAGACCACATGGGCTGCACAGGCATGAAGGCTGCCTACACCGTTTCATCACTGGCCCCACTGGAATCGCCAAGATTCCATGCTCTGAAGTATTTGCTAACATCCTCCAGGCCCGCAACAGACATGCACCAGATCCTTGCAGTTCATCTAACTGCAGTCACCTAAATTCATGGAGTATAAACCAAAGGGAGAAGCAGCAGCCGCTTACGTCCAAGACAACACCCAGGAAACAATCTATAAACAAAATGTGTTATGTTTAATATTTTTCTTTTTCTTTCTATGTGCTACGAAGGGGATGTCTGTATTACAGATTTATTTTCAGAGTCTCAAACGAAGGCATACAGGCACATGCTGCCGGGAGTTCAAACTCCGGTGCACCTCAGGCCTCCCACCGCACTCCTCCCGGGAGGCCCTCGGCCCGGGGCTGCGGGGCCAGTGCCAGCGGGGCCCCGGCGGACGGAAGGAGCACACAGAGCACGCGCGCCACAATGTGAGACACGTGTACGTTTACATTTTCTAGCAGCCACACCAAAACAGTAAAGCAAACTGGCTACGTTAACTTTAAAAATATATTTTATTTAACCTCATACATCCAAACAGTATTATTTCAACATATAATTCTATTGTAACGAAGCCTTCAAAATCTGAGTGTGTCTTATACTTACGGCACATCTCAATTTGAACCGGCCACATTTTATGCTCAAGAGTCCTATGTGGCCAGTGGTTGCTGTATTGGGACAGGACAGTTCTAATTATACATTACTACAGTTATGGTTCAAAGTTTCTCTCTTGGTACTAAAATAACCACCCTACTCTTGTTCCCCGCCCCCCCCCCCCAACCGCCCAATATCCTCCTACAGCCAAAGTCAACAGTTAACCACCTTTTCCACACAGGGCCAATGTGGGATTGGTGAGGAGAGGTTTATACGGGCCAGGTTTTCCCCTTCTGAGATGTATACATACACGAGAAATCATGTTTATTCTTGTACATATAAAGCAACTTGGACATTCTTCAACACAAAAAAAGTTCGTCACAAGAAAATCAGAGCTGTTATTTAGCCTCTAATATCTAGAAATATTTGTAGCACTAATAGGGAAAGTTTTCATTCCTCACCCTGAAATAATGAAGGGTTAGATCTTGAGTCAAGAGGGCCAGAGTGGCTCACTACTGGTTTAGACATGCCTCGCCAAACTGTAAAAGAGGCACATGTCTCTGGGAATTTCATTTCTAAGCTGACTCAATAATATTGTAAAGAAGAAAAGAAAATACCCCGATCACTCAAATATTTTGGGGAACGATGATGTTTGATCAATGTACCAAAAACCCACTAGACTCCCCTTCATCTTGGGAGTAAACTGAGCCTTCATGGCCCCCAATTAAATTAATAACAACGTGCTGTTCAACATCACTCATCATCAGGGAAATACAAATCAAAACCACAATGAGCTACCACCTCACACCTGTCAGAATGGCTAACATTAACAACTCAGGCAACAACAGGTGTTGGCGAGGATGTAGAGAGAGAGGATCTCTTTTGCACTGCTGGTGGGAATGCAAATTGGTGCAGCCACTCTGGAGAACGGTATGGAGGTTCCTCAAAAAATTAAAAATAGAACTACCCTACGACCCAGCAATTGCACTACAAGGGATACAGGTGTGCTGTTTGGAAGGGACACATGCACCCCAATGTTTATAGCAACACTATCAACAACAGTCAATGTATGGAAAGAGCCCCAATGTCAACTGATGGATTAATGGATAAGGAAGATGTGTGTATGTGTGTACACACACACACACACATATACACACTGGAATATTACCCAGCAATCAAAAAGAATGAAATCTTGCCATTCGCAACTACATGGATGAAACTGGAGGGTATTATGCTAAATGAAATTAATCAGAGAAAGACAAGCATTGTGACTTCACTCATACGAGGACTTTAAGATACAAAACAGGTGAACATAAGGGAAGGGAAACAAAAGTAATATAAAAACAGGGAGGGGGACAAAGCATAAGAGACTCATAAATATGGAGAACAAACAGAGGGTTACTAGAGGAGGTGGGGGGGAGGGGCTAAATGGGGCACTAAGGAATCTACTCCCGAAATCACTGTTGCACTATATGCTAACTAACTAGGATGTAAATTTAAAAAAAAGGAATTAAATAAAAATTAAAAAAAAACAAAACCAAAAACACAACTTGCTTATTCCGTGAGCAACAGACCCGGTTACCCCACGCCCCCGGTCAAGTTTCCAAGCAGCTGGGAACGGGACGTGCTGGACGATCGAGCTGCTGTAAGGCTGCCGGTGCTGGCTCACCTGCTCCCGCCAGCATCCAGACACCTGGAGTATCAGGGCTCCCCCGGGGCCTGGATTCAGGTATTCGGGGAACTCAGGGGGGCAGCGTCCGCCAAGACCCAAACGGGGAAGCGCCGGGCTCAGTAAGGTGGGAAGCTGCTCACGTGGTGCACTGAAAGCTGCGCCGCAAGGAGGGACAGGAAGCCAAGTGCCCACAGATAGGAGCACGCGGTGTCACTCTGAAGGGGGGACGCCTCTGTGCCGTAAGGTAGGGAGAAACTCTCCCTCCTCACAGCAAAGCCGAACGCCGAGGCAAACGTTCTAACTTCCCACGGGGAAACAGAAACACGGCACCCAAAGAAAGAGCACCAGCAGGCCTCTGAAGGCAGCTCTCCCTCGGTAGCAAGGGGGAAGGTCACGAAGGCCTGGAAGGTCCACCCAGGAGCTGCTTCTCCGTTCTTAGCAAAGGCGTCCCCTGCCGACAGCTGCCCTCCCCTGCCCCCACTCAAAGGCTGGGCTAACTCAATCGAAGGTCACACTGCCTATCAGAGAGAGGTATTTCTTTTTTTTTTTTTAATTTTTTTTTTCAATGTTTTTATTTATTTTTTTGGGACAGAGAGAGACAGAGCATGAACGGGGGAGGGGCAGAGAGAGAGGGAGACACAGAATCGGAAACAGGCTCCAGGCTCCGAGCCATCAGCCCAGAGCCTGACGCGGGGCTCGAACTCACGGACCGCGAGATCGTGACCTGGCTGAAGTCGGACGCTTAACCGACTGCGCCACCCAGGCGCCCCGAGAGGTATTTCTTTAGAGGGAAGCTTCATTATATTTGGTTTCACAACTGCTTCTTCCAAAGAACACGTCAAAAGCGATCATGTTTTTAGCACCCAGATATTCCAGAACCGTTTTCATTTTTACTTCGTAACTTCTTTGACATCTCAGCTTGTCTTTGAGAGCGATGATAAATAAAGGAATCAATTCCATTTAGTGTGTTTTATATTAATTAACAAGTACTTTGACTACAAGAGTAACATGTCAAATGGTCCCAACCCCTTGAAAAATACAAGAAAACTGAGGAAAGAGAAAACACAGAGAATAAAAGGCATCAGTGCCAAACTTGTTCTGTTTCAGAATGGGAGCTCAACAGAGGGGAGCTTGACCAGAAAAGACTCCCTTAATACGTGAGGCCTAAGCTGGGCCTCAAAAGACCTACAAGGTTCAGTAGGTGAGGATGCAGCGAAAAGCATTCCAGGCCAGTAGAAGTTAAGTCTGCAAGCACAGAGAACAGGACAGAGGTTTCCAGGAGCTTCAGGAAATTCATAGCAGGGAGAAGGCCTTGACAACCAGAAAAGACTTTCAGAAGGCGTGAGGACAAGCTTAGGCAACACGAGACCGGGTGTCAAAGGGCCCCTGCAGGACTGCCCGCACAGCCGCATGGGCTTGCTGCGGGAGCAGAGAGAACCAGTGAGGTTTTTTGTTTTTTTTTTTTTAATTTTTTTTTTTAACGTTTATTCATTATTGAGAGATAGAGACAGAGCGTGAGCAGGGGAGGGGCAGAGAGGGGGGAGACGCAGAATCCGAAGCAGGCTCCAGGCTCTGAGCTGTCAGCACAGAGCCCAACGCGGGGCTCGAACTCACAAACCATGAAATTATGACCTGAGCTGAAGTTGGATGCCCAACCGAATGAGCCACCCAGGCGCCCCGAGAACCAGTGAGTTTTAACTGAGATAAACACACAGTAGAGACACCCACAGTAGAAACTAAATAATGTACCTTAATAACATCTAGAAAGAACCAATTCTGAGCGGAAGCAGAGGCAAGTAACACAGGAGATGACTGGAGCTCTGGCGGGTGCACTCAACAGAGGGCGCACTCCCAGAGGCCAAGAGAGGGAGAGGTCCAGCCTGTCCTGGGTGCGGCCAAGTGTCTGAGTGGAACTGAAACACAGGACGGGGAAGGGAGTGCTAAAGACAAGGCCACGAAGGTGGACACGGCAGGAACCGCACATGACGCCGACACAGAAGCGGGGGAGGCAGGTGAGACACGGCCAATGAGCAGCACGGGGACATCTGCGCTTTACGTACCGAACGGCCCACAAAGCCACGGAGGCGCTGACAGACAGGAGCCTGAAGAGTGAGCGACCCATGCAGGAGCCTGTGTCAGCACCCTGGAAGGTGGGGAGCCCTGCGACAGCCCCTCCTCCACAAACCACGGTATCCCCGATGAGGTTTCCCACCGGATGATCGTTCTGCCTCCGACATCAACCTCCAACATCTGCCTCTTCAAAGCCCGGTCTGCAGGTTTCCTCTGATCCTGGCCACACCGCGTGGTATCAGGCGACACAAACTGATGGCTTGCGTCCTAATTCTGAGCTGCCTGGGAAACGCATGACCCTCAGAAAGCAAACGCGACCGCCACACTGAAGCCAACTCCAAACCCAGCACTCGGAAGTGAAGGGCAGGGCGAGAGGTACAATCTTGTCACCCGGTTCGCTTTTATATTAAAAAAGCCAAGTGCCAACCAAGGAAGATCCAGTCTAACTTTTGTCACCTGATCCACATTAAAGCAGGTAACGTGTTCCTGCACAAACATATGAAAACTCAAATGTACGTGAATCTTTATGCGTAATTTCCACAATCGCAAACACTTCAATCCACGTATATGCAAAAATTTTACTGAGAACAAGTTTTATGTTTTTTTTTAAACTGCGACTGAAGAGTTAGGAAGAAAGAAGGCAAATAATGAGGGTGACACAATGGTAATCAAGTTTCTGCCCGAAGCCCTGGCAAGAAAGACCCAGCTGCATCTAGGTGGTGTGTGT
Organism: Puma concolor; assembly: GCF_028749965.1. Classification (NCBI taxonomy): domain Eukaryota; kingdom Metazoa; phylum Chordata; class Mammalia; order Carnivora; family Felidae; genus Puma; species Puma concolor. The sequence goes on from NC_141676.1 coordinate 4,350,854, forward strand.
ATGGGGGGGGGGGGGGAGGGAGAGAGAACAAGAGAACAAGAAACAGAGACAAGAAGGGGTGAGGGGAGAGAGTGTGTGTGTGCGCAAACAAGCAAAGGTAAGAGGGGTGATATAACTCAAAGTCACATCCAAAAATTCTCATGGGTGAGGTGCCCGGGTGGTTCAGTCGGTTAAGCCTCCGACTTCAGCTCAGGTCATGATCTCACGGTTTGTGGGTTCGAGCCCCACGTTGGGCTCTGTGCTGACAGCTCGGAGCCCAGAGCCTGCTTCGGATTCTGTGTCTCCCTCTCTCTCTGCCCCTCCCCCACCCCCAGCTTGCGCTCTGGCTGTCGCTTTCAAAAATAAACATTAAAAAAAAATTGTTTTTAATTTTAAAAAAAGAAAGAAAAAAGAAAATTCTTATGGGCTCCAGAGGTTGATTTTCAATCTCAAGCCCCAGGATTCTCTGAATCTCTGAAACCACACAGGAGCATCAGCGACCTGAGCCGAACATGAGATAGAAGCAACGCGTAACTGGAGAGCACGCGGGGCGCTGCCGTCTCCCCGGCGCCGTGTGCGGACGCGGGAGCCGCCTTCTATTCGGCACGACGGCCACCCTCAGACTTCTGGTGAAGCCCAACACCGTTAAAAAGAGAGCGAATATGTCAAAATGAAGCACAACTGGGGGAAACTCGGAGACGCTGACACCAGGGTGCACGGGAGACTCAGGGCCGGCTCCTCGTGCTCGATGCTGATTACGCAAGGACAAGAGAACAAGCACGTGCTGCCCGGTGGCTTCCGGAAGCTCCTAGTCCCCAGAGGCAAAGAGCCTGAAGTGCTGCTCATTTACAACAAATCCCACCGTGCACAGACTGCTCAAATGTCTCCTCCAAGAAGCACCACGCCACTGTAGAAAGAGCAGCCCGGCTGGCCATCAGTCCCCAATCCCCAAGCTAGGCTACACAGCCAAGGAAATGAATAGACAGCCTATGTGCATGTCATATTTTATTAGTAAAACCATAAAACTACGAAGAGAGAGAGAGAGAGAGAGAGAGCGCTTTTACCTGGCACAGCACAGAATAGTTTCTGAGTCTGTGGCTACAGGGAGCAGCCCAGCAAGAGAGCAGTGGTCTGAGAACTGCACAGCCAGAAAGAGCTCCCACAGGAGCAGCCGGGGTACAGAATACCTAACGTGCCCTAGTTTTACTAAGTAAGTGAAGCCAAGGGACAGGTAAGTTTTGAGTCCTCTAACTTGAAGCAAGTGACAGTGGCCGCTGTATTATTCACATATCTGTTAGACACAAGATACCCAAAGAGAACAGCCTCTCCAAATTAGCTACAAATTCTAGAGCAAACCGAGAATGCTATTAAGATGCTTTTGAAAAAAGGACAGAGGGGCGCCTGGCGGCTCAGTGGGTGGAGCGTCCAACTCTTGATTTCAGCTCAGGTCATGAGCTCATGGTTCCTGAGATCGAGCCCCCAAGTTGGGCTCTGTGCTGATAGTGCAGAGCCTGCTTGGGATTCTCTCTCTCTCCCTCTCTCTGCCCCTCCCCTGCTCTAAATAAATACATAAACATTTTAAAACAAGTAAAGATGGGGCACCTGGGTGGCTCAGGGGGTTGAGCGTCCAACTCCTGATTTCGGCTCAGGTCAGGATCTTACAGTCTGTGAGTTCAAGCCCCGCATCGGGCTCTGTGCTGACAGTGCAGAGCCTGCTTGGGATTCTCTGTCTCCCTCTGTCTTGCCCCTCCCCTGCTCTCTTTCAAAATAATCACAAATTTAAAACAATTTTTAAAAGGAAAGAAAAAAAGGCCAAAAAGAAATAGACTGCGGATCAAGAACAAGCTAACTACCCTAGTTAATCTGTAGTTATGACCAATTCTGTAGCAGAAACCAGAACTGGCAAATTGGTCACGGAAAAAGGTGAAGCTCCGTTTTTCAGCTCTGGCTATTAAACGTCCATCGTCCTTGCCCCGCAAACTTTCAGCAGGCCACGTTCCCTCCTGAAGCGTCCAGGTCAGGCTCCACAGTCCCCGGGACCCCGGCACCAGGCCGCCATCCTCCGGAGGGCCCAGCCTCCATGTGGTCTCGTGGCCAGCAAGCTAAAGGGCGAGGAAAGAACAGCGAGCTCGGGGGCTGCTGCGCGTCTGCTCAGGAACGAAAATTCAGAGTCATTCAGAGAACTGAACGGTTCTTAGGATCGTTACAGCTCCTTGGGAAAAACAATCTTGAACCTCTTCCAGCTATTCCACGATAACATTAACCGTCCTGACAGTGCAACCTTCTGTCAGAGGTGGAAACACGATTACTAATGGCTACCCATTAAGTGCCTACCACAGGCCAGACTCGGGTCTGATGCTTTTAGATACACCCTCCCTCGAAACCTCGGAACAACCTTTCATGGTTTTGTTCTTGTTCTGCATACGGAGAAACCAAGATCGAGAGGTCAGAGGACCTACCAAAGACCAGAGCAGGTAAATGCGCTGGCCAGAACTGGGATCCACGCCTGTGTCTGTCGAGCTCTGTCTGTGCTCCTCCTATTACAGCACCAGCGTGGGAACAGCAGCTGCGTGGCCAGGCCCAGCAGCAGGTCAGTCTCCCGGCACGAGCCGGCCCCAGGCCAGCCCGTGTGCGCTCACGCCCGCAGACGGCAGTGCAGCGAGCCGACCCGTGGGCTCTCAGCTCTTAGGTCTCGCCAGTCAATGGCAACAGCCTACCTGTGCGTGTGAGGTCAAGACAAGCTGGTTGGACAGCTCAGTCAGAACAGCACGGCTGGGGACACCGGGAGCCCAGCTCTTGTGGCCAGTGACTGTTCTCAGTCAGTTCCCCAAGATGCCACAGGCTCATCAAAATGCACAGAAACACGAGAATCAGTATGCAGAATATTTCTAAACATGATGAAACGAAGAGAAATTTAATCAACATGAGGTACATTTTAGATAAAAACTGAAAAACATGATTGGGGCGGGGAAACACCAGGCATAAGAAAACAGGAAAAGTAGCGAGAGAAACAGGTCCAAAGACCGTAAAGACCGTAGTTGATTATAAGCTCAACATAAAGTCGAATTATGACGCGACTAATAAGCAAACCAACCTCAGAATAAAGTCATACATGAATCTCGTCTAGGACCGTGGAAGACACGAATCCTCCTGCGGCCTGCCCCGGGCCGCTCACCTCCTTGCCAGGCGATACCATACCTTGTTCGGGGGAGGAGAGAAACTGCTAACCCCCATGGCCCCCAAAGAGATGACCAGTCAGAAGGACTCGCCACTTGGGGGATGAAATAACTGGCTCTGGGGCACCCGGGGGGGCGTCTGACTTTGGCTCAGGTCACCATCTCGCCATCCGTGAGTTTGAGCCCCACGTCGGGATCTGTGCTGACAGCTCAGCGTCTAGAGCCCGCTTCGGATTCTGTGTCTCCCTCTCTCTCTGCCCCTCCTTTGCTCGCATGCACATGCTCTCTCTCTCTCTCTCTCTCTCAAAAATAAACATTAAAAAACAATTTAAAAAAATAACCGGCTTTGCATATCTTCAAGCTCTTTTATGCTATCATTTATAGTTCCCCAACATAAAATGAGAGCCAGTGAGTGAAAACTACAGACCACGGGCAAGCAGTTGAAGCAGGAACTTGTTCAAGATCAGGCTAAAGGTTAGGTTCACTAACACAAGCAATGCCCCAAGGCTGGAGGAAGTGTGGCCAAAGCCTGGATGATCCTCTCTAGGAGAGCGTGAGGAGAAGAAGGCTACACAAACGGATCGTCGTGCTGTTTGATGAACCTCTTCTCAAGCCCGATTGATGTAAAAGGCACGGCTTTATCTGGGCCGAAATGGAGCCTCGACAGGAAAACAGAAAGGATTACGCAACTTTCCAGATGTTTACTGGGTTGAACCTCACACAATTCTCCACTCCTCTGGCAAGTCTCGCAAGATAGCAATAAAGGACAAGGAAAAAGAAACAATGCCGGCAAATTTAGGAAACGACAGAAACTGGAGAAATAATTCAGAAAGTCCAACAGCCAAGTGACAGAAGTTTTAGAAGAACATATTATAATCCACAACCACCTGCCTCAACCAAAAAAACCTTTTCTCAGAGTGTAAAGCGCAGGAGTCCCCCCCCCCCCCACGCCGTGCACGTCCTGTCACCCCGGGTGCTGAAACAGACTTCTACGGCACAGTGTGCAATTCCAGAGCATCAGAGGTAAAGACGGTATCTCAACTTTTCTCGTGAGGACAAAACAATCAAAAAAAGGACTGGAAATCAGAATGACATCAGCTTCCTCAACAGCAATCGCAGAAAAGAGCATTTTAAGACATGGAAGGTCGGGAAGATTTATTCATGCCTTCTCAAAAAGCTACTGGAAAATGGGCTCCACCAACGCGTGGCAATGCGCCAGGAGGGGTGCCTGGCTGGCTCGGTAGGTGGAGTGTGCGACTCTCGATCTTGGGGTTGTGGGATTGAGCCCCGTGTGGGATATACAGATTACTTAAAAATTAAAAAAAAAAAATTTTTATGCTTTCTGTGCCAAGCACTAAACATTTTTTTAAAAATGTTTGTTTATTTTTGAAGGAGAGAGAGACAGAGTGTGAGCAGGGGAGGGGCAGAGAGAGAGGGAGACGCAGAATCTGAAGCAGGCTCCGGGCTCCGAGCCGTCAGCACAGAGCCCGACGCGGGGCTCGAACTCACAAGCTGTGAAATCATGACCTGAGCCGAAGTTGGACACCCAACTGACTGAGCCACCCAGGCGCCCCAAAAATAAAATCTTTAAGGGGCACCTGGGTGGCTCAGTCAGTTAAATGTCCGAGTTTGGCTTACATCATGATCTTGCAGTTAGTAAGTTCGACCCCCACGTCGGGCTCTGTGCTGACGGCTCGGAGCCCGGAGCCTGCTTCGGATTCTGCGTCTCCCTCTCTCTGCCCCCACCACTTGCACGCAAGTGCAAGTGCACGCGTGCTCTCTCTCTCTCAAAAATAAATAAACATTAAAAAAAATTTTTTTTAAATTAAAACAGTAAAAAGAAGCACTGAGGTGCTTGGGTGGCTCAGTCAGCTGAGCATCCGACGATTCTTGACTTTGACTCCGGTCATGATCCTAGGGTCACAGGACTGAGGTACAAGTCGGGCTCTGCGCTGAGCATGGAGCCTGCTTGGGATTCTCTCCCTCCCTCCCTCCCTCCCCCCCCCCCTTGCCCCTCTCCACTGCTCATGCTCTCCCTAAAAAATAAAAATAAATAAAAATAAAAATAAAATATTTTCAAAAAGCATGGCAATAAGCCATGAGAGGAAGACAGGGAACACACAGAACTACGGATCCCACACACCGAGAAACAAAGACGATCCCCAGAAGAAAAGCAACGGGGACACCCGCCCAGAGGAGCCAGCCTGGAGTGAGGCACGAGGCAGAGGGCTCTGAGAAGGATGCGTCCAAACAGGAGATGTGTGTGCAGGATCTATGTGACCACGCAGAGACGAACTGTACTAATGAAGTCAGAGCCCTAGGGAATAATGGACTCAATACACATATCTTTGTACCGATTTTAAGCAAAGTCGTGCTGTAACTATGCTGGAAGATGAGGGAGGGAAAGAAGCTATGCACGTGCAAGGTAAATCTTCACCCTCACTGTTAGAAGTCAGCCAGTTTTGGGGCGCCTGGGTGGCTCAGTCGGTTAAGTTTCTGACTTCAGCTCAGGTCATGATCTCACTGTTCATGGGTTCGAGTCCCACATTGGGCTTCTGTGCTGACAGCTCGGAACCTGGAGCCTGCTTCCCATTCTGTGTCTCCCCCTTCTCTCTCCGCCCCTTCCCCACTCATGCTGTGTCTCTCGTCTCTCAAAAAATGAATAAACGACAAGGTGCCTGGGTGGCTCAGTCGGTTGAGCATCTGAATTCGGCTCGGGTCATGATCTCTCGGTTTGCGAGTTTGAGCCCCGCGTCGGGCTCTGTGCTGCCAGCTCGGAGCTTGGTGCCCACTTCGGATTCTGTGTCTCCCTCTCTCTGCCCCTCCTCTGCTCGTGCTCTGTCTCTCTCAGAAAATAAACATTAAAAAAATGAGTAAATGCCAAAAAAACACAAAAGTCAGCCAGATTAGAGAAACAGCTCCCTATAGGCACACAACTTAGAAACCTGGAAGGAGGTAACTGTGCGAGAACAGCTAAGTGACGAAGGTAGAAGCTACAGCCCCTGGTTAAGTAACTGAGGGACGAGGAAGGGAGAAGCCAAGAGAGACGGAGGAGACGAATGTCACTTCTCGTTGTGAACCATGCACCTACGTGAACCACGTACGCATACAGGATGGAACACGACGAGAGGAAGGCAGACTGACGGCACTGGTATCACGCCTGGCACTCAGCGAGAGCTCCGTAATGTCACCTCAGTCTGAGATCGGACGCTGTGGAAGAGGAGCTCGCCTGCCGGGGGGGGGGGGCAAGTAGGCGGCGGCCGCACACACTCACGAGTCTGTATACGAAAGCCGAGCAAACGAAGAAACAGGACCAGCCGACCGACCAAACCAGCCAACGGCAAGAACCACAGCGGCACCTTCTCACAGGTGCCCCGTCAGGTCTCGCTTCCACCCCATCCTTTCTGCCATCAGCGTGTGAACCCACGCCAGGGCCCTGGGACACCCAGGCTGCCACATCTGGCCTGCCACCTATTTTTACACAGCCTCTGAGCAAAGAATGATTTTCCTGTTTTCTACTGGGGGAGGGGGGAACCAGAAGCATGACATTCTAGGACTTGTGAAAATTCTCTGCAATTCATGTAAGTTTTCCTGAAACGCAGCCACACCACTCATTTACATACGGTCTCTGGCTGCTGTCACGCTGTGAAGGCAGTGCTGAGTGGGACAGATCTCTGCGCTGCTCCTCTGCTTTCCAGATCACAATGACACAGTCACAAGTCAACGGTGCTTTGAGTGCCACGTGTGGAACTGTGACACTGTATTTTCTTATCACCCCTGCATCCCCACAACGTCCAAACAAGAGAAAAGGAAGTGGACTTCGCCTGCCGAGCTCCTAAGGCACAGCAGGACGAGGACCCCTTTGTCACGAGATCTGCCGGCAAAGCCCTGCGTTCGTTGTGCCACTGCACCACACTGTGCTAGGAGAACACAGTCAACGTCCACATTTCCAGAAGAGGCGGTCACCACAGTATTGCTCATGCACAGGAAGGCAGCATCAGAAAAACTTAGAATTTTTAAATGCTAACCATTCTGGATGGATAGCTTTTATTGTTAATGTATTATTTTTTGCTTACTTAATTTTGAGAGACCGAGAAAGAGAGCGAGGGGAGGTAGGGAGGGAGGGAAGATGAGCGGGGTAGGGGAAGACAGGGGGACAGAGGATCCGAAAAGAGCTTTGTGCTAACAGCAGAGAGCCCGACGCAGGGCTCGAACTCACAAGCCAGTAGATCATGACCTGAGCCGAAGTCAGACGCTTAACTGAGTCACTCAAGTGGCCCATAAGAATGTAAACATTTTAAACATTTAAAAAAAATTGTTTTAATGTTTATTCTTGAGAGAGAGAGAGGAGAGAGACGTGAGTGGGGGAGGAGCAAAGAGAGAGGGAGACACAGAATCCAAAGCAGGTTCTAGGCTCCGAGCTGTCAGCACAGAGCCCAACATGGGGCTCGAACTCAAACTGTGAGATCATGACATAAGCCAAAGTCAGCCGCTTAGCCGACTTAAGCCACCCAGGTGCTCCAAAACTTAAACATTAAAAAAAATTTTTTTTTTAATTTATTTTTGAGAGACAGAGAGAGACAGAGCATGAGTGGGGGAGGAGCAGAGAGAGAAGGAGACACAGAATCTGAAGCAGGCTCCGGGCTCTGAGCTGTCAGCACAGAGCCCGACACAGGGCTCAAGCTCACGGACCACGAGATCTTGACCTGAGCCAAAGTCGGCCGCTTAACCGACTGAGCCACCCAGCCGCCCCAGAACTTCAACCTTTGAAATGGAAAATCTCGTAACAGAATTCCTTCAGAAAAATAAAAACGGAAAAGGAAACTCCAAGCAAAGCTGGTCTCCAAGTGGCCTGTCAGCCAAGCGCGAGGAGGCCAGTGATGGTTTTCCTTGGATTCTGGCGGAGTTCACGGGCACCACCGATACAGCTCAGCTGGTGTTTACTGGAGGAGTCTGAGATGGTGACGAGAAGCCTCTCGGAACGGCCCGCGTGGAACCACCACAGGAGAGTGTTTTCGGAGAAGGATGAAGTCCCTACAACACAGCGGATCCGTGTCCCGGCTGATGGCAGTAAAATTACGTGTAGAGCAAAAAACAGCTTCGTGGGGCAAATTTACACGCCTGGGAAAATGTAATGTTTAAAGCTTACGGTTATTTCTTTTTACTTTCATCAGCAGGTACTTCGAGAGGTTTTTAAAATGCCTCGTGTGTGACTGAGCCAGTAATGTCAACAGGAACCTCATGTACTTGTGGAGACTTAACCGCCATCAGACCCTGACCTGTCCCGTCACACGGCAAGCAGCTCATCACGGGTTAATGGGGTTTTTTTTTTGCAACTTCTTGAGCTCAGGGCCAAGACTGAAATTTCTCTGAATGAGAAAAACAACTCTCAACCACTACTAATGAACACCGAATGGCTCTGGAAACCGGCCTCTGGCTGCAATCTTCATGTTTCTTAATCAATTCAACCTAAAACGATCAGGCTAACCAGCACGGATCTGCAAAGTCTCCACTGTGGTTAAAAAAAAGGTTATTTTAGCACTAGCTTTCAGGAGTGAAAAGAAGGGAGATCCCTGTTCTCACACAAGTTTACGGCGGGTACACTTTCTGTGCTCAAACTACAGTTAAACAGCATTTTTCAGACCTTAACGCAAACGTGAAGGAAGCTTTCCCATTGCAAAATCCATACAGCTATACACTTGAGGAAGTTTTTCCTAACTGTGAACTGGAAGCGCTTAATCTACGATGCAACAGAATCTAACAGAATTCCGCAGCTGCTCTCCGAGTGAGGACGAGTGAGGACGCTATGTACCTGTGGACTAGTATCGGAGTGTGGCAGGCGCTATCTGTGTAAACGGACACTTCCGAAGATGAAATATGTAAATCTCATTACAGATCAGCATTAATAGATTAGAAGAAGACGTGCGGTAGAGTCTGAGAGGGGAACCGTGGCTCTGAACACCATTTCGGTGAAAATGTTATCCCCTCCGGAAAGAGAATCCCGTCCTTCTCATCAGCAGATCGGTATTACAGAAAACGGAACTCCAATATTTTTCTATTTTTAATTCCATCAGTAAGATCTGTGAAAATCTGCTCTCTTATTGTACAAACACTTTATAATATCCTCTTCTTTGCCTCTTGGTCTACAAAACCTACGCTATTTCCTCTCTGGGCCTCGCTACCCCTGGTCTAAAGAACCCTATACTTACAGCGCTGTTCCTCTTTGGAAATCCTTCTCAGCCACCTGGCACTGATTCTAGGCCTCCTGGAGACTAATGAGTAACTTCTTAAGAGAAGAGTTCACCCGGCATCAGACAGCATCTGATGAGCAGAGGGAGTGAAAAAAGAAACGGGAGGAATACAGCTAACGGTAAGAAGCGTTCTACAAGCTGCCACGGCTAAGAGTCTTTGTCAGCAAAGAAAAACAAAATTAAAAGAGAGCGAGAAAGAGAGGCAGTCTTTAAAATGTTACCGTGAGAAATGGCTCTAAAATTTTAGCTCCTACCACTAAATACCTACCACCTAAAAAGTACTAGATACAAAGTAGAAGTCAAAACTCCTTGCTCCTGGCATGTTTAAATCTGCTCAAAGAGAAAAAATAATCCTAAAATAATTTAATGAGATATTCTAAGAGTTCACAAAGGAGTGGCCACAGAGGAACTGGAACGACACAGAAAAGTTTGACAAAAAAGGTAGAAAGAGAGTGGAGCCCTAGAAAAAGGGGGATCAAATACACAGACTAATAGTAAAACCATATGATGGGGGATGGACAGAATGGGTAAAGGAGGTTAAAAGGTACAGATTTCAAGTTATAAAATAAGTAAGTCACGATGGTGGCTACAGTTAATAATCCTGTATTATAGATTTGAAAGTTGCTACATGAGATCGTAAAAGTTCCCATTACAAGAAAAACATGTAACTGGGTGGTGACAGAAGTCAACTAAACTAACTGTGGTGATCATTTCACTATGTACACAAATACCAAGTCATCACGTTGTACGCCTAAAACTCACGTTATATGTTAATTATATCTCAATTTTTAACAGTCTAATATGTGTAGTATTATAGAAACACTTCCAGAAATCATTCTTGAAACTCTGGTATCACGATAGAAAAGTAGATGATTGTTACAATTTACAAACAGACAAGGGTCCAATAAACATAAAAAAGATGTTCAGCCTCTAAAATAACCAGCTGGATTCAAGCTGGAGGGCTCCGTGGGTCCTAAAACTAGTGCCCTCTTCCTGTCACCCCCAGCTCTGAACCAGCTGCTGAAAAAGGCAAAACGACAGCTCACGTGCGTCACAAATGATCTTTTTTATTGTGAATCGGCCTGATGGTCGGACCACAGCTTGTTGAACTACATGGCCCTGACCTTCTCAAATCTGAACCCTCGACAGGGGCTGAATTCTTCCCGCAGTCAGAAGCGGAAAAGACTTTACCCACAAGGTCAGAATGTAGCCCAGGCAGAGAAAGAGAAGGGCTGGGCCCCAGAACACACTCCCTCTCCTTAAGAAAAACAAGCCTGAGGAGAAAAGGTGCCAAGAGGTGAATGAATACTTAGGAGAGAATCCTCTCTATGAGGATTTTTACAGAATAATACGGGGGAAAAGCTGGAGAAATAAGAACCCTAAATATCAGGCCCAGGAGTTGCAGCTTCACTGTGTAAGCACAGAGGGAGGCCGGAGGTTGGAGGAGGGTCATTCAGGAGGGGCTGAAGGAAAGACAGCCCTGGGGATCAGGGGCAGAGACCCTGCTACAACAGAGTAACTACACTGTCTCCTGAGATGACGAAGCCTGAAACGTAGCCAATTAAATGGTTATGCCCACCTTCTCCTCAAGATACAATGGAGCAAGGGGTATCTGGGTGGCTCAGTCGGTTGAGCGTCCGACTTCGGCTCAGGTCATGATCTCACACTCTGTGAGTAGGAGCCCCGCGTCGGGCTCTGTGCTGACAGCGCGAAGCGTGGAGCCTGCTGCAGATTCTGTGTTTCCCTCTCTCTCTCCTCTTCCCCCGCTCATGCCCTGTCTCTGTCTCTCAAAAATAAATAAACGTTAAAAAAAAGTTCTTTAAAAAAAAAATACAATGGAGCAAATGAAAATGGATTAAAAATAGGTCATGTCCCCCAAAAGACCCTATTGGGCCATTTTCTGAAGTGCCAACTGAGCAAAAAGTCAAATATGCCAAGTCAACCTCTGGTCTTTAATAAAAACTTTCAGTGAAGAGTTCCAAAATGACAGTAATTAGGACTCACAAGGAGTCAGACGGCTGACTAAAAACCAGAGATGTCCTGTGGCTGGTGTAAAATAAAAACAAAATAATCTCAATTTCTCTCTCTCTCTCTCTCTCCCTCCCTCTCTCACAGGTAATGTGGGAGCAGCAGCTGGGCATCTACGAGCAGTCTTTCTCTGAGTGCTACTCCAGCTTGCTAGGCCTGGCTGCTCCTTGGGGCCCAGATTAACCCCCGCCCTAGGAAACTAGGAATCCCGTGGGTACTGCACATTCCAAAACATACCAGAGCAAACTACAAAGGCTGCTATTTAACTTCCTAAAACACCCCAGTGCCACAGAACCACACTGTACCTGGTCTAGCCCTGGGTGTTCTAGGCTCCAGGGTCTCCCAACAGAACACTGCTTTCCTTGATGCAACTCATGGAAGAAAACGCCTGATGATCTCAATGGTCTTACCTTTCAAACCAAGTTTAAAAATTAAAAGAAAGGTTTTCTTCTCTGTGGCTCCTTGCCCATTACAGGTTATCCTGGTAACAGTTGTCTTCAAATTTACTGCATTAGCAGATTAGCAGGAGTAAAGTGGGACGTGGAAGCAAAACAGAAGCTCTTCTGTAAAGAAAAAAAGAGCATATGATCACAGCGTGTTCTGTCTGGGTCTGATGACAGCTGTCAGTAAAGATACTGTTTCAGGGTCCTGATTCACATAGAACTACACCTCAGAAAATTGAAAAGTTCTAGTTAACTGCAATTTTTCTGTGGGAAAACAGGGAAAAAAGGCACTGTCGTTCCCCCTGCCTCAGCTTTTAACCTACACTAAACAATAACCCAGAAATAGAGACACCGTAATATCACCATCTGTGAACAAATAACAAAGAACATATGTATTATCGTCATCTTATGAAAACATCAATAATATTCTTATCCAACACAGAGCTAAGTAATGGCACCATACTTTAAAATACTGAAAGCAGGGGCGCCTGGGTGGCGCAGTCGGTTAAGCGTCCGACTTCAGCCAGGTCACGATCTCGCGGTCTGTGAGTTCGAGCCCCGCGTCAGGCTCTGGGCTGATGGCTCGCAGCCTGGAGCCTGTTTCCGATTCTGTGTCTCCCTCTCTCTCTGCCCCTCCCCCGTTCATGCTCTGTCTCTCTCTGTCCCCAAAATAAATAAACGTTGAAAAAAAAAATGAAAAAAAGAAGAAAAAAAAAAAAGAAAAAAAAATTAAAAAAAAAAAAAGAAAAGAAAATACTGAAAGCAAATTCGGGGGTGGCTGGGTGACTCAGATGGTCAAGTGTCTGACTTGGTTTCAGCTTAGGTCACGATCTCACTTTCGTGACTTCTAGCCCTGCGATGGGCCCTGTGCAGAGCCTGCTTGGGATTCTCTCATCCTCTCTCTCTCTCTCTCTCCCTCTCTCTACTCCTTCCCTGCTCACACTGTCTCTCTCTCAAAATAAATAAATAAACTTAAAAATATAGTAATAAAATTAAATAATAAAAATAATAAAATAAAAATTTTAAAGCAGATTTTCAAAGTATCTCCCTCTAAATGCCCTCAAGTAGCCCCATGTAATACGTTAAAACATAATGTTTACCAGGAAATGTAAGCAGAATATTGAAGTCACTGAAGTACTAGCTATACAGCCAAATTCTAATGTCAATGAATCAAATACTACACATGAAAGGACTATAAACTGTCTTCCAAGGCACTTCATTTATAACTTAACACTGCAGGAAAAAAAGACTCAAACTATGGACAATATGCTAATGAGAAATCTTGTAAGAATGCAGTCTACAAGGCATTTCACAAAAAATGCTGTTCATGTGATAACCTTTCTTCCATAAAACACACTACACTCAGATCAATGTTTTCCATCAAGTAATAAATAGAAACAATGCTAACTGCTTGATAAAATGAATGAAACAAAACAGTAAGAAACCCAGGTTAAAATGAAAAGAACATAAAAATCTGATGTACTTATGTGCTCCACAGGATTTGTGTGTGCACACGTGCGTGCTCGCGCGCGCACACACACACACACACACACACACACACACACACTCTTTAGCGTTTAATTTGAGTGGCTGCAGGACCCTCAAAACTAATCCGCAATCATCTTTTCCAGGAGCCAAGACCACCCACCTCTCCTGCTTGTGGGCGGATCACAGGCTCCCAGCAGAGCAGGACAACCTGCCGGCCTCACCCTGCCCCACACGCCCATCCAGGAAGCCAAAAGAAAAAACCCGCTGTCAAATGTACTCCCGAGCATTATGAACCTGAGTGCTTATTAAATAGGAACAAGTATGCTGAGACTTAATCCACTTTTCTGGAATACAGTCTTTGCATAATTGCTCCTACTCTTTTCACTTAGGCTAATTAGGAAAGGGAGTGGGTCTATACTACTGATGGCAAGAAATAACAGTTGGTTATTCTAAGGTGGGAGAACATGAGAAACAGGACCAGATGATGGAAGACAGAATGGGCCAGTGTCCGAGTGGAGCAGCGGAACTCTGAGTAAAGAGCATATACTGAATACACGTTGAAATGCCTCTAGACGGACAGTAAAAAGACTACCTCGGTTGTTTTGCCTTGTTTTTCAAAGGCACAATCTACAAGGACCAGGAGAAGGCAACAGAATTGGAGGGGTGCTGGAAGGGAGCAGGAGTGCTGCCTGAAGAAATTATTCCCTGAATACTCAGATCCCTAAACATCCTCACCCTCTGTCCCACCCCTGCCAGCCCCAGGAGGCAGGCCTCTGAACTGGGAGACCGTGGTTCAGCTGGGCACAGCTGGGGACAGCTTGCCACCCTGACAACAGAAAGGCTGTGGGAACTGCAGAACAAATGCGGAGACACAGGCACGCCCCACTGCCCACCCCAGCCCCAGCCAGATTCTCTTACTGGGCGCCAACAGTCTTCGGAGCCAACTACGGAACTTGAGAAAGAAAAGAACCTGAAAGCACCAAGACACTGGGCACTTCCCAACCAAGGAGCGCTACTAGTCACTGTGGTGCTGGAAAGTTCGTAGCCAACGCACCCCTCTTGTGATGGGAGCCTCCAATCTACTACTGTTAAAACCAAATGTTTTTTTACAAACCCTTTTTATCGCAAATTTGCAGGACAGTTGCAAGAGCAGTACGAGAAACTCTCAGCGAGCCTCCACTGGTCTTACAAGTGACCACTGGGTCACTTTTGCTTGAACGCTCCACTCCCTCTCTGCGAACATCCCAAATGTTTAAGACCTTTCTGCAAAGGTTTCGTGGACCTTTCCGCAAACACGCCACTGTGTATTTCCTAAGAACAAGGATAGTAAGTAACACAAGCACAGTACATATGCCACAGTCAAGAACACAGTACCTGTTGACTATGGAGTAAATAGGTCACTTTTTAATCCTGCCAATGGTTTTATGATGTCGTTCGTGGCAATCTTCCCTCCCCTCCACTCAGGATCCTATGTCACATTTCCTTCCACTCCTGTCTGAAACAGCCCGCCAGCATTTCTTAGTCTTTCATTTTTTGATCTTTTTGAAGACTACAGGGTATGCATTTCTGGTGGGAATGAATGAAGTTTTGTTTTTCCCAGAGTATCACATAAGGCAGATGTCAACCTCTCCCTTTACTGGTGACCACTCTGATCACCCGGTTAAGACGGTATGTGCCATATTTCTCCACTGTAAAATAACCGTTTTCTCCCAAGTAATCAATTGGTGAGTAATCTGTGGGAAGATATTTTGAGATTATGTCCTTAAAACATTCACTCAGTAGTTTTGCTACCCACTGGCAATTTTTGTCTGAATCAACTGTTACTCTGATGGTTATAAAGCGGTGTTTTCTTGAAAGTCTACTATTCCTTCATCAGATGACATTCTAACTTCAGGAAGGTGGGCCTCCTCTTTATTCTGTTAACAGTGAGGACTCATAGGTTCTTATTTTACTTATTAATGCCATTATCCACTCTGATACTCAAGTTGTCCCAGATTCAGCCAGTGAGAGTCCCTTCAAGCAGACTCCCATGTGCTTTCCATGCTTTTTGAGCACTTCCTTATTTCCTGGCATAACAACACGTTCGAGATTCATCCTGAACGTTCTCTGCCCCAGCTCTAAAATCATCCATCTTCCAAGGAGCCCTGGTTCTTTTAGTGGAGAATGTAATGCAGAAATGAAGATTTGAGAGCCAAGGACAAAGCTGGGAAAGACGGTGATTCCATATAATTCAACTGTGTGTGCTATGTGTATCCCTGACTTTTAAATATGAAGGAAAACCAAAGATCGCCAGACATCTCAGGAAATCCTCTAGCATGAAAAGTCAAGGGCAAAACAAACAGAAAAATACAAGCTGGAGTAAAGACTATACAAGGAAGAGAGAATATAAAAAAAAAAAAAATTGTATCCTCAGATGGATAATACATCCATTGGGGAAAAAACAAAAAACAAAAAACACAGGATACTATTTAAAAGGGCACAGAGAATAATTAACAGATTAATACAGAAGGAAAATGATTTCTGACCCGGGAGTCTATACTCAGCCAAACTATCAACCAAGAGTACACAGAAACACGAGTCAAAAGATCTACCTCCTACACGATTTATTCACAGAGAGCTACCGTGCAGAGACTGTGCTCCACTAACACAAGAGGGACAGCCATAAAGAAGACAACACAGAATACAAGAACAAGAGAGTCAATGCAGGAGAGAGGCGGAGAGACCCCTGGGATCCTGGCAGACAACTGTGCTCCCTGCAGGGAGGGCAAGCAGGGCAGGCCGGAGCGGGGAAAGATCTCCTCGAAAAGATAAAGCTGACGGAATACTTGCTGAACACGTAACTGACTAAAAGTCTGAGGCTAAAACAGTGCATTAATAGCTTCTTAGAAAAGTGATGGTGGGGCATCTGGGTGGCTCAGTCGGTTGAGCGTACAACTCTTGATTTTGGCTCAGGTCATGATTGCATGGTCATGGGAGGCGGGAGCCTACTTAAGACATTCTCTCTCTCTCTCGCTCTCTCTCTCTCTCTCTCTCTCTCTCTCCTTCTCCGCAGTTTGTGCACTCATACTCTCTCTCAAAAAATAAAAAATTAAAAAGTGATGGGTGCCTGGCTGGTTCAGTTGGTACAGCATGTGACTCTTGATCTTGGGGTTGTGAGTTTAAGTCCCACGCTGGGTGGAGAGATTACATATAAACAAACAAACAGGGGTGCCTGGGTGGCTCAGTCAGTTAAGCATCCGACTTCGGCTCAGGTATTGATCTCACAGCTGGTGGATTTGAGCCCCGCATCATCAGGCTCTGTGCTGACAGCTTGGAGCCTGAAGCCTGCTTTGGATTCTTTATCTCCCTCTTTCTCTGCCTCTTCCCCACTCACTCTGTCTCTTAAAAATAAACATTAAAAAAAAAAAAAAAAACACAAACAAACATAACATTTCAGAGGGGGAAATGATACTATTTCTGGGAAAACCAAAAAAATTTTTAGGAAAGGAAAAATATTTGTAATTTACCACTTAACATTAAAGAGCACACAGGGTCATAATGATAAAACTAATTACTGATTTAACCAAAATTGTAATAAAATTATCAAGGAAAGATGGAGAAGACAGACTGTGGGGAGGGGAGAGGAGAGGAGAAAGCTAATCCTTATTCCGTATCTTTTCACAGCAGGAAATCAATAGATATGCTTAAAACCAAAAACAAACTAGCATACAAGTAAGCAAATATGAACTCTTCAAATATGTTCTTCAGACACATGGAGGTAAATACATTTTTTAATTGGCCAGAAGAATTCAAAGAACTACAAGCTGCCTTTGGGAAAAGGGAAAAGAGGGTGGGGAGGCTAAAGAAAGCTGTTTTTCTTATCCAACCCCCCAGAACTAGCTCACTCTTAACTGTGGATGTGTAAAACACTGACAAAAAAATTTTTTTAATAAATTTTTAAGAAGAATGCTTAACTGGGAAAAGCTTTTAAATGTTGAGACCAGAGAGCTTTAACAACAGCAACTCACTAGCTATGAAACTAAGTCCTCTAACCTGAGTACCCATTTCTTCATCTATGAAATGACGAGTTGCACTAATAAACTCTAAATGTTCTTCCTGCTTCAGTAATTTATGAATCTGCTATAAAAACAAAGTAATCTAGGCTTTAAATATGGTGCCAGTGGCAGGGCATCTGACTTCGGCTCAGGTCATGATCTCACGGTTCATGGGTTTGAGCCCCCCTGTCGGGCTCTGTGCTGACGGCTCAGAGCCTGGAGCCTGCTTCAGATTCTGGGTCTGCCTCTCTCTCTCTCTCTCTCTCTCTCTCTGTGTGTGTGTCCCTCCCCTGCTCATGCACTGTCTCTCTCTCTCTCTCAAAAACAAATAAACATTAAAAAAAAAGATTAAAGATACACACACGAAGGATGTCCACGAGGACAATCCACGAGGATGATGACAGGTACTTCCTTCTCAAAAAGGGGCAACTCTCCCCAGGTGTTTAACTTATAGGAAACCCCAAGGTTTACATCGTAACTAAAGGGCGAAGATGAGAAGGGCCTGGCCAAAGCGCTCTTGAGAGTACGGAAGCGCGGAACAACAGCACGGTGTTGCGGGGCTGAAGTAGGAAAAGCTGGGATTTGCTAGTGACCGCTACAACGTGCACTCTAACGGCTGACGTCCTAGTCTATTGAGGCCACTGCAGAATACCACACTGGGCGGCTGATAACAACAGAAATTTAGTTCTACAGTTCTAGAGGCTGGGAAAGCCCAACATCTCGGCGTCTGGTGAGGACCCGCTTCACGGTTCACAGACAGTGGTCTTGTTTGCTGTGTACTCGCTCAGCAGGAGGGGGCCGGCAAACCTCCAGGGTTGGTTTTTAAACCCCCTTCATAAAAGCTCCACCCACATGGTCTAACCACCTCCCAACAGCATCACACCGAGGATGTGTAAGGATTAGATTTCAACACACGGACCTTGAGGGGGGACACCGACATTCAGTCTATAGAAATGGGTATCGTTAGATTCTTCTCTCAGAGGAAATGGATCCAGAGGGCCCCCTTCAAAACAGGAAACCAAGATTTAAGAAAGAGATAATACACTTTTATATTTATTTTTGCCAACCGTTCTTTGAAGGAGCCACATTTTCTTCAACAGCCAATAGCTCTACCACTGAGCATCTCCTCTTTTCAGTACTACTGACTCTGACCAAGGCCAAGAAGGGGAATTCAAGAACAATATACCTATAAAATTACCAGTCAGAAATGAGGACTGGTTTAGCATAAGACAGTGAAAAAAACCAGACTCTCAACTCAACAGTGTCTAAATACGTACTTGCTTAGTCACAGAATTTGAGAACAGCAACAATGAACATCTAGCCTTACAAATCCTTTGTGCTAGCATTATGCAAGCATTTTCCACTCTCTTAGGTATTAATTCCTATTTTACAGTTGAGGATAATAAGAAAGGATTTACTCCAAATAACCCTTATGTGAACTAGGTTTTGTTTTTTTAAGCTCACCTTAGGAAGAAAGCCAATGAAAATCTCTCTATGCCGTCACGCGAATTTTTAATATCGATTCCAAGATATTCCCCACTGATGCAAATTCACAAGAGGAAGTCCCAGCTAATGCAGAACATACGAGAAAGCATTTTCTCCTTATATCCTACGTCACGCACAAACAAAACACCTTCTCAAGTACAGAGAGGCGACCCGGCCTGATCACATAAAAGCAAGTCGCTTGATGACTTCTTAGCAACATCAGGAAGCTCCAAGGTAGGCAGCTCGACCAGAGTAAAATTTCAACACGGGTCTTCCCCTCACTTCTGTAAGCGTCCATTCTCACACGCGTTTTTCAAACACCCAAGTCCGAAGAGAGGGAGTATGAAACGGGAAGATAATCCATCTTTGAGGCCTTGTCCATCATCTCAGCCTCAATGCCTAGCACAGCGTGAATAACAATTTTGAAAATCCACAAAAACTTGAATGTGAAAATCATCAAAAATGAGCGAACAACTCATAATTGGGAGAAATCACCTAACTAAATAATTTGGATGACTTCAGAGGCATCTTTCTTTCTTTCTTTCTTTTTCTTAATATATAATTATCTAACCCATGACTCCAGTCTTGTGGTGGTCTTAGTGCAACAATTAAGTGTGGGGTTTCTGTTTTGTCTGTTGGTTGGTTTTTTTGAGAGGGGTGGGGCAGAGAGAGACCAGGAGAGAGAGAATTCCAAGCAGGCTCCACGCTGTCAGCACAGAGTCAGCGCAGAGCCTGATGCAGGGCTCAAACTCACAAACCGTGAAATCCTGACCCGAGCCTAAATCAAGGGTTGGACGCTTAACCGACTGAGCCATGCAGGCACCCCCAAAGGTATCTTTCAACAAAATTTAAAGATATATTTGCATGTAAATATTTATACTTAGTATTTCAATATTTATACTTAAATATACACATATACATGTAACTCAGCTAATTTCAGAAACGCCAATCATTTTCATACAAGCCGTGGCAAGAATACCAAGGCTTCTAAATCATTAATCATGGGGAACCTGGGTGGCTCATTCGGTTAGGCGTCCGACCCTTGATTTTGGCTCAGGTTAAGATCTCATGGTTTGTAAGATCAAGCTCCATGTCAGGCTCTGCACAGTGAGGAGCCTGCTTGGGATTCTCTGTCTCCCTCTCTCTCTCTGTCCCTCCCCCACTCGCACACACACACACGCTCTCGCTCGCTCTCTCTCTCTCTTTCCCCAAATAAATAAACTTAAAAACAATCATTAATCAGAAATCACCATACCAAGAACACACACACACACACAAAAAGTCTTTATTAAAGTATAAAACATCCACAGTAAATCCATACTATCACTTTTTAAAAACACAATCCCATATGTAAAGTACTTTAGGTAAAAACTTTGGCACCTGATTAGATTACATCATGGTCTGGCTATGCACCTTATGGGATACTCAAATCACTGCAGTCATGCATGAAGCCAACCCAATCTAAGTTGCTATTAAAATGGAGCCAAGTCATAAATTAGTAAATTAGCATCCAAAGGAAAGCCCAGAGAACCAACTCTGCCTATGAGATGAGAGCAATGGTATGCAAGGCGACAGGATCTCAATCGCCAGCAAGTGGCTCAGCCACGATAAACCATCAAGTTTAATTTGACGTAAAAGCTGAGCTTTCCATAATCCAGGATACAACGGCAAGAAAGACATCAAAACTTTTTGCAGGACATGTTGGTAACCAAGTGATTAGTAAGTTAAATAAAAGTACAGAGACTGGAAAATGTGCTAAGCGCCATGAAAGTGCAAGAATTTGTCCACTGAGAACTCAACCCAAGAATGGGATTGTCTCTCTCCCTCTCTCTGCCCCACCCAGGTGCGCACACTCATGTGTGTCTCTCTCTCTCTAACTAAATAAACATTTTAAAAAGTTCAACTAGATTATCTCTGTGACTGTAAATAATTTAGCGCAGCGTATAAACGATCTTCATTAGAACTGCGGCAACGCAACTAAAACCACACCTCCTTCCAAATCATGGCAAGGTACTTCGGCCCGGGGATGCGCAGAGGCCATACTGTATGCCCCACGCCACCAAACAATGGGGAAGACTTTACAGAGAACACAGATGTGGTTCAGTCAACCTCTGGGCAAGAATTCATCTCTCTAAACTTACCTTATCTGTAAAATGAGAAGATCAGACTAAACTATCACTTATGATGCTTCAAATCCTAACCTTCTAGAAAATGAAATATAAAATCTAAGTGAAACCAGGAGATTCAAAGAGATGAAGAAAAAGGAACCAATGAGTAACCACAGTCAAACTCTTAAGAAATTCAATAAATTTCAGCAAGATCTTAAAGTATAGAGTCCTGGTAACAGAATTTATAGAGTTGTACAGTATCACTGTATTCTGCTAGGAAACTGATTTGGTCTGTGTCCAGTATTTTCGTTTTGCTTTAAGTCCACATATGGACACACCACCTCCAAGGAAGGCCAAACTGCAGAAAGGTCAGGGGAACAGAGGGCTCACAAAGGTGCGTACGGTCCCTTTCTCCCATAAAAAGTGGACCAAGAAACTCTTCCTCCTACGTCAGGTTATAATCCCCAGTGCCACCTTCAGCGTTCTCAAACAGTACCATAGGCCTGCTTTGTCAAGGACCCAAACCCAGTACAACTCGATGCCCTGTTGATAGGAGTTGTGGTTATTTTTGGGTGTCGCAAGGTAAACTGGAGTATGAATTCATCCACGAAGCTTGTAAGATACCCCACACCCACCTTTCCTGTGGTATACAACCCAGTACATATATAAAGCAGGACAGGGTCCTCCGAAAAGAATCCCGACAGGTATCTGGAGAACAGGATTTAGATTCACAACTTGCGTGAAATGAGTTAATAGGCAGAAGCTCAAGGCAGAATGAAAACCTTAACACAGCTCTTCAAAGGCACATTTACAAATAGCTTCTGTGGCCTGTACCAGACCTCATATTTTTCTCCATCCTTAAGAAGGGGGGAAAAACCCCTCTCAAAGAGTTTGATTTATAGCACGGTAGGAAAAAACAAAACCAAATTCTTCTTTCTCACAGAGTAAAATGTTTTACCTGACAGACTTTCCTCTGTATCGCAGTTGCTTTCACTAGGCCACCACTGATGACCGTTTAGTTTTCATTTTTCCTATTATGAAACAACGCCGGGGTTTCCAGGAGTGGAGCTGTCGGATCAAACGTGTGTTTCTAACTAGACGCACACGGGCAAACGGCTCCCCCGGAGGCCGTGCCATCCGAAGGGCCACCAGCAATGCAGACGCGCCGTGTCCCCACACCCTGGCCCTGACGCGCACCGTTCGTACGGCTGAGAGCCATTTACACTCCGCTCTTCAGCCAACTGTCTGTTTACATCCTTTGTCCGTGTTTCCGCCGGGGCCGGCTTCTCCGTGACTTGTAGTGGTGACTTACAAGGCAGAAAACGAGCCCTCTGTCCGACCGCATTCCAATCTCTTCAGCTCATTCCGATCTGGTGTCTATCCACGCCACTCAACTGAAACTGCTCTTTCCAGTCACCAGTGACCTCCAGATGGGGCTAAGTCCAAATGCAACTCCTGTCCTCATCTTGAACTCACCCTCGGCAGCTTTCAATACAGCTGACCAGCAGCCCCTCCTCATTAGAACATTCTCCTCACTCGCCTTCTTTGGTATCAGGCTCCGGGTTTCCTCCCTGGCTTCTCCAGTCTCCCTAGCCGGGGCTCCCGTCCTCCCCTCCCTTCCCCTCCCACACGACCGACCGCGGTGCAGGCCGCAGGGTCCGGGCGGTGCCCGCTACCTACTACGCTCTCCCAAGCTGACCTGACCGTATTAGCTGGGGTGTCCGCTCACACGTTCTATTCACGCTGTCGCCCCAGTGACCGCAACAAGGCCCGGGACACTTTCAAAAAAAAGTCTTGTTGACTAAATGAAGCCATTCCAGTGGGTTTTAAAAAGGCCTCTACAGACACAGTTGAGATACAACTTTATACAACCGAAGGCCATCTCTGCACTTCAAACGCAGGCACCCAACTGCGGGCCGACATTCCCCGTCGGATGGCTCAAGCACCCCAAAGTCAGTGTCTCCAAAACTGCCTGTCCACCATACACCAACACTGACCGGCCATCAATCCTTTCCGTCCCCGTGTCGTCCCCGTGTCAGGAAAGACACGCCCCAGGCGTAAAAGTCAGAGCCCGGAAACCACCCTGGCTCTTCTCTTCCCTCCCAATCCTATTCATCCAATTCCGTCTTCTGAGTACCTCCCCGCCTCCATTTTCTGCCACCACCACCCCCCTCCCCCAGGAGAAGAGAAACAGCTTCCTGATCCATCTCCCTGGGTCTCCTCTGGACCGTCTAAGCCACCGTTGATTTGGGTTCCTCGTCAGCGTCCCCTGCCACTCCGTGTGAGGCATGGTAACAATAATTCTGATCCATGTGGTCCACTACAGGAGCCACGTAAGGCTTCTGAGCACTTGAAATCTAGACGGTTTGACGGAGGTGTGCTGTAAGCATAAAATGCACACTTGACTTCAAAGGCGTGGTACAAAAGACAGAAATGAAAATATCTCATTGGTAATTTTTATGCTGACTGCATATTGAAAAAAGTTAAGATTCCATATGTAGCTTGCATTATATCCTATTCATTGAGACATTGTCCTGAGCATTTCACTGAGAGCACCAGCACCATGGCCACCTTTTTCTAACCATGTATGACCACAGCATGGCAAGAGCTGGGCCTGGCACGGATCTGGCAGCGAGATGCTTGCCAAACGAATTATGGCCAGCAATCAGTATCATTTATGTGCACTCACTTAAAAACAAAACATTAAACATGTAATTCTCACTTGGGAGTTGGATGACACTTGTACGACACACTTGGTATTAAGAAAATTTTCTATGTTTAAAACTTTATTCTTTTAAATGTTTATTTATTTTGAGAAAGAGGGAGAGAACACAAGTAGGGGAGGGGCAGAGAGAGGGAGAGAGAGAATCCCAAGCAGGCTCCATGCTGTCAACGCAGGGCCCAATGCAACGTAGGGCTCGATCGTAGGCACCGTGAGCTCATGACCTGAGCTGAAATCAAGAGTTGGACGCTTAACCGACTGAGCCACCCAGGTGCCCCTATGTTTAAACTTTAGGTACACACGCATCTTAAGAAATAATTACTTACTTCTTTAATGTGCATTCTAATCACATCGTCATTAATTTTTCTAATTTCTCATGGCCAAAATTTCTGTTAGAAGGGAAAGACAGACTGGGGAAGACTGGAAATTCAAGCTGGCCTAAAAATAACTTGAAGATTACGAGTCATCAACTAGTAAAACATTGGTCATCACAACTCAAAAAATCAGCCACAAGAGAAGGAAGGTTGGCGGACAGCACAAGGCAAAGCAAGCAAGTTAAGGATAAACACGCAAAGTCTAGTTAACGAGAGCCGGACTCGTTTTGTTTTTCCCTCTGCAACATTATCAAGCCACAGAAAGGGTGTGGGATACACTCACGTTGACAAGCTTTACAGTCGTATGTTGTCATTCTACAGAAAACACACTCTCAGATGGCCTCACAAACCCAGAAAGTGACAGGGTAGAAAGGACAATCCAAATGATCATTACATTTGAAGGACAGAACAACTGTGACCTGAACGAATTTCAACGTGATTTAGGTTGGAAGCCCTTTAAAAATTTAAATTTGGGTCCTCATTCAGCCTCCACAGACAGATCACGACCAAACAAGCACCCCCAGTGAGAGTATGACAAAGTTTACCCCTCAAACAGAGACACAGCTACCGGCGAACAGGACACAGAACACTGTGGGGACCCCACAAAACAACCCAGGTCTTCCACAAATAGAGGGCAAGAGGGGGAAAAAGTGATGAATGGGTAATCTACCATTTTTTTTAAACTGGTAGACTCTGGGGCGCCTGGGTGGCGCAGTCGGTTAAGCGGCCGACTTCAGCCAGGTCACGATCTCGCGGTCCGTGAGTTCGAGCCCCGCGTCGGGCTCTGGGCTAATGGCTCAGAGCCTGGAGCCTGTTTCTGATTCTGTGTCTCCCTCTCTCTCTGACCCTCCCCCGTTCATGCTCTGTCTCTCTCTGTCCCAAAAAAATAAATAAACGTTAAACTGGTAGACTTTATGTGGATCCTGATTTGCCAAAATTAGAACACTGTACCAAAAAATTATACTATGAGACAAGTGGAAATTTCACTCTGGGTATTAGATAACATTAAGCAACTACCGTGTGGGGTTGCTTTCTAGATCTGAGAATTTTGTGGTTATGTTATGTATGATTAAACAGCCAAAGGGGAAAAAAAAGTGTTTTCCTTTGAAAGACAGTACATGTATACTGGCATATTTACACAAGAAACAATATAATTACTTGGGGATTTTCTTCCAAGTAATATGGAAAGAACTAACCATAAAGGGAAAAGTAATAAAGTGAATTACATTCCAAATGACTTCTCCTCCTCAAACGACACAATGGAAAGCCACCGAGCAGGTGAAGACATTCACCACACTTACATCTCCTGAAAAACTCATACCCAACATAAAAGAAATCCCACCAAGTGTCATGCTTGAAAGTATGTCCAAATATTGTGACACTCCTCCTTTCAAAAAAAAAAAAAAAAAACGGAGCCCAACTCCCCTCCCCTTGAAGGCAAGCTGGGACACTTTGACTCTCTTCTAACAAAGAGAACTCGGCAAAATTCAATGCCATGTGACTTCTGAGGTCATAAAAATGATAGCTTCCACTTGGTGCTTTTTCCCTCAAATCATTCTCGGGGGGCTGGTGGGGTGGGGGGAGTCGGTCACCATGTCCTGAGGACAGGACCCACAGGATCCCTGACACCAGCCCACATGAAAAGGAACTGTGGCCTGCCACCGACAGCCAGGACTAATCTGCCAGGCATGTGAATAAGCCACCTTGGGATGGAACTCCCCACCGCAGTCAAGCCTTCAGACTGGGGGCCAAGACACTGCCCAAGTTCATGTCCTAAAGAAACCTAGACAATAAAGGTTTTTTTGTTGGGGGGGGGGGGGGTCTAGGTGGCTCAGTCAGTTGAGCGTCCGACTTTGGCTCAGGTCACGATTTTGAGTTTTGTGAGTTCAAGCCCCACGTCAGGCTCTGTGCTGTCAGCTTGAGTCTGGAGACTGCTTCAGGTTCTCTGTCTCCCTCTCTCTCTGCCCCTGCCCCACTCCCCCCCTCTCTCTCAAAAATGAATAAACGTTAACAATTTAAAGGTTTTTTTTGTTGCTATGAGCCACTAAAAGTTTAAGGATAATTTGTTATGCAACAACAGAGAGCTAACACAATAAGAAAAACTAATAATGCAGTGAAAAGAAAAAAAGAATGAAAACTTTAAAATATACTCTTTATAACAAAGGATATCCCAGGGGGCACCTGGGTGGCTCAGTCAGTTGAGCATCTGACTCCTGAGTGCGGCTCAGGTCATGATCCCATGGTCGGTCGTGGGGCTGGGCCCCGCCTCGGGCTCTGTGCTGTATGCTGGACAGCAGTGGAGCCTGCTTGGGACTCTCTCCCTCCCCCCTCTCTGCCCCTCTCCCACTAGTGCACACACGTGCTTGCACTCTAAGTAATAAATGCACTTTTAAAAAAGGGTAGAAAAAAAGGAGAGCCAAATGACCAATAAAAGTATGGAAAGGTGCTTGACTTCACTGGTGCAAATTCAAACTCTCCTAAGACATCACTACACAGCTAGGAGTGTAGCTGCAAAGCACAGCACGGACAACGCGCGCTGCGGGAGACGACATGCAGCGAAAGCCTGACACACCGCTGGTGTAATGGCACTTTCACTCGCTACGAGTACTTCAGGAAGTGCAGCCACAGTCGTCCAAAACCAAATATATGCATGCCTCTAAGACCTGGCAATTTTACTCCCAGATACATTCCCCAAAGAAATACATGTATCTGTTCACAAAAAAAAAAAAAAAAAAAAAAAAAAAAAAAGACACCGTGAATGTTCAGGGCAGCAGTATTTGTCACAGCCCCGAACAGACACCCATCTAGATGTCCATCAACAGAGTAATTTCAGAGCAACGAGAATAACAACTGCATGTAACGACGGATAACCTCACACACAACGCCAAGAGAAAGGACTCAGACACAAACTAACATACCGTAAAGTTCTACTCATTTAAGGAACAAAACGGGGCAGACTAATCAGTTCGGGCAGACGGGAGGACACCGGTGCCTGCGGCAGGGAGGGTACCGACTGGACGGGAACAAAGGGGCATCCGGGGTGCCAACTACCCAGGTGCGTTTCAGCTTGTGGAAACTTCTTCTGACATGAGCCCTTTTCTGTCTCTTTAGTCTACTGAACTATAATTCAATAGAGTTTTAAAACAGTAACGACACAGGAGAGAAGTGAGGAAGGGAGTGAGGCAGGGACGGCCTCCAGTATGGCTGCTGGTGCTCAGCAAAGGAGGGTTCGTGATACTATTCTATGTTTCGCATGTTAGAACTTTCCCCTCGTAAAAAAGACTTTTAAGTTTCTTAATACAAAAGTAGCTGGAACTGCTGGTAGAAGTACAAACTTGCGTATTTTTTCTGGTCAGAGATAAAAGGTGTTGAATTCTTCACATTCTTTGACCCAATTATTCTACTTCTGTGACTTTATCCTAAGGTGTTTATCCTGAGCAAAAGGTTTGTATGTAACAATGTCCACAGGAGTTTAAAACAGGAAAGAGAAATGTCTACATGTGGAGAACACAGGACACCTAGGGACTACCACGGGACAAATAATCCAAGTCGCTCACAAACACACGGCACCCAACTATGCCACGGTAAACAACAACGATCGAATCTGCACCAAGGTTCTTTTATCCATCCAATGAAATACAGTCGTTACAAATGATCTCACGGGGTGCCTGGGGGGCTCGGTCCGTTAAGCGTCCGACTTCGCCTCAGGTCGTGATCTCGCAGTTCGTGGGTTCGAGCCCCACATCGGGCTCTGTGCTGACAGCTGAGAGCCTGGAGCCTGCTTCGGATTCTGGGTCTGTCTGTCTGTCTGTCTGTCTCTCTCTCTCCCCCCCCCCCCCCCCCGGCTCATGCTCTCTCTGTCTCTCAAAGATAAATAAGCATTTAAAAAAAATGATATGATCACCTGAAAAGATGCTCCGCACCGTTATGTCATGAGGGAAATGCAAATTAAAACAACAGTGAGACACAACTACACACCTATCAGAATAGTCAAAACCCAAAACAAAGATCCCAAATGCTGGCATCGCTGTGGAGCAACAGGAACTCCCACTCACCGTTGGCAGGAGCGCAAGGTAGTGCAGCTGGTTTGGAGGTCAGGCTGGCAGTTTCTTACAAAACGAAACGTACTCACCATAACATCTAGCAACTGTGCTCGCTAGTATTTACCCAAAGGAGGTGAAAACTTACGTCTGCACAAAACCAGGCCCATGGATGTTTATAAGAAATGTATCCAGGGGCGCCTGGGTGGCGCAGTCGGTTGGGCGTCCGACTTCAGCCAGGTCGCGATCTCGCGGTCCGTGAGTTTGAGCCCCGCGTCGGGCTCTGGGCTGATGGCTCAGAGCCTGGAGCCTGTTTCCGATTCTGTGTCTCCCTCTCTTCCTGCCCCTCCCCCATTCATGCTCTGTCTCTCTCTGTCCCAAAAAGATAAACGTTGAAAAAAAAAAAAAAAAAAAAAAAAGAAATGTATCCATTAATTGCCAAAACCCCAAAACAACCAAGATGTCCTTCAGGAGGTAAGTGGATAAAGTGTGGTCCATCCGGACAACAGAGTATTATTCAGTACTAAAAAGAATGAGGTAGCAAGCTATCAAAAGTCATGGAGAAACCTTAAGTGCGTATCAGTAAACGAAAGAAGCCAATCTGAAAAGGTTACAGACTGTGATTTCAACTATACGGCAGTCTGGAAAAGGCAGACAGTTACAAGCTCAGTGGTGGTGGGGAGGTGGGGGGCGAAGAAGAGCACAGAGGATCTTTAGGGCAGTGAAAATACTCTGTGTGATACCATAATGATGCATACAGGTCGTTATGCATTTATCCAAACCCACAGAACATGCAACATCAGGAAGAAACCGTAATGTAAACTATGGACTTCGGAGTGACTGTGATGTGTCAGTGCAGCTTCAACAGCTGCCACGAGTGTACCACTTTGGGGGCGCCTGGGCGGCTCAGTCGGTTAAGCGTCCGACTTCGGCTCAGGTCGTGATCTCACGGTTGGTGAGTTTGAGCCGCGCCTCGGGCTCTGTCTTGACAGCTTGGAGCGTGGAGCCTGCTTCGGATTCTGTGTCTCCTTCTCTGTCTCCCTGCCCTTTCCCTGCTCATGCTATGTGTCTCTCTCCCCCACCTCTCAAAAATAAACAAACATTAAAAAAATTAAAAAACAAACAAGTGTACCACTCTGGGATGCAGATAACGAGAGAGGCTGTGCTAGTGTGCAAAGGTGGGGGCAAGAGCGGATACAGGGGAAATCCCTGACCTTGTCCTCAATTTTGCTGTGACCTTAAAATGCCCTAAAAATAGTCTTTAAAACGATGTAAACAAAACTCTTAGAAAAAACAGAGCAATAAATCTTTGTGACCTTAGATGAGGCAAAGCCTTCTTACATATGACACCAAAAAATAAGAAACAAAAGAAAAAAAAACAGATAAACTGGGCTTCATCAAAGTAAAAATGTGTGTGTTTCAATGACACCATCAAGAACGTGCAAAGATGATCTACAGAATGAAAGCATCCGCAAGTCATACACTTAAGAGGGACTTCACAACTCAATAATAAAAAGCTAAGCACCCCAGTTTAAAAATTGGCAAATAATTTCAATAGTCATACCTCCAAAGAAGATAGACAAATGGTGAACGGGCACACTAAAAAAGTACGCGACGTCATGAGCCATCAGGGAAATGCAAATCAGAACCACACAATGCCACCGAATACCCACACTAACACGCTACTATCAAAAAGACACAATCACAAGAGGTGACACAGGTGTGGGAAAACGGAAACTCTCACACACTGCTGGGAGCGTAAAATGAGGCAGGCACACCGGAGAATACGCTGGCAGTTTTTTCAAAAGTCTTCTCTTAAATACGGAACTACCTCGTAACCCAGCCAGTCCACTCCCGGGTATGCATCCAAGAGGAATGAGAGCGTGTGTCCACAGAAAAATGTGCACACAAATGTTCACACGGCATTATTCACCAGAGTCAAAAAGCAGAAACACTCAAATACTCATCATCCAATTAACGAACAAATAAAATGTGGTGTTCCCACACGATAGCGTATTTAGCAACACCAACAACAAAAGGACTGACATACATGTGAATCTTGGACACGTAGCGAAGGGAAGGAGGCCAGTCACAAAAGAGCACACGCTGTACGATTCCACCCACAGGAAGTGTCCAGAATAGACCAACCCATAGAGACAGAAATGAGATTAGTAGTCGCAGGGGCCAAGGGGATGGGGGAGAAATGGGAGTGGCTGCTGAAAAATCCGGGGTTTCTTTCTCAAGTCATGAAACTATTCCGGAATGACAGCAGTGACAGCATGTACGCACCGTGACTCTGCTAAAAAAAACCCACATCAGCAGTATGCCGAAGAGTGTGAACCGTCGGGTCTGCGCACTGTGTCCCAACAAAGCTGTTAGAAGAAGAATGATACAATCTGTATTTGCAAAGAGAGGTGGAAGAAAAAGTTGTTCGCGAAAAACTTCAGAGTCTATACTTCACCAAACGTGTTCGCACACACTCACTTGAACCTCACGACACTCCTCGGTGGCAAGTTACGTCACTTCCTGCACGCGGAGATTCTGGGAGGCAAAGGCAGTAAGGAAGGGACTCGGGTCCCAAACTTAGGGAGCGGCTAGGCCAGCGGGGCTTGGAAACGCCCCCCTCTTTCTACCACTTGTCGCCTCCCAGAGTGCTACAAACACAGCCAACAGTACACGCGAAGCTTCTGCAACAGCCGCACCGTTCACAGAGGGGCTATCGTGACCCACGTGGTCCTTAAACATTTTTGTGCCTGGCACCTTGCGGGCACTCCGAAGTGTCGGTGAACAAGTCACATTTTTCCCTCACAACTCCTTTTGCAACTTGAGAGCACCGACATTAGGAAACTGCATAACCCACGGCACCTGGGTGACTCAGTCGGTTAAGCATCTGACTCTGGATTTCAGCTCAGGTCACGATCTCATCATGGTTCATCAGACAGAGCCCTGGGTCAGGTTCGGCGCTGACAGCTCCCGGCCGGCTTGGGACTCTGCCTTCCCCCTGCCCTGCCCCTCCCCCGCTTGGGTACACATGTGCCCTTTCTCTAGAAATAAAAACTAAACATTTAAGAGAAATTAAGTAACCCAACAATTATTATATAGTAAACTTACCTGATATAAATATGTTTTGGGGAGCTTATTATAAGCATATTTCTCAATTACAGAGGTGGGAGGACCATAAATTGAGCCCAGAAAGGAACAATGATATAAAGCACAGGAATCAAAAAGGAACGGGAAGTCCTTTCAGAATACGGGAGCAAACTGAAAACACCAGGGGATAATTTTTGAGTTTATACAATGCCTGGTGAGGAGCCAAGGAAATCGAAACCTAATGGTCAAAAGATCTGAACAGAGTACTCATTTATAAAAAAAAATCAAAACATGGGGCGCCTGAGTGGCTCAGGCGGTTAATCGTCTGACTCTCGATTTTGGCTCAGGTCATGATCTCACGGCTCATGAGTTTGAGCCCCAAGTTGGGCTCTGCGCGGACAGCACGGAGCCTGCTTGGGATATTCTCATTCTCCTTCTCCCTCTCCCCGCCCCCCCCACCCCGCCTCGCTCCCTGCCCCTCCCCCACCAGGGGGTACAAGCACACATGCACTCCTTCCCTCTTTCTCAAAATAAATATTTTTTAGAAACCTCAAAACATAAACCAACATGTGAGAAACATTTAGCATGGCTAATTTCTTAAATTAAAAAATCCAGGAGATACTCTTTTATATCCCATGAATCAGCAAACAAAAAATAATTAGAACTAATTAAAATTGATGGGAGAATGTGGAAAACGGGGATATTCATTTATCACTGATACACTGTAAATGGGCACCAATTTTTTAAAGAAGATGCTATATAAGACTAATAAAAATGACACTACTTGTTGATTAGGTAATCTCATGAAAATTAAAAAGAATTTTATCAAAAAGGGGAGAAAATTATTTGTACAAAGGATAAGAGTAACTATGGTTATACTCACTACCATTCAGGTATGTCCTCATAAATATGTCATTCCTACTGTACAAGAGAGAAAATCAAAGCTCAGAGCTCAAAGAACTAGTGTTTGGCAGTATTAGGATTCAAGTTCAGTAGTATTTAAACCCTACCTGTGTGCTGTCGGCACAGAGCCTGATAGCCTGATGTGGGGCTTGAACTCACAAACCGTGAGATCACGACCTGAGCCAAAGTCGGACGCTTAACCGACTGAGCCACCCAGAGGCCCCTAAGCCACAGTGTTTTAAACACCTTTCTATAGCTCATAGATAAGCACTCAAAAAGGAAAAACAAAGTCTTGTGCGCTGTTGCTGGAATGTAAAATGATGTAGCTTTTATAGAAAACAGTATGGCGGTTTTGCAAAACAAAAGTAAAAACAGAATTAGCCTATGATCCAGCAATTCCACTTCTGGGTATATACCCCAAAAGAAATGAAAACATAGGGCCAAAGTGATACGGTACACCCATGTTCACAAGTACATAAACCAGAACAGTCAAAAGGCAGAGGCAAGTATCCACTGACAGAGGAATGGATGAACAAACTGTGGCAGACACGTACAATGGCATCTAATTCAGCCTGAAAAAGGAAGGGAGCTCTGATAGATGCTACAACACAGACGGACCTTGAAGACTTCACGCTTGAAGTCACTCAACAAAAGGACAAATACCATCTGATTCCTCTTCTATAAATGTGTTTATACGAACACTCATATGAAGTGTTCAGAGCAGTCAAATTCACAGAGAGAGTAGAAGGCTGGTTGTCAGAGGCTGGGGGAGGAGGGACTGGAGAGTAATGGATTTAACACGCACGGAGTTTTAGTTTGGTAAGATGAAAACAGGTCTGGAGAGGGATAATGGTGCGTGTACTTAAAGCCAATGTACACTTAAGAGGGAACTTCCGGTTTCTTGTCCAGCATGTAAGGAGCTTCAAAATCACCTCTTATCCTAGCAAATGGTTGAAAGCTAACAACTTGGAGCCCGTGGGGGGCCCGGTCCGTTAAGTGTCAGACTTCGGCTCAGGTCACGATCTCATGGTTCGTGGGTTCGAGCCCCACCTCGGGCTCTGGGCTGACGGCTCAGAGCCTGGAGCCTGTTTCGGATTCTGTGACTCCCTCTCTCTGACCCTCTCCTGCTCGCACTCTGTCTCTCTCTCAAAAATAAACATTAATAAAAAAGAAAAATTAGAAAAAAAAAAAGCTGAACAACCAGAAGAATCAACAGCTCTTCTCAGATTCATCACAGAAATGCGGTCACAGGGCGAACTGCAGCCCGCAAAGAAAGGGAAATACAGAGAATGACAATTTACCAGACCAGAACCCGTGAACAAAAACCTTCCTCGGAATCTAATGCCAGGGTAGGAAAACCTGAACTAAAACTGACCAGTTGCTGGAGGCTCAATGGGGACAACTCTTAAGACTTAAAAGACCCAGGAGGATTGTTAAGTTTTACCTCCAGGAGTTCGACCAGGTCCTTAGAGCGAGCATAGGAGAAAAATCTGCTCTGGCGGGGGGAGGGGAAAGGGAACAATTCCCAAACACTCCAGAGCTTTCTGATCTTCCCAAGGCCCGCCCTCAGGAGAAACCGTCTTACCTGAGCGTAACCTCTGGGGTTTTATCGAGGTCTTCCTCTTGGGGAAAGGGGAAAAGTCAACTCTAGCCATCCTGCCTCATCTATAAGGAGGGGAAAAAGTGGAGAAGCACTCAAGTTCAGAGGAAGGGCACAGGCTCACCAAGACTGAGATCCACCCACAGGACGGCGGCCCGGCTCCCCTCCCGGCGCGTTACCGGGACGCTTCTAAAGGCCTGTTTACCACAGTCACTTTTACCCAGTGCATCATGTCCACCTTTCAAAAGAGATTACAAAGCACACTAAAGGCAAAAAACAGTCTGAAGAGACTGAACAAGCATCAGAACCACAGTCAGATACGACAAGGACATTGGAATTATCAGACAAGGAACTTAAAAATATTTTTAATGTTTATTTATTTTTGAGAGAGAGACAGAGCATGAGCAGGGAGGGGCAGAGAGAGAGAGGGAGACACAGAATCCAAAGCAGGCTCTGAGCTGTCTGCACAAAGCCCGATGCAGGGTTTGAACTCGTGAACCACAAGACTATGACCGAAGGCAAAGTCAGACGTTTAACTGACTAAGCCACCCAGGTGCCCCTGGAATTTTAAAAAACTATAATGTGCCAGCCAAGCGCGTTAATGGAAAAGACAGGCAAATGAGGTAACGGATAGACAACAGAAAAAGAGGTAGGCATTTTGAGGAAGAATCAAAATGAAATGCTAGAGATCAAAAACACCGTAACAGAAATGAAGGATGCCTTTGACGGGATCACTAGCAGCCTGGACATGGCTGAGGAAAGAATCTGATTCTCTAGCTATGACACTAAAGACGTCCAAAATGGAAAGGCAAAGAGAAAAACAGGTTGAGAGGAAGAAAACGAAACAGAATATCTCAGAACTGTGGGACAATAACAAAACATGTAAAAAGGAACACGAAAAAAGGAACAGAAGCAGTGATGATGGAAATCTCCCCAAATTAACATCAGACACAAACCATAGATCCAGGAATCTCGGCGAACGCCAAGCAGGTAAATGCAAAATACAAACAAAGCAAGAGCCCAAAAGACCTACATCAGGGGGCACCTGAGCGTCTCAGTCAAGTGAGTGTCTAACTGTCGACGTCAGCTCGGGTCATGATCCCAGGGCGGTGAGATGGAGCCCAGGGTCAGGCTCTGCGCTGAGTGGGGAGCCTACTTAAGATTCTCTCTCTCTCCCTCTGCACCTTTCCCCCACTCACATGCTCGTGCGCCCTCTCTCCCTAAACTAAATGGTAAAGAGGAAAAAAAAAAAAGTACATTGACACATCATATGCTGTCTGCCTATTTACTTATTTACTTATTTAAGAGCGCATGAGTGGGGAAGAGGAGCAGAGGGAGAGAAAGCCTTCAGTAGGTTCCACCCTCAGTGTAGAGCCTGACGCAGTGCTCCTTCTCACAACTGTGAGATCACGACCTGAGCAGAAATCAAGACTTGGATGCTCAACTGAGTATTCCTTCCCACTGAGATCATGATCTCAGGCGAAAGATTCTTCTCTCCTGTTCCCTCTACCCCACCCTGCTCATGCATGCGCTCTCTCAACAAACAAACAAATTATAGAGACGTGTCTTTATACGCAAGAAAATGGGGGGAGTCACATCACACTGACGCTAATTAAAACAAAGTGGGGAGTAGCTATTTTAATTTCAGACAGAGCAGACTTCAGAGAAGGAAAGTTATCAGGGGTATGGAGGAGTATCACAAAACGAAATAGGGGTCAGTACTCTAAAACATGACAACCCTTCCTGTTACACACCTAACAATCAGAGCAGCAAAATACACAAATCAGCAAAATAACCTGGGTGGCTCAGTCAGTTGCGCACCCGACTCTTGATTTCGGCTCAGGTCATGGTCCCAGGGTCCTGGGATGAAGCCCCTCATCGGGCTCCAGGCTGAGTGTGGAGCCTGCTTAACATTCTCTCTTTCTCTCCTTCTGCCCCTCTCCCCAGCTCTCTCTCTAAAAATTAAAATCATTTTTAAAAAATACATGAATCAAAAACAAAACTGGGGTGCCTGGGTGGCTCAGTCAGTTAAGCATCTGACTCTTGATTTTGGATCGGGTCATGGTCCTGGGGTAATGGGATCAAACCCCGTGTCAGGCTCCATGCTGGGTGTGGAGTCTGCTGAGATTCTCCCTCTCCCTCTAAATTAAAAACAAACCAACAGAACTGCAAGGAGAAATAGATGAATCCACTATTATAATTGCGGTCTTCAAGACCATTCTATCAGAAATGGACAGATCCAGCAGGCAGAAAATCAGTGAAGACCTAACTGAACTCAACACAGCACCACCAATCAACTACATATAACTGACAGGTATAGACTATTTCATCCAACGTCAATTACACATTTTTCTTAAACTCACATGAACACTCACCAAGACATACCACATTCTAGGACATGAAACACACCTTAACAATTTAAAAGAAGAGACATCACACAATGTCTGCTCTCAGAACAATGCAATGAAGTCAGAAATCAGTAGCAGAGATCTGTAAAATCCCAAAGTACTTGAAAATTAAACAGCATACTTCTAAAAATCACATGAATCAAAGAAAAAAAAATCTCAAGAGATCTTTAAAACTTTTTGAACAAAATGAAAATGAAGATACAACGTTTCAAATCTGGGAGATACAGCTACAGCAGTGCTTACAGGGAAATTTATAGTAGTGAAAACACATTAGAAAACAAAGATTTAAAATTAATACCCTAAGCTTTCATCTTGAAAATATAAAGAGCAAATTAATTCCAAGGTAAGCAGAAAATTGAAATAATGAAAACAGAACTCAATGAAACCGAAAGCAAGAAATCAATAGAGAAAAATCGACAAAGCCAAGAGATGGTTCTAAAAACAAACAAACAAACAAACAAACAAACAAAAAATTCAATAAAATTTATAAGCCTTTCTCCAGGCTAACGAAAAAAGACCCAATTGCTAATATCAGAAATGAAAGAGGGGCTATCACTCCAGATCCCATGGACAATAAAAGGATAACAGGGTGCCTGGGTGCTTTGTCAGTGGAGCATGTGACTCTTGATCTTGATTTACACTGGATGTAGATAGTAATTAAAAGTAAAGTCCGAAGGGGCGCCTAGGTGGCTCAGTTGATTAAGCGTCCATCTTTGGCTCAGG
Source organism: Puma concolor (assembly GCF_028749965.1). Classification (NCBI taxonomy): domain Eukaryota; kingdom Metazoa; phylum Chordata; class Mammalia; order Carnivora; family Felidae; genus Puma; species Puma concolor. The sequence continues at coordinate 4,387,706 of NC_141676.1, forward strand.
TCATGATCACGCACCCCATGCGTCGGGCTCTGTGCTGACAGCTCAGAGCCTGGAGCCTGCTTCAGATTCTGTGTCTTCCTTTCTCTCTGCCCCTCCACTGCTCGTGCTCTGTCTCTGTCTCTCAAAAGCAAGTAAAAATGTTTAAAAATTTTTTAAATAAAATCTTAAAAATAAAACAAAAGGGTAACAAAAGGATGAACTGTATGGCCACTAATTTCATAACCAAGACGAAATGGACCAATTCCTTGAAAGATACAATCTGTCACAACTCACTCAAAAAGAAATAGACAATCTGACTAGGCCTGTATCAACTTAAGAAAATGAATCCGTGATACATAACCTTCCAAAACAGAACATACCATGCCCAGATGGATCTACTCATGAAGTCTATAAAACATTTAAGGAAGAAATGATACCAATTCCCTATAATCCCTACCAGAAAACAGAAGCAAAAGCAATACTTCCTAACTCATTTCTGAGACAAGCATTAGGCTAGTACCCAAACCAGACAAAGACCTTACAAGAGAACTACAGTTCAGTATCTCTCATAAACACAGATGCAAAAATTCTCAATAACATATAAGCAAATCAAATGCAACAAGGCATAAAAAGAATTATAAACCAAGCAGGATTTATCCCAGGTATACAAGACTGGTTTAATATTTGAAAATCCATTAATGTAATTCATATCAACAGGCTAAAGAAAAAATCACATGATCATATCAATAAATGCAGAAAAGGCATCTGACAAAATCCAACACTCATCTGTGTAAAAACTCCCAGCAAACTGAGATCAGAAACAATTCGATTCAAATCCAATCAAAATCCCAACAAGTTACTTTGTGCGTACTGACAAACTGATTCTATGGCTTACATCAAGAGACGAAAGACCCAAAACCACTAACTCCATACCGAAGGGAAGGAAAGGAAAGAACGAAGTTGGAGGACTGGCACTACTGACTTTCAAGACTTACTATAAAGCTACAATGATCAAGACGGTGTGGCGCTGATGAAAGAACAGACAAATCAGTGGCACGGGACATAATGACGGTCAACTGATCTTTGACAGTGGTGCAAAGACAGGTCTTTTCAACAAACGGTGCTGGAACAGCTGGACAGCACACGCAAAAATAAAACTCCCATACTCTTCACAAGTTAGCCCTAAATAAGGGGAACTTGGGCGGCTCAGTCACTTAGGGATCCGACTCTCGATTTGGGCTCAGGTCATGATCTCACCGTCTGTGAGACTGAGACCTGCACTGACAGCACGGAGCCTGCTTGGGATTCTCTCAACCTCTCTCTCTGCCCCTCCTCCTCCTCTCTCTCCCTCAAAATAAACAAACTTTTAAAAAAATGTTTAAAAAAAAGAAAAATTCACAATCTCCTACCCTAGTCAAGATTTTAAAACCAAAGCCAGCAAAGGTTCGTCAAATAAGCCATTAGTCATTAAGAAAGTCAACTTGTGGCCTGAACCACTTGTTCTGTGAGAAAGTCTGTGACTTCTACCTAGAAATTAGAACACTTGCAAAAAAAATAAAGAAGTAAATAAACATTCAAAAATTCAAATTCCCCGAAGTTACTTTCTATGGAAAAAGGAGCAAAGCTTTAATCCCTCCATACTACATGGGAAGAAACTGGGGCTCAGAATGGGGAAAGAATCTGCCCAAAGTCAGCCAGCTAGTCTGGTCGCACCGAGGTTCCAATGCAGTTCCCATCAACTAAACAGCCCTTTCTCAGAACCATTCCGGCCAGACTGCCTCTCTCCCTCCCACAGGCTCCTTCTTCATATGAAAGATGAACATCCTACACTCATCTTGGGGGAAAACTTAAAAATAATGCGTGTAATGAATCAAACACAAGTGACAACTAACAGGCACAGGGCCAACAAACTAGGAAGAGACGCAATTGACACATACCAGGGTGAGGCAGGTAGGGTGAGCTCGGGCAGACTGAGGAGGGTTTACACTGAACAGGAGGCAATTCAGCAGTAACTGACATGAAGAATCGAAAAACAGGCCTGACAATGCGGCAAACAGCAGGAATGGACGTTCTCTATTTTTTTTCTGGAGACACATACAAACATGCCCAATACTGTTCATTTTTGATCCTTGCAACAATTCTGCCAAACCAGCTCTCTCTCCACTCCGTGCCCCCTACAATTCTTTCTCATTCTTTCCTCAATGCGCTGGAAGATTATCGAGCTTTGGTTTTTGAAGTTTGATGAAAACAATGGTGACACTGTCTGTGCATTTCAAACTCTTTGTCCTCATTGAAACATCACTGGGACAGGACCAGAGGCCGCTAGTAGGTCTTTGTTCCTGACGTCGGCTGCCCTCTCCGAGAAGGGCTGCGGTGGAAGCAGGACCACAATCTGGGGGCCTGTGGACCTCAGGGCCACAAAGCGACGTCAACCCTAGCCCAGCCTGCACACCCTCAGGTCCACTGATGCCTCTTTTGTTTCCGATTGTCCCTCTTTCATTCGTTAGTCAAAGTAAGAAAAGACTTAGCGTAAAGAAGTAAGTGCACAACGCTCCCTCCCGCCCTCACGACAGGCCACGTGTTACAAACGCTGACATGCACTCTCCCTTTTCTCCTGGCTCATTGCCTGTTTTGATCCGTCACCCCTTTTCCAGATTATTTTTGGTGTTCTGTATTGGCCGGTCACATTTAAGGTTCACACAAAGGTTTTCTAGCAATCAAATGATTCCACGCTAAAAAGGTGATTATCTTTGAAGTCTTTCCCATTTCTGGATATAAAAATGAGCTAACTAATGTGAAAGAGTAGAAAATCTCTAAGAAATTCCTTACTGACACAGGACCACTCCACACTAAAAAAACTTCACATCTGCCAGCTCTTAACAAAATGAACATCTTATATTGTAATTTCTCAGGTTTTTTGAATACTGACCAACATGTATGCAAAAACGTGTTTCCGGTACCTGATTATTCAGAGGTAACAAGACCAAAAGAATAATCCAAAATAAAAGATAATGCCACCAACCTAAAATTGAAAGACACTAAACACAGCTGCTGAACTGACCAACATAATGAGTGTTTTAGGAACAGAACACCTCAAATTCCCGGATAAGGAACAACTGACCGCTAACTTCCAGCTAATCTCAAAAGCAGCAATGGTCAGGGCACTTGAGTGGCTCAGTCCGTTAAGCATCCAACTTCAGCTCAGGTCATGATCTCACGCTCCGTGAGTTCAAGCCCCGTGTCGGGCTCTGTGCTGACAGCTCAGAGCCTGGAGCCTGCTTTGGATTCTGTGTCTCCCCCTCTCTCTGCCCCTCCCCTGCTCATGCTCTGTCTCCCTCGGTCTCAGAAATAAATAAAAACATTTAAAAAAAAAAAAAAGCAGCAATGGAAAAAAGACAGGAAATACTGTCAAAGTGCTAAGGGAAAATAATCATCAATCTAGAATTGGGTATCAGACAAAAAACTGCTTTTCAAGAATAACAGTATATTAGGGGCCCCTGGGTGGCTCAGTTAGTTGAGCATCCGACTTCGGCTCAGGTCACGATCTCAGTTTGTGGGTTTGAGCTCCGCATCCAGCTCTGTGCTGACGGCTAGGAGCCTGGAGCCTGCTTCCGATTCTGTGTCTCCCTCTCTCTCTGCCCCTCCACTGCTCACGTTCTGTTTCTCTCTCAAAAATAAATAAACATTAAAAAACACACACACACAGTATATTAAAAAAAAGTACTGTCTCATCTGTGGGATTTTAAAAGCAGCAAAATGAAAACTAGGTAACAGCAGCAGATTAATCGGGAAGGAATGTAGACCAGAGCATTCAGAGGTTCTCATAAGGGTAAGAACCTCCGAATGAATGCTCTAGTCTACACTCCTTCCCAATTGTTTGTCAGGGCAAAGACATCAATTAACTACAGGCTGTTAAGTTAAATATGAAACATCCGCGGTTACCAAGAAAAGAGTGTCTAATCTCCGTATTACCGGGAATGGGTACAGGGGGTAGACAGGAGTAAAGAAAAAAAAATCCTATAATACACAAGGGAAGAAAAGAAAAAGAAACAACAAAAAGCCAAGTTAGAAAGCAGAAAATATGGTAGTAGAAATAACTATTTCGATCACAATGAACATAAATGGACTAACTCATCACTTTAAAGTCAAATTATAAAAATGTAATCTAGTTGGTGCTGCTTTCAAAAGGCACATCCAAAACATCAAAGCCACAAAAAAAACCTGTTGGTGAAAGGGCGGAAGAATAGGTATCAGGCGAACATTAACCGAAGTCACTGTGTACAGCTACACCCATGTGACAAAATATCCTTTAATGGAAAAGCATTCTGAGAGATTCACAAGAGAATGACAAAGTGTGCCAGTCACTGGAATTTAATGAGTCTAAACTTACAGGCACAGAGCAAAATCAGAGAGGGCTGCAGAGACGGGACCAGTGTCCCATCATTAACAGGGGCCTTCAACCACACCCTCCGTAACTGACATGACAGGAGACAACTAGTTAAGGTTACCAGTTTCAGTGTGAATTCAATTACTGTACTTCATCTAATACGTATGAGGAAACCTCACCTTAAAAACAGAAGCACACCCCAGCTTTTAAACACACTGGAACAGTGATAAAAATCTGCCACAAACCGGACACCATTAAAACAGCCTCAACAAAATTCAGAAACATCAAAATCACACTGGACCATGTTTTACTAACACGGTATGCTAGCAATCAGTAACAAAGCTTTAAAAAAACACATACATACACCAAAAGTTTTCAACATACTTTTTCTAAACTCTTAAGTCAAGGAAGAAATCATAATGAAAATCTGAAAACATTCAGAACTAAAAGAAACTCTACATAGCGAAACTTCTGAAATGTAGCTAAAGTGCTATTTGGCGGAAATTAACTACTTTATTTAGAAATACACGTATGCAGGGACGCCTGGGTGGCTCAGGTGAACGTCTGACTTCAGCTCAGGTCATGATCTCACGGTCCGTGGGTTCGAGCCCCGTGTCGGGGTCTGTGCTGACAGCTCGGAGCCCGGAGCCTGCTTTGGATGCTGTGTCTCCCTTTCCCTCTCTGCACCTCCCCTGCTTGCAACCTGTCTCTATCAGAAATAGAAATTTTAAAAAATACATGTACACTTAAGCATATGAAAAAGCTGAATATTAACGACATAAGCATCCTGTTTAATAAATTAAAGATCAGTGGGGTCCCTGGGTGGCTCAGTGGGTTGAGCATCCAACACTCAATCTCAGCTCAGGTCTTGATCTCAGGGTCATGAGTTCAAGCCGTGCACTGGTGGAGCCTATTCAAAAAGGTAAAAATATAAGTTAAAAATTAATGATGAATTACACATAAGGCAGAGATTCAAAAGAAATTAAAATTTAAAAATTTCTGCCAATATATTTGAAAATGAAGACAAAATAAACAGATTTTAGAAAAATGTAAATTACCAAATGGAACTCAAGAAAAATAAAGACGCTAATGATCCTGTAAATATTAAACCAAACAAATCAGTGATTTTAAAATGTCAGACAGAAAACACCAGGCAGGCTTTGTTGGTTTTACAGGCAAATGTTATCAAACACTGAAGGAAGAGGTAATTCCAATTTTACATATAAACTCTCTGAGAACAGCAGGAAGTACTATAGCTTATCTTATTAGACGAGAAAAGCTTTGATGGAATTTACCAAACTCGATACAAAAAAGGAAAATTGCAGACCAACAACAGACCAATCAACAGAGATCCATAAATCCTAAGATATTAGCGAGTCAGAAACATTTAAAAACACCAAAAAAAAATTCTTAAGACAGTATTTTTTCAGATATGTCACGATCAAGATGGATTTATTCCAGAAATGTAAGGTTAGGGGCGCCTGGGTGGCTCAATCGGTTAGGCGGCCGACTTCACCTCAGGTCATCATGATCTCACGGTCCGTGAGTTCGAGCCCCGCGTCGGGCTCTGTGCTGACAGCTCAGAGCCTTGAGCCTGGAGCCTGCTTCGGATTCTGTGTCTCCCTCTCTCTCTGCCCCTCCCCTGTTCATGCTCTGTCTCTCTCTGTCCCAAAAATAAATAAACGTTAAAAAAAAATTTTTTTTAAAAGAAATGTAAGGTTAATTTCAATATTACCTTAATTTCAAAATTACCGTATTCTTCTCACCTTACCAGATGAAAGTTGAAAAATCCTATTATCATCATCTTGGTAAGACACAGAAAATGCATTCAATTAAACTTAACACCCACTTGTGATTCTGTTTAATTCTCCACAAACAAATCCCGAAGGAATCTTCCTCAAGTTGCTAGAGGAAAGAAAAAGTGCCATACATTTCATCTCACAGTGGAAGATGAAAGCATTTCCTTTAGACCCAGGAACAAGACAATCATGTCTGCCATCACCATTCATCGTCTCCATTGCAATGGCTGTTCTGAAGCAGCGCATTAAGACTAGAAAAAGATATAAAGAGAAAAGTACTGCAAAGAAACGAACCGCCATTATTTAAAGATGAGATTACCGTCCACATAAAAACCCCACAAGAGTCCACAGGCACATTATTAAGTTAGAGAAGTTGCTGCACAGAAGAGCTGCATACAAAGGCAACCGCAATGTCATTGGGCAGCAAACAGAAAATTGAACTAAAAAAAAAAAAAGTCATTTCACGAGGCACCAGGGTGGCTCAGTCGGTTAAGCATCTGATTCTAGGTTTCGGCTCCGGTCACGATCTCACATTTCGTGAGATCGAGCCCTGTGTCAGACTCCTTGCTCACAGAAGGAGCCTGCTTAGGATTCTCTCTCCCTCTATTGCTGCACCTCCCCTGCGCACGTGTGCACGCTCTCTCGCGCGCGCGCTCTCTGGGTAAATTTTTAAAAAAATTTCCAACAGCAACAAAAACTATAAAAGTATCCAAAGAATAAACCTAACAAAAGATGTGTAAGACTTGTAGGGAGAAAAACCACAAAACTTTTTAAAAAACAACTACCCAGGGGCACCTGGGTGGCTCAGTCAGTTGAGCATCCAACTCTGGCTCAGGTCATGATCTCACAGTTCATGGGTTCAAGCCCTACGTCCGGCTCTGTGCTGACAGCGCAGAGCCTGGAGTTTCAATTCTGTGTCTCCCTCTCTCTCTGCCCCTCCCCTGCTCATGCTCTCGGTCTCAAAAGAAAAAGATAAACATTAAAAAAAAATTAAAAAAAAAAAAACAAAAAAACAACTACCTGTAAACTAAAAGTCTGTTTCCTCTTCTATCTGGCCAGTACAGTGTCAGAAGACACTGACATCCTGTTTTGTCCTTTAATTCCATGCTTTCGATAAACACGTTTTAAAACGTCCCACAAACACAGTAAAAAGACAAGTCACAAATTGGGAAAAGACATTTTTCCCAATAATCAAAGATTATTAATCAGAATACACAAGAGTTTCTACAGGGGAGACTGGCTGGCTCAGTGGTGGAGCGTGCGACTCGATCTCAGGGTGGTGAGTTCAGGCCCCACACTGGGTGTAAAGTTAAACTTTAAAAAAAAATGAGAGGAAAAAGAATTCCTACAGATAAGAAAAAGCAAACAACTCAGTTTAAAAAAAAAAGAAAGAAACAGCCATTTCACAGAAGTGGAAATCTAAATAACCAAAAAGATGCTTAACTTCATCAGTAGTCAGAGAAAAGAACAGTAAAACCATGCAAAAATGAGGGGCGCCTGGGTGGCTCAGTCAACTGAGTGTCTGACTTCGGCTCAGGTCGTGATCTCACGGTCCGTGAGTTCGAGCCCCGCGTCGGGCTCTGTGCTGACAGCTCAGAGCCTGGAGCCTGCTTCAGATTCTGTGTCTCCCTCTCTCTCTGCCCCTAACCCACTCACATTCTGTCTCTGTGTCTCTCAAAAATAAACATTAAAAAACAAAACAAAACCTATGCAAAAATGAGAATCTGAAGAGACTTTCTTCTAAGGGATGGGATGGGACAGCCAACCAGCCAGTGAGCACACGTGGGCCTGTCCACCAGCATGAGTCATCGGGGAAGTGCAGCTCAAAACCACAGGGAGATACCACACTCCACACCCACTAGGCTGGCTATTAATGTTTTTAAAACGGAAAATAATAAATGTCAGCAAGGACACGGAGAAACTACAACCCTGATATAGTGCTGGGGGGAATGTAATATGGTGCAGCCACTTGGGAAAACAGTTTGGTAGTTCCTCAAAATGTTAAACATACCATTACCACGATCCCCAACAATTCCACTCCTAAGCATACGCGGAGGAAAATAAGAACGTTATGTCCGCCCAAAGACGTGTACACAAATGCTCTTAGCGGTACTACTCACGATAGTCAAAAAGCAGAAACAACCCACCGGATAACGACACGTGGTGTATCCATACAACAGAACATCACTGGACAATAAAAAGCAACACACTACCGAAACTGACACCTTCTACAACGTGGACGAACCTTGAAAACGTTTTGCTAAGCCAAAGAAACCAGACATGAAAGAACTCACAGTGTGCGATTCCAATCACATGAAATGTCCAGAACAGGCAAATCTACAGAAAGAGAAGGTGCACGGTGGTTGCCAAGAGGTAAGCAGAAATAGGGACTGACTGCTCGAGGGGACAAGGTTTCTTTGGGGGGGGGGGGGTGCGAGAGGAGGGATGAACACGTTCTAAAATTAGACTGTGGCACTCATGACACGATTCTATAAACACACGAAAACCTGTTAAATTCTACACTTCAGATGGATGAAGTGTATATGTGAATTCTATCTCAATAAGGTTGTTATATTTTTAAAAATGAGATGTAGGTTCGTACCCACCAAATTGGCAAATATAAAAGTGTGACAAAGCCAGCGCTGGCAAGGATGCGGGACAACAGCGCCTGCAGGAAGGCAAGTGGAAGAGCCACCCTGGAATACAATCTGCAGCGTTTACGCAAGTTAAAGATGTTCAGGTCCCGCACTTGTACTTCGCTGCACTTCTCTTCAAGGCCTACGCCCTGGAGAAACGTTTCTGCCTTTGTTCAAAGCGGCACCAGCACCGTTTCTCTACTGGAAACAACCCTATCCTCCAGTGCTGGGACAAAGACGAGATGAGACGTATGTGCGCGGTGAGCAACAGGACAGAGCACAGAAGCCGGGAGGCGTGAAGCACGGCCACGTGCCCAAGGGTGGCCGCAGCTGCCCGTCTACACACGCTCACTCCCCCCGCCCCCCACCAGTGGCAGCTCCGTGGCCCCCCCCCCCCCCGACAGCCCCTCCCCTGACCTCCTCTGGCTTTGCCACTTAGGCTCCAGGAAACTCACAACCCCACAGGGCCTGCTCGTGTCTGGTAAGACAAAGGCAAGTGCAGGCGCTGCTCTCCCCTGAGCGTGGCCTGACTTTCCCTCGGCTTCCGCACCTTCTCTCCTCTCCTCTCGCCCCACCAGCCGCCACTCACCCTAACGTTCACGGACTGCTGCTAACTTCCTATTTCCCCAAGAGATGAAAGAAAGAGGGAAATGCCCACGTGCTCCCACTGCCCTGCGCCCCGCAAGGAGGAGCCCACGGCTCCGGCCCGTGTCCCCCCTGCGTCCCCGGTCGCTCACTCTCTGAACAATCAATCATGTCCCCCAGTGTTACAAAATGCCGTGATTTCTCCCATCTCGACAAAACCTTCTCGGGGTCCCAAATGTCCCTTCAGCGTCCCAGCACACGCCCAGAAAGAACTCTACCTGCTCTCCTCTCCATCCTCCGTGAACCCTCCCCCCCAGGCTTCTCGTGCACCGCCACGTAGGAACTGCTCTCGTCAAGGTCATCGACAACTTCCGTGCTGCCAAAACCACCCAGCGAGGCCTGGGCCTCATTTCACTTGACCAGATGCAGTAGCACTGGCCGCAGGTCCCCCAGCCCGGTCCTCCTCTTCCTCCTCCGCCTCGGAGGCCGTCTTCCCGTCGTGCCTGCCGACTCGGTCCTCATTCCTCAGTGTCCCCATTCCACCTTGGGGCTCCCAGGTGCCCTCACAACACAGACGACCAACATTTCCGTCCTCAGCCCAGACCTCTCCCCCCAAGTGCAGACAGCCGAACCCTGCACGTGTCCGGCTGGCCCTCTAAAAGCTCCACAAACTTACCAGGTCCGAGCTCTCCCCAGCCTTTGGTAAGATGTCCGCACCCTGCACCTCCCGCGGTCTTCCCGTTCTTCACAGGTGACAACCCCCACGGCCAGCAGAGCCCCGCACCCTTCACTCTGCTCCCACGCTCCCATTCCATCTGCCCACAAACCCCGTCAGCTCTACCTTCAAGAGGCATCCAGAACCCACCCACTTCTCACGGCCACCCAGTGCCCCTCAGTCCCAGCTGCCACTACTGCTGACGGGTCCTGTGGCAGCACAGGGGCAGCTGTTCTCACAGCTTCGGGGGACTCTCCGAAAACATAAGTCAGGCCTCGTGCCACACTTCTGCTCCAAACACTATGGGGACCTCCCATCTCATTCAGAGGAAAAGATAAAATCGTAATGCTGGCCCGTGTGACTGGCTCGCAACCAGCACCTCTGCCACTCTCCCCCGGGCTCTCCCTCCAGCCAGCGGGCTTCCCCAGTGTCCCTTCAACACAGCAGGCACGACCCTTCTTCGTGCCCCCAGCTGACTCTCTGCCTGTAAGGCTCCTCCAAGCCCCGGCCCCAGGGCTCCCTCACCTCCTTCTCAAGGAGGTCCACCCTGACCCCCTTTCAATCTTCAAACAGCCCCCACCATCCCACCTCCCCGCTTTACTTTCCTCCCTACGATATCATCACTCACCATATCACTGCCGCAGCTTTGACCTACCTCTTAACTATCTTTGCCCAATGAATTGTAAGCTCCATGAGGACAGAGACTTTTGTCCGCTTTACTCATGCCAACGCACCCAGCATCAGAACATAGGTCTTAGCGCCTAAGACATAGTAAGTACTCAAACATTTGAATGAAGGAATCTCAAAACACATTGTGGGGGAAGGGGGAAGTCACAGAACAAAATGATTCAATTCGTATACTTAAAAGATGGCAAAAAATTAAGTTACATTATATAAGGATACATTCACATATGGCAACACCACAAAGAAAATGATACATGTAGGGTAGTGCTTGCCCTCCTGAGGTCAGAAGAAAAGGTGGTCAGAGAAAGACCTAGAGAGAGCCACAGGTACTGGCAACATTCTATTCCTTAAGCTGGTTACTGGCTACACAGTTGCTGGTTTTAACATTTACCATCTACACACCCTGCTCCACTCTCTCTGAATTGATGATCTCATAAAAAATTAAAATACAAAAGCAGGTTAGAGCAGGACAGCCCACCACCTGTCTCTCGTGAGGTTTTAGCTTTTGGAATAGTTTTATTATTTTTTCACTAGCATATAATTGACGAACAATATTATCCTAGTTTGAAACGTACAACATAGCGATTTGGTATTTATACACTCCACACTGTTTTTGTAAATACTGTTCCACTGGAAGACAGCCAGCCTCATTTGTTTACATGTTGTGTATGGCTGCTTTCACGCCACAACAACAGAGCTGAGTAGTTACAGAGATTCTACACCCCGCAAAGCCTAACATATTTACTAACTGGTCCTCTACCGAGAAGAGGTGTCTGGTTGTGATGCGGAATGTGTAAAGAAATTAAGTGCAAAATAAAGAAAGATCCAATCGTATGTTAAAACACATCGATCCCTCAAGGCCTGTGTGATTTTCTTCAAGAACACAGTACGCCGAAAAATACAGTTCTACGAAACAGAGGACACTCTAAAGCAAACGGAGTTACCTTTACAATGTCGCAAGAGGGATTTTAAAGACTGTTTTAGAGAGCAAGGTACAAAACCTCAAATATATGATCTCTACTGACATCAAAGAAATATGATATTCACCTAAGCATACATAATATAATCCAGATTTGAAAAAAAAGTGCATATCAACACTAACGCCGTAAGCCCCCCTCATCCGTATCACTATCACCCAGGACCACCCCAGAGCAGTTCGTCGGACCTCAAAGTCCTCGAAGATCCCTTAAAATTCCATTTTACCTCTTTAGAGCATTCACTACACCTTATATTAGAGACATTTCTGTACTTACTTCTATTGTTATTATGAAGAAGATTGAGAACAGTAATACCAATAAAAATATTACTCTGTTCTAACCATTGTGCAAATGAGTTTCTATTTAATATTCATGTCACAGATAAGGAAACTAAGGAACAAAGATGTCGTCGGACATTAGGGTTACACAGCTGGGAAGACTTTGGGAGCCAGAACTCAAAGCCAGCTATTTTAGGTCCTCGCATACTCTTGACCTCCATGATATACTCTGAATTGGGGAAAGAGAACCGTATTCATCTGTGAAACCCCCTTAGTTTAAAATACTATGCCATGACAGGCGCCAAATGCATAGTTGTTGAATTCATGTAAGGGTGTAATAAATTGAGGACGAGAGGTCTACAATGGGAAGGGCATGTTTTAACCAGAAGGGACAGGGTCTTGGCAAGCAGGCACCAGAGGCAGGCGAGACATGCCCCATGCCCGCTGTCCAGAGGCAACAGAAAACCTTTGTATCTCCAGGGAGACACTATCCCCTCGTCTGCTACAATGACAGAAAACTGACAAGTACTACCACCAAAAGGAAACAATTCAGAAATTAAGCATTTATTCTTAATTCTCAGTGAGATCCAGTTGTGATGTCACTCTTGAAACAAATGACACTAGAAACTGTGGTCTAGTGGGGCCACCAAAACCCAAAGGCATCACCCAGGAACAGAGAGATCTGTCTGCTGCCTATGGGTCCGTTCTCCAGCATGGCCTACACTTTTCTCTAAGAATCAATGACCTCGAAGTTTTGTTCCAGCTCCAAAACCATGACTTTCAAGAAAGGAAACCCCAAACAGCCAATCAAGTCAGTCTTTTCAATGTTCCTCCTGCCACTGCCCCCATCTAGAGACAGATGAACCATATGGTCAATGCATATGAACCACCAGGCCACCACGGAGCGTGACTTAGCGGGGAGTGTAGCACGCCCGCCTTACTTGCCTCGATCAGGGTCTCGGGGTGCCTCGCATGCTCACCCAAGCTTTCCTTTCTCTTCCTGCCAAAGCACGTCTCTGGTGCCAGCACTGCTGTTCAGATTTGTATCCAGGTACGGGAACTCAAGGCTCCAACCAGCAATCTGAAGAGCTTTCTCCAAATCTGGCTCGACATTCAGTCACACTCTTACTTCTGCAGCCTTTGTGTTCTACTCTCTAACTCCAAAATAAGAATCTGTAATTCATCTTTCCTTTGGGTTACCAGATTTCATGGCAGTCAAATCCTGGGGCACACAAGCCATTCAAGTCAATATGTATTCCCACCGAAAGAAATACCACCCTAGTCTTCTCCAAAGTCACCAAGAAGTACAAAACCAATCAGAGCTTCTCTATATTAGTAAAAAGATGTTCAGAACCAATCAAACTTCATCTGTATAAATTCACAGATGACTGTGTAGTCTTCACTAATACTTATTACAAAGCAGGTCAACACTAGCCAGCTGTGAGTGACGAGTAGTAAAACACTTCTGCTCAGAGCTAAGCCCAGACGGCTAAGTCCAGGACATGAAACTGTCCCCATTAAGGTGAGAAGTCCTTCAACTACTACCGAGGTTCCTCCTACTTGCGTCTTCACGAGCTGATCTTCCTGGTATCCAGAGGTCAGTCCACAATCATTTAAGCCCCGAAATAAACTGGGTACTGATCCGACTAGTAACTATCAACCCTCTCCACGTAAAGAAAAATAAATGGGGAGGGAGAGAGGAAGAAAGGGGTTTTCCGTGGCAACTAAATCTAAGCCAAAGTCAAAAGGCCACAGAAGCAAACCTCTAGTCAGCCTAGACCCAACTGCAGCAGGAAAAACAAAAAAAACACTCCCATTAGAGACACGATCAATTTCAAGGATGCTCAAGATGTTCATTCAGTGAGAACCTACACAGAGCCTCTGATCGGTACGGGAGCAGTCTGCGTTTCCAGTTTGACCAACAACCATCATCTATGGAGCAAAACCGAATACAGACCGATCCTATTCGCCATTACAAAACAGCTTCGCCAGCACAGAAACGGCACTGCTTTCTAAGACACACCAACCAAAGAAGCAAGGCAAAGTAACCACTTAATACACATAAGAAACAAAGGTGTAACTATTTTCTTAAGTAGCAAGAGACTTCTGGCAAATTCAACCCCCAAGGAGCAAAACCTAAGCTCTTTCTGCCCAGGCTTGTAGGGCCTCCCTGAGGAGCCTACTTACCTACACCGTGGACAATTCTAACAAGCTTTGTTACCTGGCCTCCCAGCCAAAACTGCACCCCTTTTATAATTGCTACCTCTCCCTCCAGAGTGCAAGTCCTTAAGTGCCTGTTCGTGAGTGAGTCCCTAATACGGCTCCTGGCAGAGTAAGGATTCAATTACTCTATTTGCTGATCAAATAAATGAAGATTAGAAGAAGTTGATGGGGGAGGGGTCGTTCGTCCTTCTCAACAACAGCCATAAGCTGATTTCAGGATGAAAGATTACAAAGTGCCACCATGATCTTCTTTCTCCCTTTTAGATGCCCAGATACTAACATTCAATTGCTGGAAATCTGTAGTTTTTAAACCAGTATTCTTCCATTCAACAAACAAGACGATCCAAATTGTAAGTATGTGTAAGAAAAGGATCTCTGCCCTTCTGCTAACGCACCTCTTCCCGCTCCCCAACTCCACCGCCCACCCCGCCAGGAAGAGAAACACTCCCCCATTTGGGTCAGAGTCCAGAGCACAGAGGAGCCTCCTTTCCTAGCAGGCAAGGGTCTCTGTGTTAAAATGTTATGCATGGAGTATGCCTCTCTCTTGTCCTAAAAAGGCAGAACTGGCAAAGAGATCCAGGGCTAACTCTCTGCAAACAGGCCTTCATTACAAAAGGAAAAAAAAAAAAAACAAAAAAAAACAAAACAAGAAGATAATGATGAAGCTTGCATCTAAAAACAGAACTGACAACTGACTGACAGGATGGGAGCAAAGGATATAAAACTCAAAAATCACGTTCTAGGAGTAGGAGCAAACAGCCCTAAACACCTGAGAGCTGCACCACACAGTGATGTATTCTCACGAGGTAAAGGAAAAGTTTCTAAATTATATTATAAAATCTATTCACTTAAAATTTCTTTTTAAGTTCGGTCTTCAGGGATGCCTGGGTGGCTCAGTCGATTAAGTGTCCGACTTCAGCTCAGGTTATGATCTCGCGGTTCGTGGGTTTGATCCCCGTGTCGGGCTCTGTGCTGACAGCTCAGAGCCTGGAGCTGCTTCCGATTCTGGGTCTCCCTCTCTCTCTGCCCCTCCCCTGCTCGCGTACTCGCTCCCTCTCTCTCTCAAAAAAATAAGTAAATATTAAAGTCCAGTCTTGAGGCACCTGAAACTAATGTGTGTACACCAAGTATCCCCACTACTAAGTGATCTCCTAGGTAGGATCTAGGTGCCACAAAGACAGAGCTCACAGGTCACCTGAAGGATTCCTTGGCCAACAAGTAGTCATTACTGTCTGTGGTCTTGAGCAGTGGTTCCAAAACCTAGCTACACTTCATTATTACCTAGGGAGCATTCTAAAAATATATTCTTGGGGCCCCTGGGTGGCTCAGTCAGTTGAGCATCTGACTCTTGATTTCGGCTCAGGTCATGATCTCATGGTTCATAGGATCAAGCCGTGAGTCGGGATCCACGCTAACAGCAAGGAGCCTGCTTGGGATTCTCTTCCTCCCACCGCTTCTCTGGCCCCTCCTGGCTCATTCTCATTCTCTCTCTCTCTCAAAATAAATAAATAAAACTTTAAAAAATATATTCTCAATACCACCACAAATTTCCAGAGGTGGGGTCCATCATCCTTGGTCTTAAAAATGTCCCAGGGGCACCTGGGTGGCTCAGTTGGTTAGGTGATCAACTCCTGATTTCAGCTCAGGTCATGATCTTGTGGTTTGTGGGATTCTCCCTCCCTCTCTCCTGCCCCCCCTTCCCTGCTCACATACACACAGTCTCTCTCTCTCAAAATAAAGAAACATTAAAAAACAACAACAACAAAAAGTCCTAAGTGATTCTAATGAGTGCCAGTCTAGCATCTATCTACAACAGAGTGTCTCAACTTCTACACTATTAATTTTTGGGGCTGGGTAATTTTAGGGTGTTATCTTGTGCATTACAGACCGTTTAGCAGCATCCCCGGCCTCTTATCTTCTAGAAGCCAAATTGCACATTGCCCACTCCCACAGGCAGGATGTGCAAAAATGTCTCCAGACATTGCCAGATGTTTCTTTAGGGGCAAAACTGCCTCCCAACCATGAAACACATACCTAGAGCAAATCAAAAACCAGTTACTTGAGATTCTCTTAAGGAAAAAGAAGAAATAAGACAGATGCTTAAAGCCAAGAGTCCAGGTTTATTTTTTTCAGTCCATCTCACCTAAGAAAAGTAGCTAACACACTACTCAGCCCACACAAGGACTCAGATCTTGACTTATGAGGACCAAACCACAGCTTCTTCTGCTTTTTATGAAATAAACTCAACGCTGAGTTTTAGGTAAGTAGATAATTAGAAGAACTGCATTGCCACTACCATGTATTCTTCTTAGGGGTAATAAAACATTATAAAATTTGGACCAACATATACTGAAGCTGCCTCTCAACTGCTCAAAATATGAAATTTCAAGAAAGAAGTTCACAATGGCAACAAACTAAATACCGATCCTGACAAATACTGTTGTTTTTTCTTAAATTTTTTTTTTGTAACATTTACTTACTTCTGAGAGACAGACAGAGACAGAGCATAAGTGGGGGAGGGGCAGAGAGAGAGGGAGACACAGAATCCGAAGCAGGCTGCAGGCTCTGAGCTGTCAGCACAGAGCCCGACGCGGGGCTCGAACCCATGAACTATGAGATCATGACCCAAGCTGAAGTCGGACGCTCATCCGACTGAGCCACCCAGGCGCCCCAGTGACAAATACTGTTTTAAGAAAGAGGTTTTTGTATACTAACTAACTGGAATTTAAAACTTGAAAGAAAAAAAAAAAAGAGAGAGAGATTTTTGCCTGTGATAAGCACAATGCCTTTGCACCAAAGCAATGCAAAAGTTACCTTAAAGGAGCGAACGTCACTCTGTCAAATCTTACCACCATTCATTTTCTGTCCAGCTGTGGTCTGATTCTCAAATTCTCAAGTAGTTAATTCAAACCAGCAAGTTTTTGTTTTGTTTTGCATACTTCACACAAAAGCTAAAGTTTTCTAATCCAAAACCCTGTTCTTAAGTTACCCCAGGCGAGATGCCCACCTCTACTTAAAGTGCACAGGGGAGGGGCGCCTGGGTGGCTCAGTCGGTTAAGCATTCGACTTCGGCCCAGGTCATGATCTCACGGTTTGTGAGTTCGAGCCCCGCGTCGGGCTCTGTGCTGACAGCTTGGAGCCTGGAGCCTGCTTTGGAGTCTGTGTCTCCCTCTCTCTCTCTGCACCTACCCAGCTCATGCTCACTCTCTGTCTCTGTCAAAAATAAACTTAAAAAAAAATTAAAAAATAAAAAATAAAAAAAAGTGCACAGGGGCACCCGGGTGGCTCAGTCAGTTAAGCATCGGACTTCGGCTCGGATCATGATCTCGCGGTCCGTGAGTTCGAGCCCGTGTCAGGCTCTGTGCCGACAGCTCGGAGCCTGGAGCCTGCTTCGGATTCTGTGTCTCCTTCTCTCTCTCTGCCCCTCCCCTGCTCATGCTCTGTCTCTGTCTCAAAAATAAATAAATTTAAAAAAAAAAAGTGCACAGAAACACTGCCCCAGTGCAAGCGAAGCAAGCCAGGTCCCAAGCCAAGTAACACCGAGGGAAGGGCACCACGGTTCCGAGTACCAGGGATTAAGAGACTGTGCGTATGTGTGTGACCCAGCGGATGGCATTCTGTGATCAGAGGCTCCAGACTCCCTAATCAGACACACCGAAGGCAAAACGCTTCCGAAGCACCCGCGGGAGAACGGTGACTTCCCAAACGAGGCTTGCTGAAGTACATCTCAACACGCAGCACCCTTGCAAACCTCGATAACCCGGAGAACACGGACGAACAGATACCGGGACCATAAAATTGGAGTTGACAGACACGGGGACCAATCGCACCGAGGGCCTCGTATCCCCAGGCAGGCAGGAAGAGAATCGGACCCGGGCTCCCGACGGGCTTTTCCTCAATTAACCGTTACCTCTCAGACAAAACACTCTGAAGCACCACCATGAGCTGATCACTTCAGGAAACACTGGTGATTTAACGAAGCTTCAGCTACCCCTCTCCTGGAAAAGTTAAAATAACGTCCAGCCTGTTTTCTCCGCAAAGCTGACGGTGAAATAAATACGCAGGGCTTTCTGGAGACCGTCACCGAGGGCCAGGGCTTACACTCTCATTTGACTTCCTAATGGTAATCCAAACATTTAAACGTCAAATTTAAATTGGTACCAACAGCCACTAACTGCACCAAGCTGATTCTGCGCGCCAGGCACCGTTGCTAACTCGTTCCCTCCCCACAAACTCGCGAGATGGACTATTATTATTGCCGTGTTACAGGGAAAGCAGACAAGCGGGGTAACTTGTCCAAGGTCGCAGAGCCAGCAAGTGGTGAAGCCAAGACCTCGAGCCAGGCACTCTAGCTTCGCAGCAGAGAAAAGCTGAAATCCCACCACCGCTCAGGAGACCTTCATTCGAGTGGCTGGACATCCGGAGCCCCTCTCCCACTCGCCGCCTCCCTGCAACGTGACCTTGAGGACAAAAATCAAAGTAAACTTCCCATTAGCAAAGCGGGACGATATCCACGCCGACGGGTGCTGTGGGGACGAAAGGAAACAACCACGTAAGAAGCAAAACATAAACAAAGCTCTAGCCGACCCGCCAGAAAGCGTTAAGAAGGACCGGGAACGCCACGGGAAGCTCGGAGGCTGAAGCGTCAGGGCACAGGGATGCTCGCAAGGGCTCATTCCGCGCCCTTACAACCGAAAAGTCCAAGTTGAGACGGGAGCGAGCGGCACCCGGGAGGAAAGCCCTCCGAGCCCGCAGCGGATGGGCTGCTTTAAGAGGGAGGTACTTCCAGCCACACGAAGGACCACCCCCCTCGCTCATATTCGCCGGGGAGGCGTTCGTGACCAGGTCTACCTCCGAGTCACAACACGGGAGTTAAAAAGCCGCTCGGAAGGCTATTTACATACTCCGAGCCGGCTTCTGCGTGTCCCGATGACTCTGCGGCCGAAGAGCCCAAACCCACAGAACTTGTTTCCCGCAGAACGGAGCCCAACAATGGCCTTCGAGAGTCTGCGGCGAGCTGCCGCCTCAACTTGACACGCTCGCGGGCCCGCGCCCAGAGAAGTTGTCCGGGGCGGGCCGGAGCCGAGCGGGGCCCGGCCGGGTTAGGGGCGCGCCCCGCCCGCCGCCGCCGCCGCCGCCGCCGCGCAAGGCCGCGGACGCCAACCCGGGCGCAAAGTTCGCCGCCGGCCCGCGGCCCGCCCCGGCGCCCGGCGCCGCCAGGCCCCCGCGGGCCGCGGCGGGCGAGCAGGCGGCTGACAGGCGCGGGCGGGAACGGGCCGCGGAGCCCGGGCGCCGCGCCTCCCCGGCCGCCGAGCGGCGAATTCCGGGGGGGGGAGGGGAGGGGGCCGGGACGCTCCCTCCCCGCGCCGCCGAGGCCGGGCGGAGGGGGCCTCGCCGTCGCCGCCCGCGCGCCGCGCGCCCCCCGCGCCCCCCGCGCCGCGGCCCGCTCCGCCGCCCCCACCCCCACCCGCATTACCTGGAGGTGCCCGCGACCCGCCGCTAGTCGCGCTCAGGCGGGAAACGCGCTCACCGACACCATCAGCGAAGCGCCCAAAATGGCGGACGTATCAAGCAGGCCTTGAGTTCCCCCCGCCCTCCCTCCGGCCGCCTCGCAGCCAGTCGCGACCCTATCTCCGCCCCCAGGTCCGCGCTCATTGGCCTTCCTCTCCCGCCCCCTACAGCCTATTGGATCGCCCGGCGGCCCGGTTGCGCCTACGCCGATTGGCTCACGGGCCCCGTCAGTCAAGCGCGAGGGGAGCATTCTTTTCCCATGGACTTGACGGATCCGGAACCTCTAGGACCCCGGAGTCTGGAGAAACAAATCAGAAACCGGGAGAAACCTGGCCGGGTCCCCCTACGCCGTAGCAACAGCAGGGCCTCCGCTTGACGGACGCTGCGGACCACCAATCCGATGGCCAATGCTTTTTAAAACTAAACTGAGCCAAACCAATCCTGGCCATGGAGTTGGGAGCAGTAAGGGAACCAATGAGGTAGCGAGAGCCGCGGGCAGGCGGGCCGGAGGGTCAGGAGCCGACCGTGATGACGTGAGCCACAATACGTCCCCGCAGTGGAGGGTGCCCCGAGCTGGGGAATTAGCTCAAATGGTAGAGCGCTCGCTTAGCATGTGAGAGGTAGCGGGATCGATGCCCGCATTCTCCACAGCTGCATTTTATAGGGAGGTGGGGTGGGGTCGTCCGTTCTCAGCCCCTTCCTCGCTCAAGTGGTGGCCGGGCCGGGAGTTGGGGTCAAGGTGAGGGGATGGCTGCTTCCACCCCCGGCGTCCCAGGGGTCTGTGACCCTAGCTGTGCGTCCACACCCGCGGGAGTGAAGTGCGCGGTGGGGGGGCGTCCCTTTTGTCTTACAGAAGGATTTACACCGGAGCCTCTTCCAAAATGCTCGCCCAGGCCCCCCATCCACTGCTCGGCCTCCCCGGCAGGGAGGGGCCGGAACACATTAGAGTAGCCCACCTTGGCCCATCTTAGACACCTTCTAATAACCCGTCTGGCTTCTCAGTAGGTGCGGAGCTCTGTCTAGAGTCACGAGTAAATCGACAGGAGGGCGGAAGTTGGCGGCAGGGCTGAGCAGCGCAGGCGAGGTGAGGGTGGTGTGGAACCCAGCCCGAAGCCGGCAGAACGCGAGCGCGCGCGTTCGCGAGGCTGCCCCGGGGGGAGTGCTGGCCTCTCGTGGGCAGCTCTCCGGTGAGCACTGTTCTGTGCCCAGCCTGCACGGGTGCGTGGGGAGCAGAGGGTCCTGGCTCTGGCGGTCTGTGGGGGACGGTCAGACACCCCTTGTAACACAGGCCGCAGAGTGGCGGGAGCTCCTCGGGAGCAGGTGGCATTTCAGCCCCCGAACAGGGAGGACAGAACCGTGGGTTCCTGGGTCCGGGTGGCCGGAGAGAGACCAGAGACCCCAGGGCGGAGCTTTGGAGCGCTGGGGAGGCAGGCACGATTCGGTTGTGGTGGGAGAGGAACGTGGCAGAGAGAGGAGGTGGCCGAGGTGGCTGCACGATGCAGGGCCCTGCGGACCGTGCCACCGTGCCCAGGAAAAAACAAGAATCCCTAATGCCCAGACTTGGGTTGGGCACCAGGCCGGGCGTCATAACGGGGGCTCCACGCAGGGAGGTTGGAGTCTTTAGGGCAGCTAGCTCACTCCAGTGGTGCCATCTTGGTCCGGGATGGCCACTCCAGCTCACGGAAGGCTGGTTTCTGTGACCTTCCCCAAGCCTCCTGAGAAAAGTGACATCTGGCCACTGCGGGTAGGGAGGGCAGGCCCAGGAGAGCGGCCGCCAGGTTGCCTTGCAGATAGATGCTCAGGATCTTTCTGTGCCCATACCCCCACCCTTGGCACCCACCTCAGCCGGCCCCCAGCTCCCTCCGTCTCAGGGACTCAGGCGCCCTCTGAGCCCCCATGCCACACAGGGAGAATGAAAACCAGTGGAGCTGGGTCAACCCCAGTGCCTGGAAGCTGGGCCTCTGGTGCAAACATGCCCCTCCCCCAGCCCACCGCTTCAGCAGAGCCTGACGCTGATTCTCGAAAGACGTTGCGGCGGGTGGCTCTATTACGGTTCGGTATTATTGTCCCCATTTTATAGATTGGTGAACAGAAGCCCAGGAAGCATTCAGGCACCAGGTGTGGGCCGTGTTGGCTGAGTGAGCTCGGCTGGGTGATCTCACCTCTCTGACTCTCCAGTCCTCATCTGTAAAGTACAGTACTGATAATACCTACTAACCTGTGTCCGTGCCCTGAAGGGTCCGGGACGTCTAGGGAGGTAGCAGCCAAGGGCAGATACTATTCACCATTGATCCTGCTGCTCAGAGCGGCCGTGGGCCTGGCCAAAGGCCACACAGCTAGTGAGGAACGCAGTCGACGCGGTCGAGGTTGAAACCGGTTCAGGTGTGCTGGTGCGGAAGGGTAGGGGGAGGAGACATATGCAGATAACCTGGGGTGGGGCCGGAGCAGGCCGGCCTGGCTGACAAAACTGCAGAAGGACGGTGCAGAGGATCCGGTAGGGATGACTGAGGTCTGGGCGAGGAGACTGGGAGGGACTCCTGGAGGCATTGGAACTTACAGTTTCTGCTGGGAGACTGCGTGAGAAGGGGCGTGTTCAGGGCTGGCCCCACCTTGGAAAGGACGGACAGAGCAAGGGCAGCAAATCTCTGCTACAGAAGTCGCACCCGGGCCAAAGGGCCAGGCCCCAGCCGCTAGACCCAGCAGCCCCGGAAGAGGCCCCAGGGAACCCCTGGACAGGGGGGCGGCGCCTGAGATGAAGGGCTGGGCCAGGGTTGGGAGCCTGGGGAGAGCCCAGCCACACACAGAGATCCCTTTACTCACTCATCATCAGAGGACTTGCCTGTACAGGCTTCAGGCTCTTTCACCCCAGACCCCGAGGAGGGTCACAGGGACATTTGCACTATAATTAAGTGAATGATGCAGTACCTCCCCCAACATAAGTGGGCCCCAAAAGTCTCCAATTATGATGAGCTAACCTAATTGGAAGGGGTGAAGTCAGGGAGGACTTCCTGGAGGCATCTGAGCTCAGCCTATCTCCTGAGAGCCCTAGGGAGCCATTGACAGGCTTTAAGCAGGAGAGTGATTTTGAACGTTTGCATTGGCCTCAGTATCCTCAAACTTCTAGAGTTCGTGGATCACCACCTTCCCCTTTTCCCCCTAATCCTTTTACGGTTTCATTTTCACTGTTTAAATTTTCAATCCATCTAAATTTAAAAGTGTAATGAATGCCCACATACCCAGCTATCACCCCCTTAGCTTGTGGGAACAGACACAGAGCTGCCGAATTTCAGTTCTATCAAGTAATGATTTTTGAATAAAAAATTTTTAGGTAGTGATTTAAAAAAACACACACCTTATGCTATTACCATGATTTCATGAAAGAAAAGACATTTTAACCCATACGTACACTCAGAAAAAGGCTTTAAATTGAATAAGCTCAACTTGGGGGAAACGCCCCCTCCCCCATGGTCCTTCCTAATGTCATGTCACCAGGGCTCAGACCTGGTCTAAGGGCTGGAATGAGGCCACCCTGGCAGAGGACAATGCCTCGAAGGCCAGGCTGGTGCTCGGCCAGGTCATGTGTTGAGGCTGGAGGGGCCAGATAGGGAGCTCTAGGAGGTAGGAAAGGTCGATCCGTTTTAACATGGAAATTAAGTTCTTCTGTTTCTCCTCCTTTTTTTCAGTGCGTTAAGATTCAGTCTGGGTTGCCAAGGAGGGGAGTGTTGTACTTCCTACCAAGGACTGTTCGTGGCCCCAGGGTTGGTAGAAAGGGCGGCCACTAGCGTTGCTAATGGTCAACCTGTCCAATCCAGCAGGGAAGAAAAGAAGAGAGGGCATCTGGGGAGGCGGAGTGGGGGGGGGGGGGGTAGGTATGGGAGCCTGGGAGAAGCCCCCAAGGGGACAAGCCAGCAAGAGCCGAGTCTCACCCAGCTCCCCAAAGCACTCAGGTTTCTTGGGGACAGAAACTTCCACACCTGCCAAATCCCGGTTCCCTAGCGTCCTGCCTGGTGGCGGACATGGCCAAGATCTGGCCACCTGGATTTTGCTCAAGTGTCCAGGGCAGCTGTAGACCCACGGGGGCTGCTGGACCCGGGGCAAGGAGGAGCCCCTCACCCATTCTGGATGAGGCGAGGGAGGGCTGAGCGGAGCAAATGATAGGACCAGTGAGGCGTGAGACCCCGCAGGACTCGGGGGGGGGCGACAGAGACTTGGGGAATAGTGGGTGTCACTGCAGAGGTGAGATGGTTGGGAAGGCTTGGGCACATTGAGCAGTGTCTGGTTGTCAGTATTGCTTGTTGTGTAAAGAAATGATTGAACAAATTAGTAAAAAAAAAAAAAAAATCTATTTTCTCCCAAGCCTTGGTTTCCTCAACTGCGAATTGGGGACACCATCTACCTAGCGGGACCGTTGTGAAGTTTAAATGAAATAAGCCAGATTAACTTCATTTAAGACACAGCTCACATAGCACCTCTTCCAGGAAGCCCTCCCTGCCCTCCCATCTACATAGGATGTTCTCTCTGGGCCCCAGGATATCTCAACACAATGCTCTCTCCCCCTCAGCTTTGGAAACTGTCGGCCGCGCCTTCGACAAGCCAGCAGGTTGGCCCCCCTTCCTCCTAGCTGACCTCATGGCAGCAGAGGGTCCAGCAGAGTGGCCTCTGGAGACAGGCCTGGGATGCCAGGGGGGTGTCTCAACCCTCCCCTCAGCCCATGCAGGCCGTCACCAGCGGTCAGCGGCACAGGCCGCTTCTCTTCGTGCCTGACCCTGGCTGGCCCTAGGAGAACGGAGGGGACCCTCACAATGCACGACTGAACGGAAAGGCAGGACAGTGGAGGGGGTCCCAGTAGCCCCCCGTGATGCGGCTCCTGCTTCTGAGTCGGCAAAGTCCCCCCACCCCCCCCACCCCCCACCCCCTCTGCCCACGTTGAGATTAGGGCTTTCATTGGCACCGCAGGGCTTGTGGCCCAGCCTGGAAGAACGGGGATCCTGAGTGCTCGGGAGGCCCCAACCCCCCCGCAAGAAGCTCTCTGGGGCTGGGCACCCCACCCTGGGCCTGAGAGCTCTGGGTGCACCCTCTAGGGCTGGTCCTTAGCGGTGTGACCTTGGGCAAGCACGTCATGTCTCTGGGCTCTAATAGGTCACAGCTTCCATTTACCAAGGAGCTGCTCTTTGCCAGGTGCTCACTGGGCAAGGCTTCTCAACAGGCATGATCCCATCGGAGCGGGATGTCTTAAATGACAGTCCTCAGGGGCGGGTGACAGCACCCTTCCTTACCAGATGGGGCCAGCTGGATGAAGTAAGTGAAGCTGGCCTTCCCAGGAAGATCCAGTCCCTCCTTCTGCAAAGGGGCCTTGAGCACAGGTCCCCCCTCCGCCCCCCCCCCCACCCCGATGGCAGCCCTCTTGGTCCCAGGGGCAGCA
The DNA here is from genome assembly GCF_028749965.1 of Puma concolor. Lineage (NCBI taxonomy): Eukaryota > Metazoa > Chordata > Mammalia > Carnivora > Felidae > Puma > Puma concolor. Next base: position 4,412,902 of record NC_141676.1, read on the forward strand.
AGAACCAACAAGTCCGCCAGCCAGTCCCCGTCACCGCCAGTGCTGACCGTGACCTCCGGGAACTCCTGGACAATCAGGAAGCAGGGGAGACAGTTCCCCGAAAGTCTCAGGAAACCAGCCTGGCAGACTCATATGCCTGACACCCCAGCTATGTCCCCTGGTCAGGCAGTCTGGGGAGCCCTGAGGGCCACCACCTTTCCCATTCCGCCTCCCCAGCACTGGGGCCCCAGGGTCTGAGTGTTCTGGGGCTTCCTCATCTTGGAGACTGTCACCTCCGCATTCCAGGCCCTGGGGGCTGGCCAAGGGTTCGATCTCCAGTCCCAAAGGGAGGCCCTTCTTCCAGATCGCTGTGCATCGATTCTTCTGAGTGTGTCCCCAGCACTAAAAATGGTAGTTCTCCTCTGACCTCCCTGTGACATTCCAAGTGAGGTTAGTCCCTTCCTGCCTGGCACCTGGGGAACAGCCTGACTTCCTCATGACTTGCCGCCTGCTCAGTCTCCTTCAGCAGGCTGGGGAACCCCCACCCCCGGGGGCGGGGAGCACGCCTTATCTCTCCGATGCCTCCTGTACCGACCCGGTGGGTACACGGCGGGCCCGGGGGCAGTGTTGACCGACTGTCCTTGCGGGGACCAGGCTGGGGCAGGTCCCCAGGGCCTGGGGGCCTGTGTGCTGGAAAGGACAAGATGGAAATGGGGGAGGGCACAGGAGCTGGGAGGTTCCCACCCGACCCTGGCAGCCCCATCCACTGGGGGTCCACACGGAATACACAGCCAGGAGGGATCCCCCTCTGTCCCTGCACCATCTCCGTGGACGGCAGGCGGTAACTGGGGCCAGCACGCACAGAGGTCAGACAGGCCGAGGAATAGCCCGAGGCACAGGTACGTAATCTGTGGAGCCCAGGGCAAAACGAAACGCAGGGTCTCTTTCTTAAAACCCATTTAGAATTTCAGGTTGGTAACAGTGGAGCCAGGGCCCTTCACGAGGGCACAAGTCAGGCATCCTGCCTGCCCGCCTCTGCCCAGAGGCTCAGCCCGCCCCGTGGGGGCCTGACGGGGACCCGCGGTGCTCAGGAGGATCAGTGCACAACTCTGACAGCTGTCCCAGGGAGGGCGGAGGGCGGGATTCGCCCCGTGGGGACGCTCAGCTCAAAAGCACACGTGGCACAAAAGAATGGCAGTGACGTTTAAAAAAAATTAAGTTTATAAATATTTTCTCCACTGTACAAAGTTTTCCCCGGCCCGGCCCACCCCATCACTGTTCACATTTCTCGTGTTGTTGTTTTTTTAAAATCCCAACTATATTTATTTTTTTTAAATCATAAAATATATTTTTTTCTTTGTTCATATTTAAAACTATTTACAAGGGCGCAGAGAGAGGCCAGGGTGGCCCGGCGGGGGTCAGGACGAGTCCGTGCAGGGGGACGGAGGGGGAGGGAAGAGGTGAAAATAGCTCCTCTCGGTGGCGGGCGAAGGCGGGCAGCTGTCCTCCGCCGACAGGTACTGGCTGTGGGGCGTGGGCGGCGGCGGGTAGGGGTCTGAGTCCGAGTTCAAATCCAGGTAGTACTTGCTGGCCTTCCAGCGGTTGGCGCTGTAGTCGCTGTCACACACATCCGTGCTGCAGGGCGTCGTCGGGGGCGCCATGCCGCGGATGATGTAGGGCCTGAAGGGGACAGAGGGGAGTGGCACCTCGTCTCGGGGAGACCCCGGGGGCCCCTCAGCTGTGTGCTCCCTCTGAGCCACACTCCCCACGTCCAAAGTGGGCGTGTCTGCACCGACACACCTGGGAGCCACACTTGCCTTTTTTTTTTTTTTTTTTTTTTTAAATGTGTAGTTAATTTTGAGAGACAGAGACAGAGCATAAGCCGGGCAGGGACAGAGCGAGAGGGAGGCACAGAATCCGAAGCAGGCTCCGGGCTCCGAGCTGTCGGCCCAGGGCTTGAAGTGGGGACTCGAACCCACGGACCGCGAGATCATGACCTGAGCGGAAGTCGGACGCTTAACCGACTGAGCCCCCCGGGCGCCCCTTGCTTGCCTTTATGGAGAACAAGGCTTGCAGAGCCTAGCTGGCCTGGGGGCCTTGGGGAGCTTACTTAACCTCTCTGGGCTTCAGTGTCTCATTGGGAAAATGGGGAGGCTAAAACAGTACCCAGTTCAAAAGAGGCTGGTGAGGATTGAATGAGATTCTTCGTGGAAAGTGCCAGAAACAGTGCCTGACGCCAGAAAGCGCTGGACAACTGTGCCCCATTTTATCATTATTACTGTGAGTGCCGGAGACCAGTGAGCCTGGAAGTCTAAAGCCATCTGACCCAGGCGGTGCCTCCAAGCGCCCCGTGACGGCGCCTCCCAGACGTGTCCTGCACCGGAAGGTTCTGTCAGGGCCACGGCACGGCCTGAGCTGGGGGTGGGGATCGCGGTGTGTTTAAGGGCCCCAGAGGGCTCACGGAGGGCAAGAAGGTGGAGCCGGCACCCTGGGGCCGGGGAGGGGCAGCGGGTGCCGAGAACATAGAGCAGGTGGACAGGCCTCATAGGACCCCAGGGGCAGGAAGGGACCCCGAGAGACGGGGAGGGAGGAGGTGCCATAGAAATAGGGCACAATGAGAAAGGCAGGACGTGGAGCGGGGACTGAGGGGCCTGGCCAGCGTGGATGTGACAGCCTGGGGACAGCCACCCACAGGGCTGCTGGGGACACACTGGGACGCTGAGGCACTGGGGGCGGGGGGAGCACTGCAGGCCCTTGACTAGGGCAGTGGCTCGCTCTTCTTCCGGCCCGGAGTCCCTGAAATGGCCACCAGAGGGCAGGCGCGACGCGCTCTGAGGCTCCCCCGCTCCAGGCAGCTCTAGGGAGCAGGGAGGTGCGGGCCGCTCTCCAGCTTCTGCCTCCCCCTTGGGGCAAGCGGCCCCGTGCACCTGTGTGGTAGGCCTGTGGGCTAAGGCCACCGGGCTGGAGGTCACCCCAGGCTCAGACCTGGCCCCTGGACACAGGCCAGCACACCCAGCTGCCTCTTCTCAGCACCCTCAAGGGCCCCCTCCCAACCCAGGGGGGTGGGGTGTGCCACCCCAACACGGACCCCCCGGGGGGCTGAGAGGATCATCCCAATCAAGGGCGCTCCACGGCAGGTGCCACCCCTGCACTCACGAGACTTGGGGCCCTTACGGGACGGAGGCGGCAGAGGTGGGCATCACTGCCAGAGTCCCGCAGCTGGACTCAAACACAGTCAAACCTTGGCCCCTGTGCACGGGCCTCCCTAGGCAGTGGAACCTGGCTATGCCACAGTGGGAATCCCCCGGTGGCACCATTCAAGGCCACGCCTGCCCGGGCACGCCCCGACTTAAAAAAAAAAAAAAAACAACCCAGAGCTACGTCTACCTTCTAGAGCCTGCTCAGAACACGGGGTTCGGTTCCTGGACTCAGCAGGTAGGCCCGGCTTGCCCCACGGGGAGGCAAGCCAGGTATGGTCTGAGCGGCTGGGAGGGCCCACCAGCACCCCGAACCTCTCTTCCCAGGTTTCCTGACCCGGGAAACGGGGACCGGGGGTCCTGCTGTATCACAGGCTTGTCTGGAGGCCCAGACGGCCACGGGTATGGAGGGCGGTGGCAGGAACTTCGTACCTGTAGGGTCTCGCAGCGGTGGGAATGTTGGCAGAGTAGAACATGTCCACGTTGTACAAGGAGGGGTCCGTGGCGGGGGACGGCGGCGGGTTCAGGATCTGAGGAAAGCAAGCAAAGGTTACGCCAGCCTGACGGAAGCAGGCGCTCCCTATGGTGCGCCCACCCCGGCCCGAGCAGGCGGGCAGGGCTGGGAGGGGCCCGCCTGGCTCCACGGGCCCCTCACGGTCTGTACGGTTCCGAGTCGGCGACTTAGGGAGTGGACAGGAAGCCACAGCCGTCCCCCCTGAAGGTTGTCACGGTGAGAGGCAACCCCGCCTGTGGCCCAAATACCACCCCGCAGACCAGCCGTGACCCCAGGCCCACACCTGAAGGGCTGGAGTCCGCCAGGTCCCTGAAGGCAGCAGAAAGGGCCATTGTGGCCAGGCAGATGTGTGTGGGTCCTCCTGTTCCATCACCCCCGCAGCTGCAGCGTGCCCCCGCCCCCCACCGGTGAGGGACCTCAGCTCTCTGGGCCTCCACTTCCCCATCTCTAAAGTGGGCCCCTTGGTGACACGTGGTGAGTAACCTACGCTCCTTATTCTGCGGAGGGTCCTCTTCAGCCCAAATAGCCAGCCTTGGGGAGCCTTCAGGATCTGACCCCAAAGTTGGGAGGGCACGATACTGAGGGGGGTGTCATTCAGAGGGGGGAGCAGAGACCAGGCAGGGAAACCTAGCGGAGAGGGCCTCCCAGAGGTGCCCCCACACCCCAGCTCTTGGGGTCCCGTTTCCTCTTCTGCCCACGTATCGGACTAGAGCTGGTTCCCCCCAGCACACTGCTGACGGGCTGGTCTTCCCACGTTCCACGGGCGCAGCCCCTCAGCCACTTGGGCTCGGGAGAGCGCCTCCTTCTGGTCGGGTCAACGCGGCAAGCGGTGTCCCTACGCCGTGGGATACTATGATGGTGGCTGTGGGTCACCGTCCACCTGTCCGAGCCCGCAGAATGTACGAGAGCAACAGTGAACCGTACTACACGCTCTGGACCTTGGACGGCTGTGACGTGTCCACAGGGGTTCATCAATGACTGTTATTCATCAAGCACTACATGACTCTGGCACAGGATGGGTAGGAGGCGTGTGGGAAATCTCTGTACCTTCCTCTCAATTTTGCTGCGAAGCTAAAATTGCTCGTACGAAAAAAGTCTTTGGGGCCCCTGGGTGGCTCAGTCAGTTGAGCGTCCGACTTCGGCTCAGGTCATGATCTCACGGTTCAGGAGTTCGAGCCCCACGTCGGGCTCTGCTGGCAGCTCGGAGCCTGGAGCCTGGTTCGGATTCTGTCTGTCTGTCTGTCTGTCTGTCTGTCTCTCTCTGTCCCTCCCCTGCTCATGCTCTGTCTCTCTCTCCCGCAAATAGAAACAAACATTTAAAAAATTAAAAAAAAAAAAAAAAAAAAGGAAGTCTTTAAAACAAAAAAGCACATTTCTAAAACTGGTAAAATCTGAATAGGGCCAAAGAATATCACACCAACGGCCCAGTACTTCCGTTGTGCTGTTACCATAGACTGAACGTTTGTGTCCCCAGAGGTCCTATGTCAAGTCCTAACCCCCGAGTGATGACAGTGGGAGGCGAGGCCGTCGGGAGCTGATCTGGTCCTGAGCGGGGAGCCCACGTGAGCCCGGCCGCCGACCTCGCGCGGCAACCTCACCCCTTCCGCCACATAGGGAGGAGACGGCCGTCGGTGATCCAGAACTGGGCCCCCGCTAGACGCCACGGACCCCAAATCTGCCAGCGTCTGGATCTCAGACTTCCCGGCCTCCAAAACTGTGACAAGCAGGTGCTAAAGCCACCCAGCCGACGTTATCTCTGTCGGAGCAGCACAGAAGGACTAAGAGGACGTTAGTTACGCGAGGTGTTACCTTTGGGGGAATCTGGGTGAAGGACAGAGGAGGTCTCTGTCTGTTCTTACAACCGCAAGTGAATTTACAATGATCTCCGAAAGCCAAACTATCACCCTCTCGGCTGGGAAAATAAAGTCCATACTCTTGGACACTTGCCTGTGTACAGATTACCCCGAGGACACATAAGAAACTCACCACGGATGTGCCTCTGGGGGGCAGGGGTTCACGCTCAGCGTGAGGGGGTGACTGTCTTTTCACTGTACGTTCTATGGTACCTTTTGAATTTTGTACCATGAGCATACATTACTGATGTGAAACAATATAGTTAATTTATTGTTTTGTTTTTTGGGAGAGAAGGCAAGCGGGGGAGGGGGTGGCAGGGACTAGGGGATCCAGAGCGGGGTCAGCACTGACAGCAGCGAGTCGGACGTGGGGCTTGAACTCACGAACTGCAAAATCATGACCTGAGCCAAAGTCGGACACTCAACCGACTGAGCCACCCAGGTGTCCCTTGTAGTTATTTTACAAATAGCTGGCTTCGTGCAGGGTCTGTGTTTGGCGTGATGAAATGTTCTAAAATCCACGGTGGTGATGCTCGCACGTGTCCGTGAATTTGCTAACCACCGCCGAATTCTACCCTGTAAGCGGGTGATTGGTGTGGTATGTAAGTTATATCTCAACAAAGTTTTTAAACAATAGCTGGGGGGTGCCTGGGTGGCTCAGTCGATTGAGCCTCTGACTTTGGCTCAGGTCATGATCTCACGGTTCGTGAGTTCAAGCCCCACACTGGGCTGTCTGCTCTCAGCACAGAGCCCACTTTGGATCCTCTGTCCCCTTCTCTCTCTGCTTCTCCCCTGCTCATTCTCTCTCTCCCCCCCCCCTCAAAATAAATAAGTTAATTAATTTTAAAAAATAGCTGGCTGGGGGCACCGGGGTGGCTCAATCTGCTAAGCATCCGACACTTGATTTCAACTCGGGTCATGATGTCAGGGTTCATGGGATCGAGCCCTGCCTCAGTGAGGAGCCTGCTTGGGATTCTTTCTCCCCTCTCTCTCTGCTTCTCCCCTGCTCATGCTCTCTTTCTCTCTCTCCCTGAATAAACTTAAAAAAAAAAAAAAATAGCTGGTTGGTAATAGTGTCATCTCTTGCTAATAAGACCCCCTCCCCTCAGCTCCCAGCAGAGCCAGAGGACCGAGAAGCCAGGGGACTGAGCCTCCCGGTATCTGCATGGGGGACCCAGGGGGCTGTCCTGGAGTGAGCTCGGCCTTTCACGATCGCCGGTATTTCCAGCTGGTCATGTGGCACATGTGAATGTCAGGGGGACAGTAGTGGCAGAGAGGACCAGGCGGACGGTGGGAGTATTCTAAACTCCAGGCTCTCGGCTCTTGGCTTCTGCTGCCCCTAGACGCAGACCCGGCCTGCAGCCTCCTGGAGACGCGGTTCCCAGCAGGTGAGGCCGCGACAGCGACCCTTGCTGCCCCCTTCCTCCCAGACGCCTGCCAGTGTCAGATGTGCTAAGGAGGGGACCGCCTGGACATGAGAGACACAAGCAGGGCAGCAACGCCCAGCCCTGGTGGGTGGGGCTTCCTGGAGGCCCCCAGAGAGAGCGCAAGAGGCAGAGGTCACCTTAGAGGAGCATCTGCTGCAGGAAGTTGGGTTTTTAAGGATCAAAAAGCACAGAACCACGTAATGCCAGCCCCGATGCTTATATACACAGATTCACACTCGCGCATCAAGCTCGCCCCGTTCCCTGGGGCCGTGCCCTTGGGAATGTCCTCCCCAGCCTCGGGAGAGGTCCCCTGGCAGGAACCTGTAGGGGGCTCGGGCGCTGGGGGCTTCTGTGTGTCACCCTCTGTGTGACCACTTCTCTCTAGCGTGTGGCTTGCCTTGGACTAGGCCCTCACCCACTCCGGCTCTGGAAGCTCAGCCACAAAAGTCACCTGTGAGTGCCAGCCCTTTGGAAAACAACCCAGCTGTTTTCTGGGACCCAGCAAGGGCCTGGGAGGGAACATCGGGTGCTCTTGGCAGGGACAGCAAGGAGAAAGTCACACAGGCACACTGGGAGCACCCCGTCCAGACAGGCCCTACAAGAGACACAGTCACGGACAGGGTGGGCCTGCAAGGGTCAAAGACAATCTCTGGGACACTGAAATGCCCGGCGGCAACCCGGGAGGTGGGGTTATGGGGGAGACTCCGCCCTTGATATTGTTATGGGGTTTCCAGATTAGCCACCATGAACAAGGAGCACCCTTTCTAAACAGGAAAAAAATAAAAATAAAAAAGTCACAAGGGAAAAACGACAAGATGTGCAGAGAGGGGAAAGTGAACGCTGTCACCATTCTCTGTGACGGCGGGACAGCTGATAATTCCAGGAATGCCAAGGTCACAGGAGGGGGTCCCCCTGGCCAGCCACCGATGGTGGGGACCCCCCCGGATGGCCGGGCCTCCTCCCGCGCCCACTCACCGGCGGGTACAGCGTGGCCTTGGTGCTGGATGAGCTGCTGGACGAGGCCCCGGTGACGTGGTTCCGGTCGTAGAGGGGCACCCCGCCCCGGCCGCCCATCAGGCTCACGGAGCTCATCACGGACTTGCCGCAGGAGATGCCTGCCGCGGGGGGAGGGACGAGGTGGCTCAGGGGCCGGGCCACCCCCCACCCCCCAAAGCACACCCTCCTCAGCTCCCGCGGCCCCCAGGCCCAGGTTCAGGCCCCTCTGCCCACCGCCAGGGTACGTCTTCCCCGCTCACCCCAGCCGTGCCCAGGGCCCTTGCGCACGTCGGCTCCTCACCTGTGAAGGGGCCGTGCTGTGAGCCGCCGGGGGCTATGAAATGCAGGGGTACGTGGGGGGTCCCGCTGACGTACTCGTGCGGGAAGGGCCCGTTGGCCCCCGTGTAGCGCTGACACACCACGCGCTGGCAGACGAAGTAGACCCCGCCCATGACAAAGAGCGAGAGGATGATGCCCACGACCGGCCCGATGGCACTGCCGTGGGCCGGGGTGTCGTCGGAGGGCGGCTTGGTGATCTCTGCCAGAGGACGGGCGGGAAGAGACGGTCGACGTTAACCGAGAAGGACAGGCCCTCCCGCGGGGGGTGGGTGCCGTGTGCCCTGGAGGGGCCGCTGGGGTCCAGGCACAGCACCCGCTGGGGGAGGGCGGGAGGAAGGGAGAAGCTGGGTGCTGGGGTGCCACGCCACCCCCCCCCCCCCCCCGGCCTGCCCGGAGCACCCTCCCCCCTCCGCCCCACCCCGGGCGGAGCTCTCCACGCTGCCCGACAAGCCCTCAAGAGCCGTCTCAGGTTCATCCCCCAGGGTCCAAGGGCTCTCTGGAGGCCCGGTGACGCCCCCAAGTCAGGTGGGCCAGGAGGCCTCTGGAGCCGGTCACCAGGAGCTGACAGGGGCCACGGGGGTGGGGGCAGGCAGGCAGGGCCCGGGGGCTCCGAGCCGCGCCAGCGGGGGACTTGGCCCACGCGCAGGGGCAGAGCTGGGCTGATGGAGACCCCCGGGGCCGGAGGCCTTCACCAGCAGGGCTCGCTGAGCCCCACGCGCCTGCTGACACAGAGGTCCCAAGTGAGGGCAGTGTGAGGGGCAGGGGCCAAGCCCAGGCTCGGGGGGCCCAAGGGTCTTTCTGGGCATCCTGACGGGGCGACGAAGGCCGGGGGCGGGGGGGTGCTCCTCAGGCTGCCCCCCCCCCCCTGGGGAGGGAGCACGGAGACTCTAAAGTCAACTTCGGCGAAAAGAACGTTCACTTTCCCATCAGGCCCAAGGATTCCGTCCACCGCGTCCCCTCTTGCCAGCCAGAACCCAAAGCAGAGGAGGAAAACCGCCGGCTTGGGCGACCGGACCAGACTCTGGATAAATGTCGCCCCTGACACCGGAGGCGCCATCATGCCAGAGGCTGAAGAGAGACACGGTCAGACTGGCGCCTGCCAGCAAAGGGGTGGGGACGTGACCCCCGGTGGCACCCACGGCCGCCCTCCGGCCCCAGGTCACTCACTTTCTTGAGATACCAACTGAGGTGCCTCACCTCACTTCACACGAAGGGACAACGTGCTCAGGGAGCCCTCCTCCTTCCCTGCTCTCAACACCCCTCTCCCGTAGTCAGCTCTCAGCCCAGATACCTCTACAGTGCATGCAGAGCCCACGTCCTCAGACGTGTGCACACATTCCCACTTCCTGTCTGAGACTCCGGCTCCCTCCCTGTCGGAATCAAAGACAGCCCTTCAAGAGCCACCACCTCCAGGAAGCCTCCCTGACTGCCCTGGCCTCACATCCCATGGCCGCCGTACCCCTGACTGTACAGGCCACGTCACTCACGGGGCACGAAGTACCATGCACCTCCTCGCCAGAGAGCAGGCTGGCAGGGAGAGGGCCACCCCGACCCCCATCCTCTGATGGGGATGCCTGACAGAGGCTGCCGAGTGAGATCCTGGCGGGCAGAAGCGTGCCCTCTCAGGCACAGTCAGCCCCAACCACAGGGGCCTGTCTCCGTCACAGCTGGAAATACCCCCATGGGCTCATGCGCCCCCCTCCCCCTCCCAGCTCAGCCCCACAGCTGCCCCTACCTCCAGGCAGGCTTCCCTGCTGGCCTCCCCCAAGGCCAAGTGCTCCCAACCTCCCAGCCTCCTCTGTCCGTGTACCAGGCCCCCAGCATATCTTCTCCCTCTAGACCCCACACTCGTGGGGAGCACCCCAGCCCAGGGTGAACCCTCCACGGGAAGCTGGCTCACCGCACATGAGCTCATCCGAGCCGTCGATGCAGTCAGGGAAAGAATCACATTGCTGCTTGATGAGGACGCACTGGCCACTGGCGCACCGGAACTGGTTGGGCAGGCAGACGGCTGCAGGGGGAGGGCTTGCGCTCAGAGAGGCTGCAGGGCGTGATGCCGCCAGGAGGGCGAAGTGGACAGCCGCCAACCAGCGCTTCCCGCCCCGCCCCCGAGACCCAACAGAAAGGTCTGGGTTCCAAACGCAGAATGGACAAACGGGACTCTTTCTAGGATGGGTTCAGGGAATGGTCACAGCAAATCCGGTCTCCACCCTCCCCTCGATGACCCCTATTCCAAGGTCTAGGCACGGCTGGCAGGGAAGGGACCTCAGTGACTCCCAGGAAGTACTTATCAGGCTCCTACCACGGCTCAGGCCCATGCAGAGCTAGGACTAACACAGCCCCTGCCCCGAGGCTCTCCTGAGTTATGGGGAGGTGACAGCCAACTAGAGGAATGACCTAGAATGGGTGGGAGCAGGGGCAGGTGATATCTCAGCAGAGCTCCCAGGGTGGAGGATTAGGAGGGGGGAGCAGGGCTCAACCAGGAAGGAAAAGGCAGCTCACGGCCTTTTAGACTAAGAGGAGGAAGGCTGGGTATGGCCTGTTTCCCTCGTGTTCCAGAATGCCAACCCAGAAGGAGCTACCGTTGCAGAGGAGGGCACTGCCCAGGGGACTCAGCCATCGCCCACCCCCAGTGCTTGCTATCCAAGCTCTCCAGCTACCCTGCCCCACCCCAAGCGCCCCTCCCTGGGAGCCGGAGATGAGAGGACCCTGTCCTCGCAGTGGGTGGGACAATTTGTTGGTAACAAAGGAGAGGAAGCTTCTGAAAGAGAAGGTGCAGCCCAGAGCCCGAACTAGGGCGTGCTGTGGGTGCTGCATGTTGCTCCCAGAGAAACATTACAGGGGGAGAGGCGGGGGGACGGTTCCCAGCCAGGGCTCCTGCCATCCTCTGAGACGGCCACCTAAACACTCGTGCTAGGGCAAGGCTGTATGGCTCGGCTCAGCAAACGTCTCTGCAAAGGGCCAAGCAGCACGTATTCAGGCCTTGAGGGCCACGGGTCTCTATCGTTTTAGTGCAAGTAAACAAGGGAGCCTGGCTGTGTTCTCACGCAACTTTACGAAACCTGGTGGTGGTCTGGATCTGACTCTCAGGCCGCGGTTTGCCAACCCCTGGCCTCCCACCTCCATCAAATTCTCGGAGGGTCCATAAGCTGCAAAGACTTAACATCTGCGGCTGTACAGGACCAGCTGAGGAGATGAGCCCCCACCCCCGGGCCTTCATCTTCCGTAAACGGCTGCTCATCACGAACGGGGAGAGTAGACGGTGATCCACCAGTTGTGGGTTATCTCACAACAGCAGCCGGTGGCTACGGGGGAGGCAGAGCAGCCCATCGACAGCTCGGCGGCAGTCGTGGGGCCGTGGTGCTGACGCTCTGTGGCACGAAACCACTGAGCATGTCGTTTATAAAAGGGAAATTCAGAGAACGCCCAGAAACAGAGGTTAACGTTAAACAGAGGTTAAGACCTCACTGCTAAGGTCTAAAGGAAGATCCTGCTGGTCAGAGTGGACCGAGATGACTGAAGCACATCTTTTTGTCACATTCGGCTCACCGGGTTGCTAGAAACCACCCAGGAACAAGCATTATCCCACAGACTGCTCTGTGGAGGGCAGCGCTGCCTTTGGGGACGAGTATTTATCCACCTGACTACTGGATTTGCCTGGGGTTTTTGTGAAACTCTTGAGCCAGGGGCGGAAGGCAAGTGACTCTCCCAGCCTGCCTTCGAGCCAAACTACTTGGCAGGACAGGGTGGGTGGCAAAGTTTTCCTCCGTAGGCCTACGAATAACATTTTCCTCTCCCAACCTGAGGATTTAGCGATTTCGCTCGGGACAAACGTTCTACCCTACTCTTGCGTGGCCAGCCTGGGTTCCCGCTCCGGGAGGACGACAGGGCAAGTGGCTTGCAGGGGGTGGGAGAATCTCAGGAAGGGGGCAGCCAGGATGAGGCCGGGGAGGGCGGGGGTGGGGCAGGGCCTGCGAGGGTCGTGGTCCAAGCCAGGGGCGGGCAAAGGCGGGGGCGGGGCCAGCGGGCAGGGGCGAGCCAGTGGGCGTGCCCATCCCAGGGCTGCCGGGGGCGGGGCCGGCGGGCGAGGGCGGGGCCGCTCTCACCGTCGCAGTCGGCCTCATCCGAGCGGTCCTGGCAGTCGGCCTCGCCGTCGCAGCGCAGGCGCAGGTCGACGCACTGGCCCCGCGCGCAGGGGAACTGGGCCGCCGAGCACACCGGGCAGCCCTCCTCGTCGCTCTGGTCGTCACACTCGGGGAAGCCGTCGCAGCGCCAGGCCCCAGGTATGCAGTCGATCTCCCCAGTGGCACACGCGAACTGGTCTGGCGAGCACGTGGGAGGCTCTGCAGAGAACAGGGACACCATCACGCCCCGCCCCGCCCCGCCGGGCCATGAGCCGCGGTTCAATGACGGTGCGGCACCCGCGCGGTCTCCACTGCAATGTGACCTGCCGCTGTGAATCTTCCTTGTTGCCTTTTTTTTTTTTTTTTTTTTTTTTACCGTAGAGGGGATGGGGGGGTGTTCGGGAACCTGGGCTTGAAGCAGCAGGTACTACACCAAGTTGAGCAGAAAACGCTCTGGGCTGGAAACTCGACCCCGACCGCTGAGACGCCGGGGCACAACCCCTTCGTGTGAGTCTCCATCCCCTCGCATGCAACTCAGGGCACTGGGCCAGGTCTCTGAGGATGCCCGCGGTACCCCCAACTGGAGCCCTGCCTTCACCTGCCTGGGGTCCCAGGCTGGGCTGCCAGTCGGCTGCACCGTGTGCACGTCCGCCTGGCCACACCCCTGAGTGTCCATTGTGCGCACGCACGCACACGCACGTACACACGCACACCCCTTAGGAGACGAAGGGTCAGAGAACAGGTGCTCAGGACCAGCACCTGTTACAGGTCTGGGGCAGCTGCTGCAGTGGGACTGGGACTTCGTGGGACCCACGGGCACGGCGGGGGCCGGTGGAGGACCTGCAGGGTACTCCACTTGCTGAGGAGTGAGCTAAGGAGAGGCAGGAAGGTGAGAATACCACGGTGAGGGGGGTGCAGGAAGGAGTGGGAAGGCTCCCAATGGAGGGAGTCACCTGAAGATGGGGAGCGGGGTGGGTGGAGACCTGGGGCCACCTCCTACCAGCCGACCACGGTGAGTCGTTCCACCCCTCAGATCCAGCTTCCTCAGCGCAGGCCAAGCGCAGGCCAGGACACGGTCGGGGCGCAGGGTGGGCCAGGAGGGAGCTGGACAGGTCTGGGGTTGAACCTAGCCCCCCTCGGCAACTGTATACCCAGACAACCCCACCCAGCTCCCCCGATCTCCATTTCCTCGTCTCTGAAACAGAAGCAGCGACGCTAGACCCACGACCCTCACGGGACAGCAAGGTGAGTGTAGATGTGTGTGGCCGTGCCGACTCGGGAAGGGCTCAAACAGCTTTTATGATGGCGTGCTGAGAATGCTGTCTGGCTCCTGCCGCTTCACGAGGCACGAGGGTCCACGTCATCCCTGAGAGCCCCTCGGAGCTCTTATCCTTCTTTGCTGTCCCCAGAGAAGTAGCCGGGCATCAAGTCTGAAGGGCCAACGGCAGGGGAGGGGCAGAGGGGCACGTCATTCAGGAGCCCCAGGGCTGTGGTCCGAGGGAGAGCAGAGCAGCCCCCTTTGTGCAGCCCCCTCTTTTCTAGGGCAGTCTGGACATCTGTGGGAGTGGCAGAGCCACTCAGGCCACAAAGCCACTTGAGCCCTGGGGCTGGAACCTGGCAGAAAAGCCATAAAGACTCTCAGGAGGGTCAAAGCGGTCCCCAGCAGGGACAGCCACAAAATGGCCCCTCTGCTCTCAGCAAAGCTCTCTGGGGTTCACAGTGTGAGAAAGGACCAGCGAAAGCTCCTGTGGCCCTACCCCTTGAGCTCCTTGGCGATGGACAGTCTCTCCAGGGGCAAGGCCAGCCGAGGACAGGCATCTGTGTTGTACTGGTGGGCATGTGCTGTCTTCTGTGTAAGACACAGTGTGGGTGCCGTAAGGGGTGAGGATGGGCAGAAAAGGGGCAGAATAAAGACCAGCCCCCAGGAGCTCACAGAAGAGAAGGGGAGATGAGACGATCCAATGTGACCTGGGGGACACTGAGGGCAGCAGAGAGGAAGCCCCAGGATTTGGGCTTCATCACAAGTGACAATAACGGTTGTCCCTTTTTGTTACCACTGCCCAGTGTCCCACAAGTAATAGCAGCTGGCATTCCCGTGTGCCACGTTGGGGACCATGCAAAGTGCTCGTTACTTAAGGTCACAACAACTCCAAGGTAGGCACTCTCGACTGCTCTATTTTGCAGAAGAGAAAGTGGAGGCTCAGAGAGGGCAAGTGACCAGCTCGGGATTGCTGGGAAGTGGTAGGGCTGGGATCTGAACCAGGTCTGTCTGACCTTAAAGCTTATATTCTTGACCACTCCCCACTCAGCTTTAGGGAAAGAAGAGAATCAAGCATGGAAGGAGAAAGAAAAGACAAAACTACAAAAAGGAAACAGACAAGCCTGCTACTGGAGTTGCAGACTTCAGCACCCCTGCCTGACAGCTCACAGGCAGTCGGGGGGAATACAGACGGCTTGAACAACACCATCCGTCAACTGGATCTAACTGATGTCTACAGAACACTTCCCCCAATAGGAGCAGATGGCACATTCTTCTCAAGCTGACATGGAACACTCACCAAGAAAGATCACATGCTGGGTCATAATATTAAAAGGATAGAAATCATAAAAAGTATGTTCTCTGACCACAGCGGAATTAAATAGAAATCAGTAACAGACTAATAGCTGGGAAATCCCCAAATATTTTGAAATTAAACAACACACTTCTAAATAACTCAGGGGACAAAAAAATTGTCGTAGGAGAAATTTTAAAGCATGTGAACAAATTGAAGAAGATATAATTTATCAAAATTTGTAGGATGCAGCAAAAGCAGTACTTAGAGGGAAATTCATAGCCCCGAATGCATACCCTGGAACAGAAAGGCAGGTGAAGGGAGAGTTGGCCCTGGAGAATGGATGCCACATTGAGTGTGACTTTAAAAGGATGCTGGGCAGAGACCTGGCAGGCAGGGAATCAAGTCCCTGTCCGGTGTCCCAAGAGAAAGTGCTGAGGTCACACCTACCACCACAGGTCAGCAGGTTCTGCAGGAGCACGAGGTGGACTGGGCATGAGCACCGTGGGGTCCCGTCACCCTTGGCAATGCAGATGTGGGAGCAGCCACCGTTGTCCCGGGCACACGGGTGGGCCGCTGTGGAGACGAAAAGAGAGAGGGGGTCAGGCTCGGCCTCTCACCTCAGGACTGTAGCCCCAAGGGTGCTGGAAACTAGGGCCAGGCAAGAACTCACAAGAATGGTCACTCCTATAGGCCAGCCCCTGCAGTTAATCCCACTTAATTCCCGGGGCAGCTGACAGAGTGTACTTCCATTAACGTGCATTTTACAGACAGGAGAACGAGAGGCTGAAAGCACTCACGGAACTGGCCCAACATCACACCCTAGCCCGTCTACACTAGCTCCCACTGCTCCCACAACCATCACTCTACACTGCCTGTCTCTCATGGTGTAGTGCACCACCCCCCACAAACATATGTCCACGTCCTGATGCCTGGAACCTGTGAATGTGACTTTATTTGGAAAAGGGGTCTTCACAAATGTAATCAAATTAAGGCTCTGGAGATGAGGTCATCCTAGATTTTTGGGGTGGGCCCTAAATGCAACAACAGATGTCCTTATAAGAGACCCAGAAGAGGGGCGCCTGGGTGGCGCAGTCGGTTAAGCGTCCGACTTCAGCCAGGTCACGATCTCGTGGTCCGTGAGTTCGAGCCCCGCGTCGGGCTCTGGGCTGATGGCTCGGAGCCTGGAGCCTGTTTCCGATTCTGTGTCTCCCTCTCTCTCTGCCCCTCCCCCGTTCATGCTCTGTCTCTCTCTGTCCCAAAAATAAATAAACGTTGAAAAAAAAAATTAAAAAAAAAAAAAAAAAAGAGACCCAGAAGAGGTGAAGACACAGGGGAGAAGTCTGTGCAGGGACTGTCTCTCTCTCTCTCTCTCGCCCCACTGGAGCCATGTGGGCCCAAGGAGCACCTGCAATCACCACAACGTGAAGGACACACAGAGCCGCCCCAGCCCACAGCCCCCAGAGCGGGCCGCAGGCCTGCTGACACCTTGACCTCGGACGTCTGGCCTCCAGGCTGTAGGAGAACACACTTCTGTTGCGTTAAGTCACCCAGTTTGTGAAGACTTGTCATGGCCGTCACAGGAAGCGAATACACATGGGGATAAATAGCAGGACGGCACATCCCCGGGGAACTTGAGGTTTTCGATTCAATTAACCGAATTAACCAACACCTGAACAACAGGAAGACGCGGAGGAGGGTGGCTGCCCTCCCCTGGGCAAGAGGAAATGAGAAAAAGCACTACCCCCCCGCCCCACGGAAAAATCAGTGTCCTGCCTCAACCTCGGGGGTTAAGAGTTTAAAGTGACAGAAGTCACGGTTTAGAGCAGGGGTCAGCCAACTTTCTCTAAACAAGAATAGTAAAGGGTTTGGGCTCGATGGGCCAGACCATCTGTCACAAGTCTGCCAGCTGTAACACAAGGGTGGCCATGGGTGATGCACAGACCAATGGGCGTGGCTGTGTGCCAATAAAACTTTATTGTAAGATCAGGTGATGTCCAGATGGGGCCCAGGGGCTGTGGAGCGCCACGCCTGGTTTAGAGTTTAGCTGTAGAATTTCGTGGGTAAGCAGGTTGGGTGCTCCACGTCCCAGGTAAACATGGGAATGCTCACTCAAGGATCTCCCACCCTCACCCAAAACAAGGAGCCTCTCCCTACACATCACACGTTGGCACTCATGGGGACATCCCAGTTTCCAGCGTCATCCCTGTTTGTTAAGCATTTCCTGGTTCTCCCAGCCCCTCAGGTCCAAGGACCTGCTGGTCGGCCTGCCTGGCTTTCTGCCAACACCGGCAGGTCTGGGCATTCGTGGGCTCAATGTTCACCATGCTGAATGGTTCTGAAGGCTGTGACACCCAGTAATCAGTGGCTTCCCTGAGAATGGTGTAAGGGGCCAGGGAAACTCAGGCATTCTCACCCCTATCCATTGGGTGCCTCAGCTATCTGGAAGCCGTTGGCCCAGTGACTTCACTTAGGCAGGACCTGGCCAAGAACCCACAAGGACAGAAACCAGCCACCCGGCAGTCAACACAGAAGTCACCAATTCGCTCCATCGGAGGTCACGCCCCCAAGCTCAGAGGAGGGAGCCTCACGACCTCACTCAGAGCCACGTGTTTGGACTCCACACATAACTCTGATGAACTCGATCTGCCCAACCCACCGGGGGTAAGCTTCAGAAAAGCCAGTGAAGAAACAGGGGCTCTGCCCTCAGATCCAAGCCCTGCCGTGTTGATCAGCCCGTTGACGGGGAAGTTAATACCCTTTCTAAGCCCCACCCTCCTCAGATGTAATGCAGAATTAGGGCAAAACAACACAGGCAACATAGTGATGCACTGAGCACAGGGCCTGGGGGCTAAACGGTCAGAGCAGCTTTGCAGAGCAGGGAGGCCCAGAGAAGCTGATCCACGCAAAGTGCCACACCTGACCCTGGGTGGGGGCAGAGAAGTAGCAGGAGTTACTCAGAGCAGAGGAAGGCGAGCAGAGACAAGGACTCCAGGGACGGGACACGTGGCCAGCGGGAGCGTGAGGGGCCCAGGTGAGGCGGCAGGTGGGGCAGCCCCCCCATCCCGGGCCTTGAAAACAGGGAGCTCGAAGATGGCCAGACCAGGGGCATCGCAGGACAGGGACAGCGATGGCCCTGCTCACCGCTCTGTCCACGCAAGCAGCTGGCAGCTGGGGTGTATTTAGTGAAAGCAGAGTGAGAAAGACAGACAGACAGACAGACACATTTTCCTGTGTCCACCTATAGTCATACACAGAGCGGGTGGAGAAACCAGAGGTCCCAAGTGTAGGGGTCCTGATCTTCCAGCCCTTGGGCACAGCCCAGACTGTCGGAGGAAGAATCCTAAAATGCCTCCAATCTCCCAGCCTAATCCCCAACACCGCGGATGGGGTTCTGCTGGAGTTAATGAAAGGGGACGCTAATTTGAAAGTGGGTGACTCTCACGGGACCCTGGAAAAGCCGAGCAGATTGTCCGGCTGGTAGCAGACGAGGAAGTCAGGTTCGGATCTGTTGCTGAGATGGAGAGGCATACTGAGGACCCGAGAGTGGCCCCTGCCAACAGCCAGTCAGCCCGCAGCCCTCACACTGGCCAGCCTCCTTTCTCCGAGGGGCCGGTTCAGGGCTCTGCACAGGTGCCCCCCCCCCCCCCCCCGGTCGGTCGGGGACCTGCCCACGACACTGCCCGCCCTCCACGTACAGAACTCCTCCAGGCTGATATCCTCCACGGCGTGGATGCCGGTCAGGTGGGCCACCCGGCCCTGGACTCGAGTCCGCTTGTCCCCGGTGGTCTTCTCCACACGCTCGATCATCTGTTGCTGGCGGTCAATCCAGTACAGGTGCTGGCCCAGCACGGTCAGGCCCACGGGCTGCACGATGCTGGCATCCTCCAGGGTCAGGCGGTTGGCCCCTGCAAGTGGGACAAGTGCCCCCCGAGTGGCCGCTGACCCCGAGCGCTCAGCCCATGCTCAGCTCGGAACACAGGGCCGCAGGGAGCCGGGGGGGGGGGGGGGGGTGGATTCTGTGCTCTGGCCGGGGCCAGGAGCTGGAGCGGATTCCCTGGAAGCTGGCCGACCTGGCAGCTGGGCTGACCCCTCCCTGCAAGCACGGTGCTGCCCCCTCCCCTCCCCTCCCCCGCCCCGCGTACGGAAGAAAAGCCCCTCTAAGCAGGTCTCCAGCCCAGAGGCATCCGGGTCTAAGGCGGCCCAGGGCAGAGCGGCCACAGGGGTGGGTGCTGGAGGCAGAGGGGTCCCGGCCCACACTGTGGGACCCTGGCAGGTCACCCACCCTCTCTGAGACGCCTCTTCTGCCCTGCCACACGGGGATCATTCAGGACCCACGTCCTGGAACTCTCAGATGATAACAGTACTCGGTAGACATAAAGCCCCAGCATGACGCCCACCTGATGAACATGGAGGCTGCCCCCACTGTTCCCGATGACAAGGAAGGCCGGGTGTCCCCGGGAAGGTCAGACGTGTGGGTTGCCGAGGGACCCAATCCCTGGGGAGGCCCCAGGGCACCTACCTGACAGGTCGCAGCTCTCGATACGCTTCAGGTCCGCGTCCACCCAGAAGAGCTTGCCCAGCCTGTTGTCCACCACAAGGGCCACGGGGCGGATGAGGCCCGTGGTGAAGAGGACCTCACGCTCGGTGCCGTCCAAGGCCGCTCGCTCAATCTTGGCGGCTCGGTCCTGCATGTTGGTGAAGTACAGGTACCTGGGGGAGGGGAGCAGGTGAAGGGTGTTGAGTCCCCCCCATCCCTCACCGGGAACGAGCTCGCCAGGCGCCAGATAGACCAGCCCCTGACCCCGTGTCCATCTAGCCGGGCTTTGGAAAGTCACCAGGCACAAGGCCCCGGCCTCTCAGGGCTCGCCCCCCCCAGGCCCTATGGGGTTCAATGTCCCCCCAAGAATTCCCATCCACCCAGAACCTCAGAAGGGGACCCATAATCGGAAGCTGAATCTTTGTAACGCAGTTACGGTGAGGCCATCTGGTCAAAGAACACCCGGAGCCCCCAGAAGCTGGAAGAGAGACAAGAAAGGATCCCCGCAGAGCCTCTGAAGGGGGCACAGCCCTGCCACCGCTTGACGTTAGATTTCTGGCCTCTGGAACCGTGGAAGAACACACATCTGCTCTTTTCACCTCCCCCGGCTTGTGGTCAATTGTGGCGGCAGCCTTGGGGACCAGCGCCCACCCCAGCGGCTGCAGCAAAGGAGCCCCTGCCTCCGTGGAGGCCAGCCTCGAGGGAGACTCATCAGCTTGCGGAAGAGCCACTAGGCTTGTGCTCCCTGAGCACTCGTGTGCCGCGGGAGCTGACATCACCATCGTCCTTCTCGGAAGAAGACACCGCACCCCCGAGGTCACTTCACCTGCCTGGGGTCATGGGGGCAGTAAGCGACGGGGTCAGGATTCCAACTTGGGTCTGCCCGGCCCAGGACGCGGGGTCGCGCTGGCCATCGCCCAGCACGAGCTCCACCAAGCGGAGCCCCCAAAAATCTGACTCCCGCCTGGCGCGGCGGCCATGCACGAACCTTCCTGCGCTCAGCCTTGTTTCTGAGCTTTACGGCACGTGGCTTTAAGGCTCCGCCTCGCCCTGGTTATTATTCCCTTTGGGACCCTCCACGTCTGTCTACCTCCTCGTGGAAGGAAGAAGCTCCCAAGAGTCGAGGCTGTGCCCAGGAGGGTAGTGAGCTCCCGGTGGTGAGACGTATTCAAATAGCCAGCCCCCAGCTGGGATGCTATGGAAGGGATTTTTGCTCAGCGTTCAAATTTGATGGGGATGGTGCAAAACCTATGGATTAAAACTTCTATCCTTCCCGGGTCTCCCTGCCCCGGGGTGCAGCACCCCACACCGCGGTGCCCGCCCACCCCACCGCCTCGCACCCTCGCTCGGCGTTGACGACGATGGCCCGTGGCTTGTCGCGGTCCCCACGGAGCACCACACCCATGGCGTCTCCATTCAGCCGGTGGACGTTGATGGTGTTGGTGGCCTCACACGTCCAGAACAGCGTCCGGCTGTAGATGTCGATGCTGAGGTCATGGGGCTGCCTGTCCGGGTTTTGGCTCTGGCTTGGAGAGGTCAAAACGAAGGGCTGCATGTAACACAGGAAGAGATGGGCGTTGGCTACGGGCGTCGCGGGAGGGCAGAGGCCTCGGTGCCCGAGTTCAGACTGAAAGTCGATCTCCGACCCTGCGTCTCGACCTTTCCTGTCGGATCAGCACTCCCCCACGTGCCTGCTTGAGAGGGAACCTGATCACGGAGAGGTCCTAGAAGGGCCCTCGCCCCTCGGCTCGGATCTCCAGCCCACCCCTCAGCAAACTGCCGGCGGACTGTCGGCTGCCACGCCCTCCGGGTCCCGTTCCTGCCCCGGAAGGGCCGCCTGGTGGCTCGACAGTCAGCCCAGGGCCACAGCCTCCTTCTCGAGAGACATCTTCTCTTTTCTCGCTCGTCGTCTTGGGCTCGTGCTTTGGGAGTAAGACCTTCAAGTCTCGTTATTTGTTCAACTCAGGGTGACAGGACCACAGGTGTATAGAACACAGTTTCCCCTCTCACGGCCCCTTCTCTGAAGGAGAGGCCGGGGGTGCGGGCCCGGGTGGGGGTGCGTGATGACACGCAGTGCCTGTCCCGAGCAAGGGGCCAGCCGCCCCTCCCGGCAGTGGTTCGGTCTACACTCTCTGGGTCTCTGCCCTGCCGGAGAACTCTGCCTGGCTCCGTGCCACCTGCTGTAGCTCAGGGGGTTCCATGAAATGCCGCGGAAGAAGGGAGAGCCCGAGGTCACCCTCATCTGCCTTACAGACCAGAAGCCTCACTCCCTGGTGGATCTGGGCCCCTTGGGTTACCCCGAAAGACCGTGTTCAGGTTCTCAGGTGATCTGAGCTGGTGCAAGGCGGGCTTCCCCGGACTGCTACCAATGGTTTGGATGAAAAGTCCCTTCCTCTGAGGGCATCCTTAAGATGATGCTGTCACAAGAGCTCATTGCAAACTTCCTTTATCTCTTTGGCAGTCACTGAAACGAAGCCCCTGGTGGCAAGAAGGGGCTTGCAGCCAAAAAGAAGCCCCTTCACCAGGCCCAGCCTCTTGAACCCAGCTGGAAGGGTACACCTCCCCCTGTCCCCGACACACACACACACACACACACACACACACACAGTCCCACTGGGCGGCTAGCAGTGTGTGACTCACATCTGAACACAGAGCCCTTCTTTAAGGGTCATGTGCCTCTGCAGGTGATAACACCCACCTCCCCAGGAGCTGGGCGCTCTGGGAGCCGAGCGTCTGCTCCAGCTGGGCACATCCCTTTCCCCCGAAGCACAGACTCTGGCCTGAGACCACAGCCCAGGGCAACTGATGGGCTGGGACTGAAGCCAGACTGCAGCCCGGCCCTGGCCGTGTCCCGGGCATCAACCCTGACTTTGGGACGCCAGGCATCAGAACACGCAGCTGAGAAATGCACGGGGCGTGAGGTGACACGCGGCCCACACCTGTCCTCAGGCAGACGGATGACTGTCCAGTTATAAAACCGGAACTCCACGAATGCAAGATTTCTTAATAGAATCCTATTCGAGGCCACAGGCAACACCCCACCTCCTCCCCAGGACAGAGTAGCACCTGTCATCACGCACCCCCACCCAGGCCCGCACCCCCTAGCCACGTGGGGGCATCCACAGGGGTGCTGTCACAACAGCCCAAAGACCCAGCGTCCAGCAGTGGAAGGACAGAGAAGCAAACCGTGGTCCACCCACACAACGGAGCGTTTTCAGCCTTAAGAGGAAGAAAATTCTAACACCTGCTCTGATACGGAGGAACCCTGAGGACATTATGCTAAGCGAAAGAAGCCAGTCACACACACAAAAAAATAAATAAACACTGCATGATTCCACTTATACGAAGTACTTAGAATATAGTCAGATTCGAAGAGACGGAAAGAAGGGAGGTTGCCTTAGGGTGGGGGAGGGGGAGGGGGAGGGGGAGTCAGTGTTTCATGGGGACAGACTTCCAGTTTGGGGAGATGACCGAGTTCTGGAGATGGTTGGGGGTGACGGCCCCAGGACAATGTGTGTGCTTCGTGCTGCTGAGCTGTGTCCTTGGAAATAATTAAGATGATAACTTTTGTGTATATTTACTACCCTGAAAAAGTTTACTAGGAAAACAACTTAGCCAAAGTAGGTAACAACTTAAAACATTGTCTTTGGGGGGCTCAGGGATGCCCCTCATAAAGGATCAAAGCCACTAGAGGGTAGAGTTTTGCAAGACGCACAGGGAGGGAAAACAGATGTTTTCCAAATGAAGTAGGAACCCAGAAGGTGTTTCTTAAAAAGACTTTTCCTTCAAAGTCTTCCCTCGCATTTGCAGGACACCATGAACGAACCCTCTTGATGAGACTTTCAGGCAATTTGCGCCTGGTACCTTTCTCAGCAGGAAAGCCACCCAGCATCAATTAACACCTCCCATTCTCCAAAGGACTCAAAGGGACTGTCACCTGCATGGTGGAGGGAAGAAAGGAATATATGCCCACCATTTCACCAGCTCTGCTCCCGCAGAGATGATACACAGCTGCCAAGGCTCTGCTGGAGCTTTTTTTTTTTTTTTTTTTAAGTTTACTTATTTTATTTTGAGAGGTGGGGGACGGACAGAGAGGGAGAGAGAGAATCCCAAGCAAGCTCCATGCTGTCAGTGTAGAGCACGATTCGGGGCTTGATCCCATGACCCTCAGCTCATGATCTGAGCTGCTATCGAAAGAGTCGGATGCTTAACCGACTGAGGCACCCAGGTGCCCCTCGGCTGGGGCTTTTTATTTTTTTTTAATGTTTCATTTATTCTTAGAGAGACGGAGCACGAGCAGGGGAGGGGCAGAGAGAGAGGGAGACGCAGAATCCGAAGCAGGCTCCAGGCTCTGAGCTGTCAGCACAGAGTCAGAAACGGGGCTCCAACTCACGAGCTGTGAGATCATGACCTGAGCCGAAGTCGGACGCTCAACCGACTGAGCCACCCAGGCGCCCCTAGGCTGGGGCTTTTATCACCGACCAAGGACACAGACCTCAGAGGACAGCCTGTTAACTTCACATCGTCGTTGGATGCAGTACTTTGCCAGAAGCGATGCTGAGCCCGTACACACAGCCCTAGCACCCAGTTCGGGGTAGAAAATGGCCAAGTGAACTTTACTGACACCAAAGTCACCCCAAAATCTCCACCGGCAGCATTTCTCTGCATCGCTGTTGTAACAGTGCCGAGATTTCACCGTGATAACCTACGTGCCTACCCCGACCGTGGCCACAGAGCAGGTCAACATTTGGTTCCGTGGCTTCTGTAAAAGGACTCCCTGAAAACAGGCACGGTGAGCCAGGCGCGTCCGTGAGCGAATGCCACACGAACGGAATGCCGGCCACCGCCGCCTGCCACGTGGAGACCCTGAGGGGGCCCCGAGGCTGCAGTGACAACGTCCTTCGTGGGACAGGCCGCAGAAACCTAGCACGGAAGCCGTCCGTTGTGCTAGAATAAGCATTCTGAAAAGACGGATCTGTCGGGATCCGTGAGTGATATGCCGGGGACGGCTGGAGCGCGACAGAGATTTCACACCTGCCAACGCACAGGTCGTCCGTGAGAAACGCTCGGGGAATGCAGAGAAGGGCGGGGATACACGAGCACACACACACCACCCCCCCCAACTCCCTCCATCTCCCGTGGGCGGCGTCACGCCTGTGAGCGCGGGGCTCGTGACTTCCCGCCCGCCGTCCCGTCGGTTCACGCACACCCACGAGCTGCAGCCGTGCACCCCCGTGTCCTCAGCAACTTCAGGTCTCTTCAAGGTAAAGCGCCACAGTCACTTAGGAGTTCCGTCTTGAACCACTGAACGTATGCAGAAAGGTGCGCCTGTATTTACGACGTCCCTATCTTTTCCTCACGTGTCACCGGCGAGAGTTCAGAGTGCAGTGCGCCTCGCCCCCTTCCCCCATCGCCCTGTGGTCTGCCTGTGTGATTCTGCGTCGTGCAGTGAGTTTTAGGAACGTAGATGCTGCGTTAAAGCAAACAGACCTTACGATTCCTACGAACTAAAAATAAATCCAGAATAACCAATACCAACTAGGCTTGCGCGAAACCACTGTGGGAAGAAAAAGAAAATCCCATTTCTGCATATAATCTAAGGGTTTCCCACTGCTCAGGATTATACCCTGCGATGACATAATTAGAACCCAAGCCGTTGTTGACGCAAGCCGTGCTCTGTTGGCAAAGCAAAGCGGGGGAGGGGAGGGGGTGGAACTGCCATGGTGGGTTCCTCGCGGAAGTGACCCCCCACATGCCCCAACAGGTTACACTTGCCTGGGTCCCGTCGTCCTTGGCTCGCTTGATGTTCTGGCGCCCGTCCACCCAGTAGATGAACTTGTCCAGGGGGTCGTAGTCGATGGCCTTGACGTTCCTCAGCCCGTGCAGGGGTAGGATGAGGTCTGGGCTGTGCTGGTCATCGGGGATCATGCGGCTGATGGCACATTTCTGGCTAAACAGCAAGAAGGTGGTGGGCGCTAGAACGAGGCAAACAGATGAGGGGGCTGCGCGTCAGCATCCGGAGCCAAAGACGGGGTCGGCGGGCATGGACTGCGTCGCCCTTCGCGGCGGGGAAAGTGCCGGAAGGACCTAAAAGTACTTCCAGGGGGTGGACCGTGGGGAATTTTCCTCTCTGCACGACGCGTGTCTCTGTTTCAGTATCTTGTGAGTGCATGAGTTATTTTAAAGCAGACAGCAACTGATTTTTAACTTCTCAAGACTTAAGACAGAAGCAGGGAAACAGTAGCAACTAGTCAACTCCCACCCACAAATGTACTTGCTGCCTGGACAAGTGTGTGAGTTGCCGTCGGCCCTCAGGCGGTCAAGTGAATGGTATGAGGTGAACGATGGCGTGGGAGGGGTCACCTCGTGGGGGTGTCAGTGAGCAAAACGGCCTCAGTGCAGAAACTGCACCGCTCGGAACGTTTAAGAGGCCAACAGCCACAGCCTGTCAGAAGTCCAGTTGGGTGGCTTGAAACAAAGTCACGGCCCCCAGTCTGCCGGCCACAGGAGCAGAGACTCGAGTTACAGGCATCCCCGCTGGCTGATGGGTCACCTGCACCACCTGTGCTTGACCCCCCGCACGGTCTGGCCCCCAGGGGACGGGGACAACAGGACCAAAGGGAGCCCAAGAATAGGGAGGCCCAGGCTGGACAGAGGACCCACTACTTCATCAAGACACAAACACATGGGCCAAGCTCTCGGCTGAGACGTTCCACGGGAGGATCTTTGGACATAAAACACCGTCACTGGGGAGAGTACTCACTCACAGAGCCGGGCCTAGGCCTCTAGGTAACAGGCAGTGTATACAGTGCGAAACCTACTCAGCCACCCGTGAACGCCAAGGCACCCCCAGAAAAGGAGCTCCTTTCTAGGGGCACCTGGGTGGCTCAGTTGGCGAAGCATCTGGCTCTTGATTTTGGCTCAGGCCATGATCTCGCAGTTGATGAGTTCAAGCCCCGTGTCGGGCTTGTGTGCTGCCAGCTCGGAGCCCGGAGCCTGCTTCGGATTCTGTCTCCCTCTCTCTCCGCCCCTCCCCTGCTCGTGCTTTCGCTCTCTCTCTCTCTCTCTCTCGAAGAGAAATAAAAACGTCAAAAAACAAATAAATTGATAAACACTAGAAGAAAGAAAGGAAGCGTCTCTCTCCCTCGGCTCCCAGAACCAGCCTGACTTAACACGGGCGAGGGGCGCGGGAGCCAAGAAAGACACTCACGGCTGCAGTTGCGGCTGCTGGGGTCTAGGGTATAGTGGGAGGCGCAGCCGCAACGGTGACCGCCAGGGATGGCGAGGCACAGCTGTCCACACTGCCCGTTGTTGTGCGTGCAATCGTTGAGGCCATCCTGGCGGGAAGAGTGGAACACCAGGATGTCCATCACGAAGTCCAGGTGGCCCTGGATGAGGGTGCGGTTCCGGCCACTGGTCTTGTCGGCCCTCTCGATGCTGTGCAGGTTCCAGTCTGTCCAGTAGATGTAATCGCTGTACTGGGTGAGGCCGAAGGGGTGTGGGAGGTCGTCGGCAATCACAACCCGCTCCTGACCTGCGTGGAGACGCGCAGACGCGGCATCAGCAACACACGGCCGCCGACTGGTCCAAAGCTGCCCGGCCACCCGGGTCAAGGTCCAAGTGTTCAACTGCTTTGGAAAACGAGCAGGGCCGGCTGAAGCCGGACGCCACCCACCCCGTGTCCGGGCAACTCCCCTCCTATCCCGCAAGAGGAGCGCACGTGGGGTCCGCTCGGGCACGACATCGATGCGAGTGCGCACGGCAGCAACTGTAAGGGCCGCGAGCGGGAAACAACCCAAATGCCCGCCCATCAGTTGTGTGGGTGAAAAATGGTGGGCAGCTGAAAGAAGCCAGACCCTAAAGAGCACGTGCTGTATGATCACCAGGATAGAAAGTTCTAGAACAGCAAAACCGGCACCTGGAGACAGAAGCCGGGGCAGCAACCACACGCTATACCCCAGCAGCGGAAGACCCTTGTAATGAACCGTGGGGTAACCCAACGATAGCATGGCCACGTGCAGAGCCCGCACATGATGCACCACGCACAGGGCTCCGTGTCAGTGTGGAGATTACTTAAAAATAAAATCTCAGGGGGCGCCTGGGTGGCGCAGTCGGTTAAGCGTCCGACTTTAGCCAGGTCACGATCTCGCGGTCCGTGAGTTCGAGCCCCGCGTCGGGCTCTGGGCGGATGGCTCAGAGCCTGGAGCCTGTTTCCGATTCTGTGTCTCCCTCTCTCTCTGCCCCTCCCCCGTTCATGCTCCATCTCTCTCTGTCCCAAAAATAAATAAAAACGTTGAAAAAAAAATTTAAAAAAAAAAAATAAATAAAAAAAAAAATAAAATCTCAGAGGGGCGCCTGGGTGGCTCAGTCGGCTGAGCGTCCGACTTTGGCTCAGGTCATGATCTCGCGGTCTGTGAGTTCGAGCCCCGCGTCGGGCTCTGTGCTGACAGCTCAGAGCCTGGAGCCTGCCTCTGATTCTGTCTCCCTCTCCCTCTGCTCCTCCCCTGTTCGCTCTCTCTCTCTCTCTCTCAAAAATGAATACACGTTAAAGAAAAAAAATAATAAAATAAAATCTTAGAAACGTTTTCTTTGAGACTAGGAAAAAAACATGCCGCTACATCAGTACTGGTTATCACGGGGCGGTGAAAATTAGGAATAATTCGCGTTTCTTCATATAGTTCTGTATTTTTGGAAAGTGTCTACGCTGACTATTTTGCCTCTGGGAGAACGCCAGTTATTAAGAGGCTCCCCCACTGCTTCCATCAAATGCACATGTGCGCTCCCCGCCCCGCCCCCCCAAGGGCCCTGCTGCAGGGACAGGTGTCCACAACCATCATGTGTGAGACGCACTTTTACCCCAACAGCCCCAGGTCCGTGCTCCAGGCGCTGCTCGGCTCTCAGAAGCCCTGTGACCCACCCTTCATCCACCCGGGGGCCTCACTAATCGAGTGCTCGGTAAATGTCTGTGGCATTCAATGGAACGCGTGCCACAGCAGAGTGCCAGCCAGGCCCACGACACGCGGCCACCCTCGGTCTGCAGGGTCCTGCAAGTCTCCAGGGTTTCCGTGGATTTCCGCCCGAGCGTGTCTTCGCTCTGGGGTAATTACTGAGCTTAATTATTTCAGGCAACTGCAGCTGTTCAGTGACTGGTTCCCCCACATGCACCAACCAGCCTCTTGTCGTTCACTGCGGGCCTGGGGACACATTCAAACCTTGCCGTTGGCCTCAGAAGCCAGCACGGTGAGCGTGCAGGGGCGGGCGGGGGTGCAGCCCGTCTGGAGCGGAAACCAGGATGCTGGGGCTGGGACAAGCCATTCAGCCAGCCTGTGCCTTGGTTTCCTTACCTGTGAAACGGGCACAAGCACACCCACCCCAGGGAGCAGCAGCCATCAGGAAATCAAGTTCTCCCCCTCACACAGGGCGGCCCCATCACCTGGTGCGTTACCGAGAGAACTAACATAACCACTCCCCTCCAGCGGAACAGAGTCTAGTCTTGCACGCCCCGCCCCTACTGCTGGGTGACTTGGAACGAGGCATTTTTTTTTCTCTTTTTTTACCTAACCCCAGGATGTTGGGTGTGGCCCGTGAGTGGTCCCAACACAATGTCCGGCACGCAGTAGGTGCCCAGGGTCCAATGGAGATTCAACGTGTAGCCCTGGAATCTCTCTGTGACCTTGGGAAGATCCTGTGACCTCCCTGGGCCTCAGTTTCCCCATCAATGAAAGCCTACGCTGTGATACCGAAGGATCAAACTGGACTCCTGGCACACGGCTTAGCTGGGACACGGCTCTCAGTAGGTGTGCAGGAAAAGAGCTGTCACCCGGGGCCTCTGTCAACATGCCACAGCAACAGCACCAGGGAGTGGAAAGGGACAACCCCAGGAGAAGAGAAGGCTGGACGAACAGCCAGGGGTGTGTCCACACCTCCTGTGGGGCCTCGGGACTTGCAGGCCAGAGGGGACGGTGCAGCGGGGGCTGAGAGACAGCCAGCGCCCTGGCCCAGGGATGTCCCATCGCCGCAGGCCAAAGCCCCCGGCCCAGCAGGACCCCGCCTGGCCCTCACCCAGCATGTCGGACGACTCGATCATGTTGGTGTCCAGGTCCGTCCAGTAGAGACGCTGGTCAGCGTAGTCGATGGTGAGGTCGTTGGCCCGGCCCACCTTGTCCACCAGCGTCATGCAGTTGGTCCCGTCCATGAAGGCCCGCACGATCCTGGGCTTCCCGCCCCACTCGGTCCAGTAGACGTACCTGGAAGACACAGGGAGGGCAGCGCGGGCTCGGGTGCGTCCTCTCTCGCTGCAGGGCAGCGGGGGGAGGGACACGACCACCCCATCTCCTCTGCGTGGCCCCCACCAGCCTGGAGAAAGCCACATCAGTGACATCCCTTCATGAAGCAGGGACGGGGCGACGTGCTCGGAGCCCCCCACGACCCTAACATCCCTCCAGATGCCATCACCGGGCTGCCTCCCGAATTCCCACAGCAGCGCACCTGCAGGATTAAGTGCGAACGCACCCGTTTACAGACACTGACTGGGTGCACAGATGGGGTGACCACGTAACCGAATATCCAGGCTGGGACACTTTGGTAGCAGAGACAAACGCGAATCAAGCTGGCCAGGACGCCGCGGTGACAGGGGAAGCCAGGCTGGGCAAGACGTGGGCAAGTCAGGGTCCCCTTACTCAACGAGGGCGGAAGACAAGCATGCGGGGCCGGCAGGCACTGCAGGGCCAGGATTCAAACTCAGCTCTCCTGCCCCCAGTGGGCCCTCCTTCCCTTTTCTGCAGCAGCTCCACAGAAGGAAGCCCCATTCCAGAACCGTGTATTATTTTCCCTTCCGCTAAAACCTGGGCCATTCGCTCTGCGCTGTCGTCCTAAAATCTTTCCTTCCCTAACAGAGCGTGTGACAGGCAGGGTCTGGGGCGTGCCATACGCATCACTGATGCTTTAGGGGCGAGCACTGTGTCCGTGTGCACTCTGGTGCAGAGGGAGACGCGACCCTCGCCCCTCTGGCCCCAGTGCCCGGGGCAGGGCCCCCAGGCTGCTGGCAGATAAAAGTGGGTGCCTTGCGAGGCAGGTGAAACTCTGCCCAGGAGGCCTATAAGATGCCCTTTGCGAGCAGGCTGGAATCCAAGGACCTCAAAGCCGGCTCTGAGATGGAAAAGTCTGGCGACACGTGGTGGGGGAAGGAGCCCAGCTCAGCTCTCCCTGGCTACGTGACCTTCAGTAAGTCACTCAGCAACTCTGAGCCCCGGTTTCCACATCCGTAAAATCAGGGACAAAGACACTTGCCCCCCGCAGGCCCCCCCAGATGCTGTGCCGAGACAGCTCACGTAAAAGTACCCGGCGCGGCACCCGACACAGTGGCTGCCACTCCTTCCCTCGGCCTCAGTTTCCTCTCTGTGAGATGAACTGGATACATCCAAGGGTCCTACCAGCACCGGCCACCTCAAAGCTAGTGGGGGTCATTACCGCTCCAATCACAGAGCGCCCGCTGGACAGCCACCCACCTCGGCCACGGGTCATCCCACGCCGGCTGACGGACAGAAGTGGGAGGGGACAGAGACGTGTGTGACAAGCAGAAATGGCTCTCACCCTTTGGTGGGGTCCAGGGCCAGTGACCTGGGGTTGTCCAAGTCCCTCCACACGAGGACCTGCCGGAACTGCCCGTCCAGCCGGGCCACTTCGATCCTGTTGGTCCCGGTGTCCGCCCAGTAGAGGTTCTGGCCCATCCAGTCAACGGCCATGCCTTCTGGGTAGTCGAGGCCAAACTCGATCACGTGCTCCACGGAGCTCCCGTTCATGAAGGCTCGGCTGATGGTCTGGGGGCAGGGGAGGAGGCAAGGGCCATGGGTTAGGAAGCGGCATTTTTGCAGACCTCTAACCAGGAGGTGCTTGGCCCACCTGGAACACGATACCGACCACGTCTGGGGCCAGATCGTCACCAGCGACAGTTTTCAAATAAACGCTTGAAATGCAGCCAAATACAACTTTTTGTTAGGGGAAAAAAAATGATTTGGTGATATTTAAACATTTACGTTTTATACGCGTATGTATATAGACACGTCCTTTTATCCAAACATCTACCTCGTGAAATTTTATCTGGAAGAACTAATGTAACGCAAAAGATGAGAAGCTGCTGAAACGTCAGTGAGGCTTGTGCACAGAGGTGTTCACGACCGTGGTAATGGGGGTGGGGAACTGGAAGCCACCACAGCATTTAAAATAAGGGAATGGCGGGGTGCCTGGGTGGCTCAGTGGGTTAAGCATCTGACTTCGGCTCAGGTCATGATCTCACAGTTTGTGAGTTCGAGCCCCGCGTCAGGCTCTGTGCTGACAGCTCGGAGCCTGGAGCCTGCTTCGGATTCTGTGTCTCCCTCTCTGCCCCTCCCCTGCTCATGCTGTCTCTCTCTGTCTCAAAAATAAATAAAAACGTTAAAAAAAATTAAAAAAAAAAAAATAAAAGAGAACGTAAGACCTTTGAGGCAGGGCCGTCACCGGCAAGGTGTTCACGGCAAAGCCGTGCGCGTAGGACCCCTTGCAGACTGTACCTTCAGGCTGACGTCCGTCCAGTAGATGTGATTGTTGGACACGTCGAAGTCCAGCGCGGAGGCCTCCTTGACGCCCGTGAGCGGGATGGCCACGTCATTGTTGTTGGTCTCCAGGGAGATCCTGTGGATGGCGGCCCTGCTCGTGAACACCAGGAAGGCCTCGGGGACAATGCAGGTCTTTGTGTCGCTCAGCAGCTCCAGGCCGATGGGGCAGCCGCACTTGGTCGCGCGGGGCGTGAAGAAACACAGGTGGCTGCAGCCCCCGTTCTTGTCCGCACACGGGTTGGTTCCTGGAAGGAAGCACAGCGGCTCTGAGCACGGGCAGCCCGGAGAGAGAGGCGTGCCTCGATCTGCCATCGCACGTCCCTTCATCTCCGCCGGACATCGAAGGGGGACACCAGGCGGGGATGACGGACACCGTCCAGGGAAGGGGCAGTAACAATGACCCGGTGTGTCCGAACTCACGCCGTCAGGCCAGCAGCCTGGGAGGTGGGGGCCGTGCCCACCCCCGTTTTTCAAGCAGGGAAACTGAGGCCTGGAGAGGGGACAGGTGACACAGGTGACACAGGAAGTAGCACAGATGTAAGAGTGCCACGTGACGGGACAAGTTACCCTTCCCTGGGCCTGGACTCCTGGCCCGCGGACCGGACCGATCCCCCCTACGGCCCCTCCAGTTCACCAGTGCTTTGCAGCCTCCCAAACTCGGGAGTCGCCCAGGGCCGCCAAAGGGGCCTCTTCTTTACGACAGCAGACGGCACTGGGCATGATCATTTATTTTTGGCCAGCCTGTTATTCTCACCTGCTGAGGTGCTGCTAAAAATCGGCTTTTAGTGTTAAGTATTTCAGCTAAAATGAAAGAATCCTTTTCCC
The DNA here is from genome assembly GCF_028749965.1 of Puma concolor. Taxonomy (NCBI): domain Eukaryota; kingdom Metazoa; phylum Chordata; class Mammalia; order Carnivora; family Felidae; genus Puma; species Puma concolor. The sequence goes on from NC_141676.1 coordinate 4,445,841, forward strand.
CATCCCTCTCAGCAAATCCTCGGATGAGAGAGAGACAGAGAGATGAACCCAATTTCTCAACTTTAAATCATATCCCACGGAGACATCTTTTTTCCTAGCTGTTGGGTTTCATTTTTTGTTTTGTTTTCTTTTCTTTTTAAACACTCACAGGCGGGCCTCACCTTGGAAGGTGGATAATCAACATGTTTCAAAAGGCGACTGGTAAAACTAAGTCCCATCGTCTCTTTACCAGGAGTGCGGGTCGCTGGACAGTAAGGCCCATCCCAGGGACACAGAGGCAGCCCACACCGCCTCACCTCACCGCCAGGCCGCTGCCCAGCTGCCCCTCTGCCAGGCAAACCTTGCCGCCCCCTGCTCCCCAAATTCCAAGCTCAGGTGACCTCCCTCGTGTTTCCAGGCCAGGCATCCCTAACATCCCAGCTCTGACCATTGCCTGGTTGCAGAGCTAACTAAGGAGGGTCTCACCACTAGACTGTGAGCTACTTAAGGGCAAGTGATGGATCCTCATTCATTCATTCATTCATTCATCCCCCAAAGGTCTGTTGAGCACCTCCGAGGTAGAGGTGCTGTACTAAGTAAAGAGCCCCTGCCCCCATGGAGCCCAGAGACCCGCCCCTCCACCTCCCCTACCACACCCGGACACTACTCTCTCCAATGTAGCCTACTGACCTGCATCTGGAATCCTTTGCATAAAGAGACAAATCGTCGCGTTAAGTGAGATGCGGCAGATCCTGACTTTCAGCTAAAAGGTGTGTATTTGAGTGAGGGGCCATGAGACAAGGATCACAGCCCACCCCAGGGAGGAGGCGAGGCAGACCCGGGGTGAGTCCTCAGCTCAGCCACTTCTCGGCCATGTGGCCATGCCTCCTTCCTCACAGTGCGAATGGGGCAACACTGTACTGAGCGTTATAGAGCTGCTGTGGGCACTGAGGCACTTAGCCAGAGCTGGCACACAGCAGGCACTCAACGAACACTAACCATTATGAAAATATTGCCAGAGAGGCCTGCCCACAACCACCACCTAGTCAATATCCCAGGCCCATTAACAAAAAATTGGGAGAAAAAAAGGGGCGCCTGGGTGGCTCAGTCGGTGAAGCATCCGACTTCAGCTCAGGTCACGATCGCGTGGTCCGTGAGTTCGAGCCCCGCGTCGGGCTCTGTGATGACGGCTCAGAGCCTGGAGCCTGCTTCCGATTCTGTGTCTCCCTCTCTCTCTGCCCCTCCCCTGCTCATGCTCTCTCTCTCTCTCTCTCTCTCTCTCTCTCTCCCTGTCACTCAAAAACAAATAAGCATTAAAAAAAAGTAAAATGTATACACATATCCCTGACCGAGATGCCACACCCATTCCCTCCTGTCCTTAACCAGGTATCACCATATCCTGTCCTGCCCCTCCCCAGACTGCGTGCCTGTGGACCAAAGTGGGGCCACAGCCCGCCGCTTCTCCCTTGTGCCAGTCGGCATGGCTGACCCGTGGCTGGAGGCTGACCACACTCACCGACAACCTTGGCCACGTTCACAGCCTTGAGCCCCATCAGGTCGGGCAGCTGGTCGATGATGACGTCCCGGGTGGCCTTGACCTTGTGCACACGCTCAATGCTGCGCCGTTGCCAGTCGGTCCAGTAGATGAAGTCCCCTAGCAGCGTGAACCCAAAAATGTGCGGGAGCTTGTCCTCCAGGAGCGTCCGCCTCTTGGTCCCGTCGACGTTGATCACCTGCGGGATGGCAGACGCAGGTGTGAACCGGCCTCGGGCCTGGGCTGCCTGAAATACGACAGCTCCCGGGATGCTCGGCTCCGCCCTCGCTGGGCCAGGATACAAAGCCGGGTGGCATGGCTCACGGGCACAGCTGGACGGATGACCTCTGCGGTGACAGAGCTGGCTCAGGGCTCTCCCCGCAGCCTCCCCTACCTGGGTGCGGCTGCTGTGCCGATAGGTGTCCCCTCCCTTCCTGCTGGCAACGGCTGCCTGCAGCACCAAAGTGCGGGCCTCCGACCAGGGGCGGGCTGTGACCGCAACATCTGCCCACACGCAGCTCTGGCAGACATCAGATCACTCTCTCAACACAGACTCGAGTTTCTTTTTTTTTCAACGTTTATTTATTTTTGGGACAGAGAGAGACAGAGCATGAACGGGGGAGGGGCAGAGAGAGAGGGAGACACAGAACCGGAAGCAGGCTCCAGGCTCTGAGCCATCAGCCCAGAGCCTGACGCGGGGCTCGAACTCACGGACCGTGAGATCGTGACCTGGCTGAAGTCGGACGCTTAACCGACTGCGCCACCCAGGCGCCCCCAGACTCGAGTTTCAAGAGGCTGGATTACTAACACGCCGTGGGCCCTGGGCAAGACCTTCCACTTGTCTGTGGACCGATTTCTTGCTTGGTCGGGACCAGACGAACTCTGAGTCTGATGACTTCTGGGCCTGAGTCTAAGCCTGTAGCTCTAAGACGCTCTCCATCCGCAGACCCGCTACTGGCCATTTGCTCTGAGACAGAAAAACTCAATCTTTTTCTGGGAGAATCAGTGCTGAGGCAAAGCGTTGACCACAAAAGCCACAGAGGAGAAACCTACCGTCAGACGTGAAAACGCCTTAACCAACCGAAGCACACAAATGGGGTAAGATGTGATTCCGATGACAGGTGACCCTGCAGAAGCTGACGCTGAAAGGAAGACTCGACAGAAACATGACGGCGAGGCTCTCCGGCTCTCAGGCCAGGATGAAAGAGACATGATGAATGAAAGTCAGGTCCCAACAGGCCTCCCGCAGCCAGATTAGATTTCCAGCTCATCAAGAAAAGCGATAAATCCTCTGTTTCGCAGGTGGTGGGAACGTAAGACAGATCAAATTCATGCTGAACAGAAGAGACTTGGGTCCTCTGCTGTTGGACAGCACAGGACAAAACTGCTTTGGTCACCTGAGAGGGGCAGGGAGCTCCACGTCCAGCCCGGCCAGTCCCTGCACCCCGTGGACCTCATTTCTCCACCTGTAACTGAGAGGAGTGGCTGGGGTCACCCAGGGAACTTGACCAAAGAAAGAACAATGGCCGGGCCCCGATCAGAACCAGAAGGCCTGGCCCCAGTACGGATCCTGAATGCAGCTCCACACAGGTGGTCCCAACGTGCAGCCCAGGTGAGAACACCGGATTAGGTGATGCCCTTGACCATGAGCTGGGGAGCTGCCGGCCTCGCCCAGGAGGGAGCTCAGGTTGTATTGATTTCTGTGCCCACCTCTGGGTACTACTTCCGGCCCCTCTGGTTTCCCTCCTCCCTCAGCTGGGAATAACCAGGTCCGGGGAAGCAGTGGTCCGCACGGACAGCACATTCGCGCTACAAAGAAAATCATCCACCGCTAGAAAAAGAAAAAAATCACGACTCAAAGCTGTAATATACCAAAATGTCAATACCGCCTTTAAGCGATTTTTCTCTTCCTTCACTATTTCCATATTTTCTCAACTTTCTTTAATAACGGAATTCCAGACATAAATAAATACACGTTCTATTGAACTGGGGCAAGAGAGTACATTTTTCCTGGCTCAGGAGCAATGAAAATGAGCCCACGGAGGACACGGGGCCAGCAAGGGTGATGGCGTTGGCTGCAGCCTGTCCTCTCTCCCCGCCTCTGCCCCTCTTCGGCCGCCCAGCTGCGCCCACCGCCAGGGAGGGGAAGGGTCCCGCACACTGAGAAGCCACTCTACGACCCCGATCATTTTCCATCCTGGCTGCAGAACCCACGAAGCACCTCGAAGGCTCTCCACCAAGACTCCTAATACTTGAAAAAAATTAACGATCCCAAAGTGATTTTCTTATTAAAAATTTTTTTTTAATGTTTATTTAGTTTTCAGAGAGAGAGAGAGAGAGACAGAGCATGAGTAGGGAGGGGCAGAGAGAGAGGGAGACACAGAATCTGAAACAGGCTGCGAGCTGTCAGCACAGAGCCCAATGCAGGGCTCAAACCCACAGACAGTGAGATCATGACCTGAGCCGAAGTCAGATGCTCACCGACTGAGCCACCCCCCAGGCGCCCCCCCCCAAAGTGATTTTTTATGGCGGCTTTCAGCACACCATGAGCAAATCCGGACCATCCGTAAAAGTTAACTCTGCTGGACGGGGCCTTTAGCCAGTCCTGGAGCACCAGAAGAGTTGGTCTACTGGGAGCACCCACGTCTCAATATTCCAAATTTCCTAGAGCCCTAAGTGGCGCTGAGGGTGGGGAGACAAGACACAGGGCACATGCCCATCTGACTCCTGCGAGGGTAACGCATCCACACGAAGTCAGGAATAACGGAATCGAGTCTGAACACCCGGGGATGTTGGGGCCAGGGGAAGGCATGGGAGACAGATTTTCCAGGTCAAGCGCTGACAAACTTTTCCTGCAAAGGATCATAAATATTTTCAGCTTTGCGGCCATATGGTCCTTGTAACGCCAAGAATAACCACAGGGAGTGTGTAAGGGAACAAGTGTGGCTGTGTTCCAGGAGAACATCGTTGGTGCAGAAAACAAAAATTACTTTCTGGACGCTGAGATGTGAATTTCGTGTCACTGTCACATGTCACAAAATAGCACTTTAATTATTTTTTTCAATCATTTAAAAGTATAAAAACCATTCTCCGTTTGACACAGAAACAGGCAATCTGGCCCACAGGCTGTAGTTTTCACCCGCTCTAGAATAGAGGGGCCTGTGCCCTTGATTTTCGGGAAAAGAAACTAGTCGTTTTCAGGAAGTTACAGAAAAATGATCACGCCAAAGGCGCCCGGGGGCCAAACTTGCTCTCTCTGACCCGTGGCTTCTGCCCTCCTGTGCTTGGCCAACTCCACGGTCCCAAAGAAGCCCACGCTCAGCCCAGCACTGAGGGGAAGACGCCACACAGGTCTGCGGGGAGGCCCACGAAATGTGGACCCCAGAAAGTCACCTGGCTGTAGTTTCCTTACACCGAATCCTCTGTTTCCACTGACTTAGTCAAACAAAGAGATATGAGCCCAAGACCAACCCTGTGAAAGCACACGTTTAAAGGAAAAAGACTTCTGTCTTCTTAATAAAACAAAATTTTTTAATGTTTGTTTATTTTTGAGAGAGAGAGAGAGAGAGCATGAGCAGGGGAGGGGCAGAGAGAGAGGGAGACACAGAATTCGAAGCAGGCTCCAGACTCCAAGCTGTCAGCACAGAGCCCGACGTGGGGCTCGAACTCCTGAACCGTGAGATCATGACCTGAGCACCCTAAGATTTCTGTTTTCTGATGGAATCATTATCACAGTCAGACATAAACCAGACATAAATTAAAACTGCCATGGTTATTTTGTTCCACATAACAAAAAAGATCTTAGACACACACTTGCGTGCACGCGGCTCAGCTGCCGGGATGCCCTGTGCTCTAACTTCTTCCCTGGGGACGAGGGACACACAGCCAACAGGCCTCGAAACCATCACTGTCGCACTGAGTTTTTATTCTGGTTGTACCGGAAGTCGCCTCCATCGACTCAGGAAATGTCAGGAGCAGGGAGATGGATAGATTTTTAACTTCTCAGTCCGTGATTTACCCCCAGCCCGCCGGCCAGCCTGCCCTGCCTGGGTACTCTGCCTGAGAGCCTATGCCGATGGCAGATGTCCGCCAGCAGATGTCAGCTGCACTGTCCCAGCCGGAGTGAGACAGCAGGGGGCCTCGGAGAGCCCAGACGATCCAGGGCCCCCAGCAAGTCCACGGCAAGCCACACGCTGGTGACAAGTGACACTTCATGCTGCAGAGACAGGCTGAAGAGCCGGGGCTGGGGGTCGGCCTGCAAGACCATCGTCAAGTCAGAGCAACCCCGAGGGAAAGAGCCGAGGAGGAAGCTTTACAGATGAAGCCTTCAAGGAGCGAGACCACTCCTCGCTTTTACTCAGTAACGGCTTAAACCACCCCCCACGGACACACACCACAGAGCGTGCAGAGGTGAGGCTGCTTCGCGCGTGTCCAGCCGTTTAAAAAACTTTTCTTTAACGTTTATTATTGAGAGACAGAGAGACACAGAGCGTGAGCAGGGGAGCGGTAGAGAGAGGGGGAGACACAGAATCCGAAGCAGGCTCTGGGTTCTGAGCTGTCAGCACAGCTGGGGCTCGAACTCACAAACTGCGAGATCATGACCTGAGCTGAAGTCGGTTGCTTAACCAACTGAGCCACCCAGGCACCCCAGCCGTTTAAATGCTTTGCCTATTTCAGCGCTGATAATGGGTACAATTCCTCCCTCTACTCTAGAAACAGGAGGCACCAGAATCCGCACAAATAAGCTGGAGGAGAAGGCAGGGCATCAGAACAAGTGCGGCCGGAAAAGCAGCCGAGGGGCTGCCTGGGAAGCTTGAATGTCACCCCCCAGCACCCCGTCCCCTCTCCCCAGCGTCCCCCTGGAGCACTGACCGCCCCCGACGTGCTGCACTGTTGTCCTGTTATCCCTGCGTCTATCCCCCCATCTAGGACACCCGCCCCCACCAGGGGGCCCTCTGTGCCCTGCTGCTCTCCCAGCACAAGGCGGCGTTCAGTAGACCCTGCAGAATGAACAGGTGCTTGCCGAGGGGTGGGGACGTGATAGACGGCACTGTGATGCGACGGGAATTCTGTTCAGGGACCGGCTGAGCAGCCACGGGAAAGGGGCACCTGCCTGGACAGGGACGAGAGGAGGGGGCCCAGCAAGGGGCAAGTGGGAGCCACAGAGAGCGTGTGGGAGGGAATGATGGAAGGGCGTGGGAGCAGGCACTCCTGACACAGAGCCCGTGTGTCTTGAGTCCCCACCGGGGGTTGGCAGGCGACCCCCACGCCAGCTGCACCCGAGAAAGCTCCCATCTGCTCTGGGAACAGCCACTCGCAAACAGGCGAAACGGCGATAATGATGCTGATGACTCGGTGACTGAGCCGGAGCACCAGCACTGGATGGGCTTCGAAGGTGCTAGTGCTTCCAGCCCGGAGAGGCGGCCTCCGGCATTTAGGAAAGGCAGATGCAACACCGTGTGGCCAAGCGCAGGGGACAGAGACTCGTCCCCATGCACGAGGCCGCCGCACATGGCAGGAGGGACTCCGGGCTTCCGAGGGAGGGGACCGGAGGGCAGCTGGGCACGGGGGCTCCGGCAGCACTCGGGACGGAAGGAGCTGCTGGCGGGTGGCCCCACGCTAGGCTGCCATGGGACTGGCGTCTGCCAGGAGGCACGGACAGAGAGAAGTGTGGGGCGGCGCAGCTCAGGTTAGAGAGAGCTCAGGGAGGCAGTGCGTCCGGGTGCTTTAACGAGCCAAGTGGACACCCCTGTGACCCAGGCCCTAGGAGCTGCAGCAGGTCCGAGGAGGAGGGAAGTGCTCTCGCGGTTGGGAGCCCCACAGAGCAGGGAGGAGAAGGGTGAATGCCCAAGCGGATGGTGGGGGGGGGGGGGGGGGGGGCGCGGCAGGCCTGGTCCTGAGAAAGGCTGAGCACGAGCTAAGGGCACCCACGGGGCAGATGCCTCCAAACCCAAGGGCTCCAGACACAGGAAGAGGGTTAAGGAGGTTTCCCGGGGCATTCCTAGCCCAGAAGGGTGGGAAACTATGGGGCCGCTATGGAGACGGCGTCCACAGACCTCAGCCCCCGCCCATCCCGGAGGGCTCCAACCCGCTCGTGTTGGGGAGGTCGGGGCCGCCCCCAAGAGCGAGCCCGCCTGCCCCCCTGGTGGGGGCCACCCCGTGACTCCTACCCATCGTGACGGCAGCCAGCTGGCCCCCTGAGGGGCTGGCCTGCACCTGACGTCCAGGACAGGTGTCACAGACACGGCCAGCAGGAGGCCCCACCTGGAGGGCAGTGCGGACTCTCCAGCGATTCAGCCTGTCCCATAAATCCCACGTACGTGCTGCTAATGCCATCCAGATGCCTCCCCGTCTGCTCAGGCCGGCATTTCCAGACCTTTGTTCTCCTCCCAATGCAGCTGATCCTATAAAGTCCTCCTCGGGGCCCGATGGCCTCTTCAAAGGGAGAGCCGGCTTATCACCGTCTAAAGTTCCTTTCTTCCAGCGCACACAACCCCACCACACGGAACGCTTCCTCCCCGCCGGAACGACCCCACGACGTCTGCCCAAGGCCAGCACCCGGGCTCCTCAGCGTCTGGCTTGGCTGCTTCATTGTCACTGGACATAGTTTCTCGGAAGAACGACAGCTGTGGCTGTCCCAGCTTGGTTTCTACGTCCCCTGACCACGGAAAAGCAAACACATCCCCCCGCCCCTCGGCTGTTGCCCCCTGAAGCCCTCAAACTCCCCCGTGACCCCCAGCAGGGGCCTTCTGCACCTGGCCTGGGGGCCTGAGCCAAAGGTCTGCCCTAAGGAACATCTGTTGGTCATATTCACCAAGACGGCCCGGCCCCGAGAACACGTGGCCAATTTCCTAGCACGCTCGGGCCGCCTCCAAGGATGTTCACCTCTGGGTCTGGGGCAGGAAAAGACTCACCGAGTTGACCCGGAGGACGGTCTCCACGTCCGTCCACGTCAGCGGCCCCCCTGGGGCAGAGGTGGAGGGGCGGTCGGGCACAAACCCCACGGCCGGAGTCAGCATTCCCCAAGCGTGTGTCACCAGAGCCACGGCGGGGAAAGAAAGGGACCCCAGATCATGTAGTTGGAGAACACTTACCCAGCTCATGCCCTCAGAGAAGCTCAGAGTACCCAAGGCCCCCCCAACAGAAACCCTGCAGGGAGGTCACCACGCGTTTCCAGGTTTGCCTGACCCAAGATTCCCAAACGCTTCCGATTCCGCAGGCCCTGCCTTTAGGTTTTCTGGTGATTGGCTCCACGGGGATAGGTAACGGGATTGTGGTGCGTGTTCCTGGTTCCCCGCGCAGCCGCTGTGCCCTCCGCTCCGTCCCCTACCCCTGGCCCGTCCCCATCCGCTGCCAGGCTGGCTGTTTTCAGTTCCTCTGGTTCCCTTTGAAACGGTGTTCCTACCTCTCCCCAGCCTTGCACCTCTGCCCATTCTACAAGGCGACGTTTATCTTCTGTGTAGTAACCTGACATGTCTTAGGGCTTGGATCTTAGATCTATGGATTGATTCTAAAAGTGGAAAACCAGGGGCGCCTGGGCGGCTCAGCCAGTTCAGCATCTGACTCTTGATCTCGGCTCAGGTCATGATCTCATGGTTCGTGAGCTCGAGCCCAGCATCGGGCTCCTCGCTGACAGTGTGGAGCCTGCTTGGGATTCTGTCTCTCCCTCTCTATGCTCCTCCCCTGCTCTTTCCCAAAATAAATAAAAGTAAAAAAATAAAAAATAAAAATAAACAAATAAAAATAAAAATAAAAATAAAATAGCCTGGGTGGCTCAGTCAGTTAAGCATCTGACTTCGGCTCAGGTCATGATCTCATGGTCCATGAGTCGAGCCCCGCGTCGGGCTCTGTGCTGACAGCTCAGAGCCTGGAGCCTGTTTCAGATTCTGTGTCTCCCCCTCTCTCTGCCCCTCCCCTGTTCATGTTCTGTCTCTCTCTGTCTCAAAAATAAATAAATGTTGGGGCGCCTGGGTGGCGCAGTCGGTTAAGCGTCCGACTTCAGCCAGGTCACGATCTCGCGGTCCGTGAGTTCGAGCCCCGCGTCCGGCTCTGGGCTGATGGCTCAGAGCCTGGAGCCTGTTTCCGATTCTGTGTCTCCCTCTCTCTCTGCCCCTCCCCCGTTCATGCTCTGTCTCTCTCTGTCCCAAAAATAAATAAAATAAATAAATAAATAAATAAATAAATAAATAAATAAATGTTAAAAAAAAATTTAAAAAGAAAAATAGAACAGAATAGAATAAAATAAAATAAAATAAAATAAAATAAAATAAAATAAAATAAAATAAAGGAAAATAAAAAATAAATAAAAGCAGAAACCTACTTACCACTCGACTCTTAGCTAGATACTGTCCCCCTGGACCTCCGTTTCTCATCCACAAATGGGGACCATGCCACATAGCTCAAAATACACGTGTCCATCCACAGGTGGATGGCTGACGTGGCCCATCCATACAATGGAACGCTATTCTGCCATAAAAAGGAGTGACAGGAGGGCACGTCACATCGATGATCCCTGGAACACTGTGCTACGTGAGGAAGCCAGGCACAGAAGGCTGGCTGTCCTAGGACCGCAGTCACATGAGATGCCCAGGACAGGCAACTCCGTAGGGACAGACAGGAGATCCGTGGGTGCCAGGGACTGGGGAGGGGAGACTGGAGACTGGCTGCTTATTGGGTCCGGGGTCCTAGGTGATGAAAATGTTCCGGAACTAGAGAGTGATGATGGTCGCACAACACCGTGAATGTATTAGACGCCACTGAGTGGTACGCTTTGAGAACGTGAAAACCGTCATCTCGTGTCATGTTTGTTTTACCGCGGTTAACAACCCCAGCACACCGCTGCGGAAGTAAATGGAGCAATGCCTGTAACGTGTCCAGCAACGTCAGCTGGACACACGCAGCCCCAGCCCGCTCCCAGGGGTGGTGGGGTCCATGGAGACGAAGCCTCCTTGGCCGATCCCGCCGGAAACAAGGGTCTCGTCTTCAGGCTCAGAGGCTCAAGAGAAACTCCCTGTAGCAACAAGATCCCTTTAAAGATGGCCATTTGTAGGGAATCCAACGGGAAACGGCCACTATTGCAACTGCTTGCGTCTGCCTGGGAGAGGCACCCACGCAGCCCCGAGCCCCCTTCACGTTCCTGCTCAGAAGTGTGGCTGGAAACTCTGCGACACAGACACACATCGGTGTCCTCACTCCCCCCCCCCCCGCCTCCCGCAAGCTGCCTGGTGGGGGTCTCTCCGGGAAGCGTGAGGGGAGCAAAGGTGACCCCCCAGGTGGTGATGCCAAAGGCAGTGGATGGGACCAGAAGCAGACGAGGATGATCCAGAAGTGACTACGAGGGAGGGAGGTATCCACGCTGAGGAGAGGCACGAACGTCAGGGGCTTCCCTGTGACAGGGACAAATTTAACTACCGTACCGCCAAGAGCACCTCAAAAAAATACACCCGTGAGCAAAACACAAGCTGCCAAAGAACACATCAGGACACCACTTACGTTAATCACATAGAATCACGTAGAACAAGACTGTAACATACTGTTCGTGGCAAAAGGAAAGGTCTTTTAACGCCTGGGAATGCCTCACCAAATTCAGGGTAGGGTCACCTCTAGCCTCCACTATGTTGGTAAGATTTTGTGGGGGCGCCTGGGTGGCGCAGTTGGTTAAGCGTCCAACTTCAGCCAGGTCACGATCTCGCGGTTCGTGAGTTCGAGCCCCGCATCAGGCTCTGGGCTGATGGCTTGGAGCCTGGAGCCTGTTTCCGATTCTGTGTCTCCCTCTCTCTCTGCCCCTCCCCCGTTCATGCTCTGTCTCTCTCTGTCCCAAAAATAAATAAAAAAACGTTGAAAAAAAAATTAAAAAAAAAAAAAAAAAGATTTTGTGTCTTAAGTGGGGCGCTGGACGTGTGCGTGTCATTTTTTATTACGGTTTTGTATTTTGAAACAATTTAAGACCCTCGCACGTCAGAAACGCACCCGAATACGTTCTCTTTTCCAGGATCCCGTTTGACCAAATAGCAAAGCACAGACATCCACCTGAGGCCTGCCTGGTACACATGATGGGCCACAGGGGCGGCCAGGCCTGGCTTCTGCATACTACTTGGGGCTCGAGGACGGCCAGGCTGTGCCAGGCTGCACAGCCCGTATTAACACAGCTTCATGGGCCAGCGCCACCCGGGGCTGGGAGGGGGGAAGCGGGGGATGACTCACCTCGATTTTGTCCGTCTTGGCATCTCCCCAGTACAGCTTTCCCTCCTGTAGGTCCAGGGCCAAGCCGTTGGGCCAGCCGAGGGAGGTGTTCACCAGGACGTGCCGCTCCTGCCCATCCAGGTTGGCGCACTCAATTTTGGGGTTTTCCCCCCAGTCTGTCCAGTACATAAGGCTGGAGAAGAAGAACAGGTCCTTAAAACACTGTCTTGTCCCTGCTGCGTCCCCAGGGCCGAGGACTCCACCCTCCCCCCGCCCATAGGAGGCGCTCAGGAGACGCTGGCTAACTGCAGAGATGGGCACCAAGCCCCGCACGCAGGACCAGGGGCTCCGCAGAGAACAGCGGTGCCCCCAGCGTGGGCTTAAACTGCACAGGGTCCTTGGGTTCATCTCCCGCTCAGACGCCCTGCTGAGAGACCCAAGGCTGGACGGGCTGAACGCCAAGGAGGAGAAAGGGGGTGGAGTAGAACCTTCTTCAAGCAGCTGACGGGCTCCCGTGTGCAAAGCGCAGGCTCCAGAGGCAGACAGGCGGACAGCCCCAGCTCTGCCAGCGGGCACCTGGAGCGGGTCACTTCACGTCCTGAGCCTCAGCCCCCAGGGAAGTGACAGAAGCGCCCGACGCCCGGTGGGTGCTCCGCGGACGGCAGCCACGGCCACGTAACCACGGTCAGCATCGCCGCGGCTCTGCTAGTCCCCATGAGGGACAGCTCTCAGGTGTGCCCTCCCCGGCCACCTCCCTCTGTCCTTCCAGCTCCTCCAGGCCGTCTCCAGGACGCTGGCCCACATCCGGCCCAGAGGGCAGGAGGCTTCCCCAGTGGCCCTGGCTCCACCCCACCCCTCCTGCCCCCCAGGCAGGGGCTCCAACTGTTCCTCCTCCCTCAGGGTCTGCCAGGTTCACATTCCTGGTCATGAGCCCCCAGGAAGGGCACTGCTACCCTCTGAGCTGCTGAGGATGCCAGAAGGGCTTCTACATTGACTGACAAACTGTTTTCGCAGAATCCTAGAACGGAAAGTTGGAGCCACACGGCCAGATCGAATCCCAACCTCCTGGCTGCGTGACCTGGGCCAAGCCCGTTAACCTCTCTGGGCTTCAGCCTCCTTCACTGTACAACTGTACCTGCCTCTCAGGGTAGGGGTGGGAGGAGGAGGTAAAGATTCCGTGTGTGTGCTGAGTTCAGAAGAGGTCCGGCCCCCCGTACGTCACAAGTAAGGGCCATCGCTTCTGTTACCGTCATCAGCCTAGAAATCACCCTGGTGAACTGTTCCATTTTACAGGTGAGAAGGGCGAAGCCCATGGGAAGAAATGACTTGCCCAAGCTCTCGGGGCCCTCCGTACGTGAACACAACAGCCTGTGTCAGACCTTCTGAGAGTCTGGTCCCCGGACGGGCAGGAGCACAACCCAGGGGCTTGTTAGAAACTCAAGTTCTCGGGCCCCACCCTAGCCCTCCTGAAACAGAAATCTGGGCAGAGGGCCCAGCCACCTGCATTTAAATAAGCCCTCCTCCAGGGGATTCTGATGCAGGAGAAAGTTCCAAAACCACTAGTCTCTCTCCCTTCTGGTCAGCCTGCCTCCCAGCCCCAGCCAGGTGGGAGGTCCACCCGCCCCCAGCCTTACCCCATCACGGGGTGCAACACGATGGCCCGGGGCTCGTCCAGGTCCTCGGACACCAGGATCTTGCGGGAGGTGCCGTTGAGGCGCGTCACCTCGATGCGGTCGGTGCCCGTGTCCGTCCAGTAGAGGTTACGGGCCACCCAGTCGACCGCGATGCCATCTGGGTCGTTGATCTCGGTGTTGACCAGCGTCTGGGCGCCAGAGCCGTCCAGGTACGCCCTGCGGATGGCCCGCACCTCGTCGTCCGTCCAGTACACGTAGCCTTCCAGCGGGTCGTAGTCGATGGCGATGGCGTGCCGGATGTCGTCCACCTGGAGCACGATGTCGGTGAAGTCCGGCGTGTCCAGCGAGATCCTCCGCAGGTCCGTCCGCCGGGCCAGCAACAGCACCTCCTCGGCCCCTGTGGATGGCCAAGCAGTGCGGGTCAGAGGCCCACAGCAGGGCAGCAGTGGGCACGGCAGGGGAGGGGCTCAGCCAGGCCCCCGAGGTCAGGGCTTCCTCGCAGGTGATCCTCGGTAACGTTCGCCGAGGTCCCCCTACATGGTCACCAGTTCGTCTTTGTGAGGGCTCTGAGGCCAGCACCATCTTCTAGATGAGACCATACAGACACAGAGAGGTCAAGCAACCTGCTGACAGCCACACAGCCACCTGGCTTCAACCACTGTGTAAGAGCTGCTTCCCACTCGGTCCCCCTTCTCCCCTGCAAGCCCCTCTCCGGGCCACAAATCAGTTCCAAATACAAGTCCCACGGAGGCACTGGGCTCTAGACGGCAACTGCCAGCCATGCTTCTCAGAGCCCTGGCGCGGCCCCACCTTCCACAGGCCCAACTTTCATGGCTCAGTCAGTTGCCACTTCTTCCCTGAGGCCCTCCCTTCCCCCCCGCTCACCCCTCGGGAGCAGCTTCATGCCAGCTGCCTCTGCCCACATGCCTCATCTAACCACACACGACACTGCATGAGGGGGGCTACCCCACCGACAAGGGGGAGCACCCTGGGGGCTCCCCTGACACCCCCGTGGCTATAAACATTCCACCTCTGCCCTGGACCCCCCCTGCTGGCACCTGTCAGAACTCCCCGGAGAAACAGCACACGCGGCCTCATGCTGCACCCCTGGCCTGGACACTCCCTCAGAGCTGGGTCACTGTCCACGCGTTCATTCTGGTCCTTTCTGGTCTCCAGGACCCAGAAAACCAGGATTAGGCCCAGAGACCACTTCTGGAACTTTGGGACCACCTGCCTGGTTTGACGAAAGGCCCAGAACGGGGAAGGACCCACCTCAAGTGGGGCAGCAGGATGGGGACACGGGCAGAACGAGTTGAGCACATCTGTCAAACTCAGCCCCCCCCCCCCCCCCCCCGGGCCCAGCCTCTGCAGCCAGCCGTGTGGTCGGGCCACAGCCCTCAAATAGCACACGGTCCCCTGTACCCAGCGCCAGCTTCTTGCCCCAGAGGCAGGGCCCATGGAAGCCGGTGCCTTGCAGAGTCCCTCTGGGGCCCCCGGCCTTGCATTTCGAGTTAAGGACTGTCCTGCTCCAAGGCCCAGAGCTCCTAATCCGAGTCCTCCACTAGAGGGCGTACACGCGGCAGCAATGTCTCTATCAGCCCAGGGCTGGGAAACTGAGGCAGGCAGTGCTCAGAAGGTACCCCAAGTGCCTGAGTATGCTGGAAACCTCTGAGAGCTAAACTCAGATCTGGTCCCAGTTTAGTGTGTGTTGGAGGGAGGGAGGGTAGAATTCTGAATTTCAACGAATTGTCTCCCCCGGGCTCCAATCCTAAGTATGTGCTGTTGACATCTGACCAGTCCTTCAAGGCCCAGGTCACACACCTCCTCCTCCTCTAGGAAGCTGTTCCTGCCTCCCCCAGCCTAATGGACGAGCTGACCACACACACACACACACACACACACACACACACACACACACAACCTGCCATTCTGGCACATGTCCCCTTAGCTCGTCCCCTTAGCTCTCTGCAGCCCCCAAAGCCACACCCAGAGCAGATGCTGACATCCTAGGACAAGCAGGGAGAATGCAGGGCAGAAACTTCCTGGCCCTGCTCCCACTGTGTGACTCTGCAGGTCCCTGACCCTCTCTGGGCTTTGGTCTCCTCGTCGAAAATGAAAAACCAGCCCAACCTGATGGTGTCCGACTTCCTGTCTAGCTCTGACATCAAGGGAACCAGAGACGGACCTCCACGGAGGGCGCTGGCTTCATCTGCCACCACGGAGGGAAGGGGGAAGCCTGCCAGGGCACGGCCAAGAGGGCATCTGCACAACTGTCCAGAGGCTGCCGAGCTCCCAAGCCAAGACCGAGGCAGGTCACTGTGCGAGACGGAAGGCCGTGTGTCAAACCCCACTGACTTCAGGTAGCACTTCCTCCCCAGAGAAAACACTGGCTCCCCGAGGGAAAACGATACTCGGTCCCAAAACACACGTGGAGACTGTTTCCCCCACCCGTTTGCATGACCCTCCAGACACAATCACCTACAACAGCATAATCCTTGGGCACCTGGGTGGCTGGTTGGTTAAGCGTCCGACTTCGGCTCAGGTCATGATCTCGCGGTTCGTGAGTTCGAGCCCCGCATCGGGCTCTGTGCTGATGGCTCAGAGTCTGGCACCTGCTTTGGATTCTGTGTCTCCCTCCCTCTTTCTCTCTCTCTCTTTCTCTCTCTGCCCCTCCCCCACTCATTCTCTCTCTCTCTCTCTCTCTCTCTCTCT
The DNA here is from genome assembly GCF_028749965.1 of Puma concolor. Lineage (NCBI taxonomy): Eukaryota > Metazoa > Chordata > Mammalia > Carnivora > Felidae > Puma > Puma concolor. The sequence continues at coordinate 4,461,882 of NC_141676.1, forward strand.
CTCTCTCTCTCTCAAAAATAAATAAACATGAAAAACAAGTTTTTAATAAATAAAAAAATAAAAATAAAACAGCACGATCCTCACACCCTGTCCCGGAGGTATGACCGTGTCCCTTTTTACTGATGAGGAACTGGATGCACAGAGAGGGTAAGCTCCCCACTCAAGGGCACACAGCAGCGAGTGGGAAAAGAAGGCGGCACAAACGCTTCAATCCCCGAGGCACAGACAAGAAGCCGGAGGCAGGTGTGCCTTGCAGCCAGCTAGCTCAGTCACCCCACCAGCATCTCTGTAGGCGGCTGTTTCAGGCAGGCCCTGGACCAGGCGCTGGGGGCGGGGGTGGACAGAACAGATGACGGATCCAACCCCCACGGTGCTCCTGAGATCACAGGGCAGAGGCCTTCGGTGAGGGAAGACCATCCGCGAGTGGGTACTAGGAAGGAGAGCAGGAGTTTCAGGAGGCCTCCAAAGGGGGCCGGCTGAGACCGAGAGGTCCGGCCTTCAACTCCAGAACCCCACATTCATGTGGCTGTGACCTTGATTCCAGACCCCTCCGGGGCAAGAGTGTGCCCGGCCCCAGCCCTCCTCCAGCACACCCCACCACTGGGGAACCCCATTACCAGCATCCCTTAAAATTAAGTCTCTGTAGCTGAGGCAGTAATTAAACGCTGAGATAAAACTGTAGGTGATAATTGACTCCAAGGGGGGGGTGTCTGACACCCCTTGGGCTGCAGAGCCTTTGAAGTTTTTATTTGAGCTTTATCTAGAAGAACGCAGAGAGCAGAGTCGGGGAGGCGGTCGAGTGCTCTGTCCAGGGCCAGGCCAGCGGTGGGCAACTGCGGACGGAGGACCTCTGGCCTGGGCTCTGCTGGCCGCTGGCCGAGCTGCTGCTCACAGATGGCCTCTGAGGTTGTCTGCAGCGAGGTCTGAGCGGCCTCGGGCCACCGGGGGTGGGCGCAGGGCACTGGGCCGGGCCCCGAGACGGGGAGGCCCGCCCCCTCCCTAGAACCAGACACGGCTCCCGGGTAGGAGTTTGTTTAAACTGCTGAGAAACTAACAGTTTGGCCAAAGGGTTTTCTCTGTTTAAATAAAGAGCCTGCCCCACAGTGCTGCCGAGGAAAGTGAAACCTCTCCCTTGCTGGCTGGGCAGCGGTCCCCGGAGCCTCCTTAGGGCGGGCTCCTGACCTCTCCCCTTCCTCCCTGCACACACACACGCAGGAAAGAAGGGCAACACCCCTGTCTTGGGGCCAAGTGCGGGGCATGGGGCGCAGGCCAGGCGGGGGCACGGCCTTCCTGACAGCGAGCGTTCTGAAAACAAAAAAGCAGACCCAAGGCCTGGCCCAGTGTCACGGGCACGTCAAGCTCCACACCATCCCTGCCTGCCAACATCCGTCTGGACCAAGCCGCCCTCCATCACAGGGCGCTGTCCCTGTGCCTGGCCCAGGGTCATAGAGCCGAGGCAAGACGCAGGAAGGGGCTGCGGGAACACAGCACCACGCGCTGGGCGGCTGCTGACAGCAGAAACGGATGCCTTCACGATTCTGGAGGACAGAAGTGAAAAACCCAGCTGCTGGCTGGGCCACGCTCTCTCCGAAGGCTCCAGGGGAAACTTCCTTGTCTCTTTCAGCTTCTGGCGGTGGATGCTCCTTGGCTTGTGGCTTGACCGCTCCAACCTCAGCCTCTGTCTTCATACAGCCTCCTCCCCTGTGTTTCTGTGTCTAAATTTCCCTTTTGTAAGGTCACCAGCCATTGGAATGGAGGCCTGCCCTACTCCGGTGTGACTTCACTTTAATGTGGTTACACCTGCAAAGACCCTATTTCCAAGTTAGGTCACACTCGCAGGGTCTGGGGATCCAACGGGTCTTTGGTGGGGGACATGATTCAACCCATAAGAGGTGGGGAGCAGAGGGTGAGAGGAACATTCAATGGAAGGACAGGCAGGTTCGGGTTGTGGGGAGGACTCCAGGAAGAAGGGGGCGTTTGGGGCAACAGCATAGAGACCAGAGTGTCCCGGGCCGTTTCTGCAGCTGGAACGCGCAGGAACGGGGCTGACCCACCGACACCCCCGGCGAGTCTGATCTGAGTTTGGAGGCCAGGTGCTTGCTAAGAGGTTGACCTGGCCCAGCATCCTGTGCAGGCCGCTGGGCCGGCTCCGGGCCCATGACAGTCTGCAAGGAAGCCTCGTGCAAACAGCACGCCGTGCGTGCAGCGGGAGTCCAGCCACAGGACAAACAAAAGCCTCCCTGGAACAAAAGCCTGGCAGGAAACACACGCAAATGTCCGCAGCGGTTATCTCTGGACCGTTCCCGGTCTTCCTTCTAGTCTCCAGCAGGGGCCTGCACACGTTTCTCCAAAGGACCAGACGTAACTGCTCGAGGCTCTATGGGCCACGACCGTCTCTGTCACAGTCACCCAGCTCTGCCGTTGTAAATAAAGGTGTGCGAGCGAAACTTCACACGTGGACACCGAACCTGGGACTTCCTGTCACTTTGCCGCATCACGAAACGTTCTTCTTGTGATTTTCTTTTCCACCATGTAAAAAACGTCCAAACCATCCTTTGTTCAAAGGCTGCACAGCACAGGCAGCGAGCCATCCGGCCCACCGGCCGAGCGAGGTTCGCTGACCCACGCATGAGAAGGATGCGTGCCTTTTACAGCGTTAGACGGCACGTCCTAACAACAACGGCGGAAACCGCGTAAGGAGGGAGAGCGGATACGCAGGACCTCTCGACCCTCCACTCGATTTTCCTGTAAACCTGAAACTGCCATACCAGATAAAGTCTATTTATCTTGTAAGTAAACTGAAAGGCAGGCACAGAAGTCCCTAAGAAAACCACCCAGACCCCAGCAACAAACAGGTGAAGGCAAATTAACAGACAACAAATACGACAAACGGGTTAACTTGGAGGGGCTAGAGGCGGAAACGGCTGCCTACTCAGCGTGGCCACAGGGGCCCCCCACCGCCTCCCAGAGGACTGCGCCCGGCACACGCTTCCTGGACGGCAGTGTGGCTCAGGGACCTTCTGACCCCACAACTTCCCCTCTGAGGACCCAGTCCAAAGCAGCCGCTGCAAACACAGGCAGATTCCTGCTCGCGGAGGGTCACCGAGGCCTCGCGATCACAGCAAACCCAAACCTGCGGACAATCTAAACGTCCCTCCGCGCGAGAACATCAAATACACGAAGGGCCACAGCGCAGTCAGGCGCTAAACGGCGGGCTCTGAAGAAGGGCCCACAAAGGCGTGGAAGGGGTCAGCCCCGACGCGGCCCGCACGCGATGCACACATCACGCAAACCCAGATCTGAACGTGCGTGGAGAGCAGGCGAGCAGGAAACAGTGAAAACGCTGGCAGCAATCTCTGGGCGGCGAAGAAACGGGTTTTTATTTTCTCCGTTATTCTGCGTAACGGCTTCCTTTCTACGGTGAACACGAATGTTACTTTTTAACCAGAAAAAACCCAAGACTTTAAAATGTGGTGGGTGTGGGGGAGCGTACTTAGAGGCCTCATGGTTGCCCTGGGGAGGGGCCTGGGCTCTGAGACAAGGTTTTCTCACTGGACAATCGGGGGGGGGGGGGGGATGAAACCGCCATGCGGGGGTGACTTATTTGGCCCTCCAGGATCTGAGCCGAGTGGGAGGGAAGGACATGAGAAGGGATGGGGCAAGAGGGCCTGTATCCCCTGACAGCCCAGGAGGAGGAGACTGGCAGGTCGCCCAGAGAGACTTGGAGGGTTCTCACAGTTAATCCCCTCTGCACCCCAACACGGGAAAGGATTTTTCACGATGAGCAGAACAACACATCCCAGGATGCGGAGGGCCCCCAAGCCCTGCGCCCCCCACCTGGCCTTCCCAGCAGGCAGAGTGGACATCACGGACTGTCCCCACAGAACCCGCATCTCCAAGAAAGGACAGGCCCCTCCCTGCCCCGAGGTTCGCACCACCCCAGGGCCGCTCTTTCCACCCGCGTCTTTTCATGCCGGACTCGGGAAGCGGCGCACCCACCTCCCTTCAGCCCCAGCTCCCCTCGCTGGCCCCCCACCCCCCACCCCTGGCTCCGCGTGGGCTCAGGAGCGGGCCTGGAACCACACGGGCAGCACCGGGTCCCAGCACAGGCTGTCACCCATGCCACAGGCTCTAAGGCCACAAACAGCTTCACAGCTGGTAGGCAGCTGACTTATTTTTGTTTTTTAGCAATTGATTAAGTTTCTCCGCTGCCCCCTGGGGTAAGCTGTTGGACGAGCGCTGAGACCACAGCCGGGAGCCCTGGCCCAGGAGACCGTGCCGAGTGACCACAGGGGAAGTGGCCGGGCCAGGCACTGGCTCCGAGGGAAACCTGAGGCCCAGCAGCTGTTGGCCGCGTGGCCTGCCCGGGACCCTACGGGAGGTTGCAGTCCCCTAAGAGTGGCCGGGCAGGCGCCTCAGTCTTCACGGCTCTAAAATGGGGGAGTCACTCCTCTGCCCGGGAACCTGGGGCGGCCGGAGCAGCAAGGTCAGTGCCAGCCTCAAGACTTCTGTGCAGCCAGCCCCTTCCTCTCCTATCCCTGGGTTTTCAGCCCCTCACGTGGTCCTCTGCCGCTTGCCTTTCCCCTGCCCCTCAGAGGCTGCCACAGCCCAACGGTCACACCCAGCTTGGACCCTCAGCCACACTTCCTTACTGAGTGACCGTGGGTAAGCGACTTGAGCTCTGTCTACACACAGGTAAGAGTCAGGAGTGGATACGGCTTCCCAGCAAAGCTGAGAGGTCCCGTGACAAGGTCAGGGAGCCTCTGAGCCCAAGGCCACAGCCCCAGCAGCCCCAGCAGCCCCAGCAGCCCCAGCAGCCCACAGCCCCAGGGGCATTGAGCACATCCCCGGGGACCTGCCTTGGGCCATGCTCTCTTTGAGCCAGCAGCAGAGACGTGGCCCAAGGGTTCGAGTCCCAGGCCAGAGGGCAGAGAGACAGGGAGACAGAACAAAGTGCGGTTGGTTGGGCAAATTAAAGGCGGGCTACCCGGTGGGTCGCTGGAAACACAGGACTGCGGTCAGAGGCTATGAAGCAGTCAGTGACACACGATGGAGAAGGCTGGGTCCCACTCCTTGGGCACACGGCTCAGCTCTTCTAAAAAAAACACTCAGAGTGCCTTCCTGAGACCAGGCATACAGCAGGGGCTCCATAAACACCTGAAGCAATCCTTCTTCCTCCTAGAACATCCTATCCCGCGGCTCCCAGAGGTGGTGGCGGCTGCACCTCCGGAGCTGCGGCCACGGCTCCTGAGCCACGGCACGTGGCAGGTGCTTGGGTTCAAATCCCGCCTCTGTCCCTTCTTCTGTGGCCGTGAGCTAGCTCTGATGGCCCAAACTCCTTTTAATTTTTTTTTTTTAATGTTTCTTTACTTTTGAGAGAGAGAGAGAGAGAGAGAGAGAGAGAAAGAGAGAGAGAGACAGGATCCCAAGCGTGACCACCCAAACTTCTGAATCAGGCCGCCCACAGCCCCTCCCTCACCCGGCTCCCGTAGGGCACAGAAGAGTAGATCGCTCAGAAGTGTGGGTGCCTGGCACCCCCCAAGGCACACTATTACTGCTATGTCCCGCCCTGCCCTGGCGGCACAGGCAGGATGCACGGGGTGGGGTGACTCATGAGAAAGTGCTGCTGCTCTCCCTCAAAGGTGGTTGGGCTCCAGCCGTTCGCATGGTTCGTGCACCGCACCTTACAGTTTGTAAGGCCCTGCAGGAGACACGACCCCATTTGATACGCCCAGGTCAACGAGACATGGAGAGCCCGCATTCCGTCAGGTCACAGCCACATCGTGCAGGCTCAAGGCCAGACTCAGACGCCCCAGTCCCCGCCACACCATGTCCCCCCAGAGGGGACAGAGGGGGCGCCCTTCTTGGTGCAGTCCTCAGTGCCCAGCTCTAGCAGGACCCAAACACCTCAGCTCTTGCCACGGTAGATGCTCCTGAAGATACCTAATCGATCCCAGCGTTCGTCCAGGGGCTGATGGCGGTCCCCTGGGAAGCCAGGATCCCTCCCAGCTTCCCTCCCTCGAAGTGGGTGTGGGAGCACATCGCAGCACTTCTCCCAGGGGGGCTGGGGCTGTCTGAATGGAGACCCAGATAACAGGTGCTCGAGACAACAGGCATAGCACCGGCAAAGGCAGATAGGCAGGTGCTCAGACGGTGGGCTGGAAGGGACCGAACTGTCCGTTTCAGTTGGAACAGGAGGCAAAGGGTGAGAAAGAGCCTCCTGGCCTCTGTCTGCTGATAAGCCAGAGGCCCCGGCGTCAGCCCGGCACATGCAGGCCATCAGATCACTGCCTGTGGGGCACTTGCGGTTGGGGAAGGTTGAGGCACTAGGACACGGTCATTAGAAGCAAGACGGAGGGCGTGCAGCCATCACCAAAGCCAGAGGGGGCCCGAGGGGTGCCCGGCGGGTGGGGCGGGGACAGGGAAGGCCTTTCTCTGGCAGCCTGGGGGTTCCACCAGGGCTCGGACGTGCAAACCCAGAACCTGACTCAACAGACTGAGCTCTGGGGCCGGGCTGAAGCTGGACTCAGGTGGTACCAGCAAGGGGACACTGGACAAGCTGGGGTGAGGGGGGGGGGCGGGGCGGGACCAGGGGCTGATCTGGGGCCAGGCCGGAGCCGGACTCGGGCTGCACTAGCAAGGGAGACATCAGACAGGAGGCAGGGGGACAGGGCCAGTGCTGGGAATGTCGGCAATCCAGCCCTCCGTCGGTGGACCCAGGGCATCCGCGGAGCTAACCACACCCAGGAGGCGCCATCTGGTCTCATCCCCCAGCCCAGGATGACCGTTTTCTCTTTCCAAGAATACGGCACGCTCCCCTCTTCTCTTTTGTTCGATGTAGAAGTTAGTCTTCAGGCTCAGACACAAAAGACCACATGGTGTGTGGTTCCATTTCTAGGACGTTCCCAAACAGGCAAAACTAATCCGTGGTGATAGAAGTCAGGACAGAGCTGCCCCTGCGGCATGTGGGGGGGGTGGGGGGCGCTGCAAAGGGCACCAGGGAATCTCCCGGGTGCTGGAAACCTTCCGGATCCGGACCGGGGGTGGTGGTTGGGCAGATATATACAACTGCCAAATCGAAATCAGAATGTACGCTTGGAATCTGTGCATTTCACCGTCGGCAAGTTATACCTTCGTTTCCAAAGAAAATGCAAAAAAAAAAAAAAAAAGTTAGTGCTTGGACTTGTCACACCATTTCCTGGGACTGTGCAATCTGATTTTCTTGCTATTAAAAATTCACGGTCCATGGCTGAGGACAGCAGCTGCCTTCTGTTTGCAGAGCCAACGCCAATCACAGCCCGGCCGGCGTCAGCCTCAGCCACAAGGGCCTCCTTTCTTTTCCCTTTGACCTACTTCCCTGATAAGTGACAAGACAGCCAGACTGCGAACAAACGCGCCCCTTATTCCTCGGCCCTGAGCCTCGGCTAATCCACCCAGGGAGACGGATGGACGCGAGGGGCTTTGAGACCTCGCCCCAGTTGTCAGTCTGCCCGTCGGACCCGACAGTGACGCCTCTGTTCCTCCCCGCCCCCCGCCACCTTGGCCCACCACATCCCCTCGTCCTTTTGTTCCGAGTCCCTGCGAACATCTGTTAAAACTACTTCTTGGCGAGGTGCAGCGGGCGGCCCCGTAAATCATGCAGCCCGAGCCGCCCGCCCGCCCGCCCCGACACGCAGTCACGGCCTCCTCTGGAAAGGCCACGGAGGAGAGCACGGAACGATGCTCAGGGCCAGGCTGGCCACCGCGGGGCAGTGAAGCCGCGTGCCCCGGCCCCGGTAAGTCACCTGCCCCAGTCGTCCGGGCCTCGAGCGGGGACGCGCACCGCCCAGAAGCCCCCAGTGATGAGGAATGCGCAGGGACGCCACCGGAGCCAGGAGAGCAGCAAGCTCCCTCGGACGGTGGTGGCAACTCCCAAATAAGGCCCCGCTACTGCTGTTTTTAGCCCATCCCACATAATTGGAAAAACATGGGGAAAACCAAAGCCAGCTGGGCGCCTCCATCGGCCAGGCTGCTGGGGAGGGGTGCGTGGGATCGCAGCCTGGCCCAGGGATCCTGCCCCCCCCCCCAACGCTGGCTGGAGGGACAAGAGTCACTCAGGCCCCGGGGTCTCACCAAGCCGCTGGCAGAGCTGGAGCCCAAGGGGGCGCTGCTTGCTATGACATCCTTCCTGGTCTCGGAACCTATAGGACCCCCACTGGGGCCAAACTTCAGGAGGACCCAGAGGGCCATGGGACACAAGACACTCCTGACCCAGAGGAAGGGAGTCCTGAGCCTCCCGTCCGGTCTGTGTGGACCCACACAGGCACCGTGGGGAACAGCCTCTCATCTGACCACCCCCCCCCCAGTCATGCTGCTCTCCCCATTTCACAGGGAGAGAGCCCGCAGCTGGGAAATGGCCAGCCCCGCCCCATGCCTCCAGGGGACAGCTTGCAGGCCCTGGGCCGTCACCCCCTCCCCCACGCACTGGGGCCAGCCCCCTCTTTGGGGAAGGCACCGACTCCCAGCGCTGGGCTGGCTTTCATTTGCTCAAAATCAGAGAAACATAGGACTCTTGCACAGCACAAACGTTTCTTCAGACTCAAGTCCACGGCATGATAACCAGCTGCCCAGACTGAAAGTCCCAGGAATCTGAGGCCATGGCTTCAGGTCTTGAGATGTTTCCGGCCGTGCAGACTTTCTCCAACTGCTGCTCATCAGCCTGCCTTGGGCGCATGTCAAGTACAAACTCAGCCCTCCGCCTCCCACACCCGTCCCTTGTCCTGGAGACTCCGATTTGCTAGGGCCGGGGAACCTGGATGCGACATGAGAGTCCGAGTAATTCCGACACATCCAGGCCCCCGCCTCAGACCCCGATCCCACCCGGCCCGGTGCTGGCCTCGATCCCTGGAGAGGGCAGCCACATGCCCCGTGCCCTCGGGACACATACCTCACTCACCTGCCCGTCTCTCACCGGCTGTGCGAGGAGGGCTCCCCGCCCACCGACGTCCCCTCCTACCTCCTCTTAGCACCAGCCGGCCTCATCATCTACTTCTGATTCCAAACGTCCAGGAAAGAATTGCCCTTCTGGCACCAGACTGCCCGCATGCCTGCCTGCCTGGCTCCAAGTTCAAGTTCAAGCACAGCTCGTATTTGTTGGGTAGTCAGGCCCTCCTCCCAACAACCCCCCTCCCCCAAAGCAGGTACTATTATCATCTCTTTTTACAGGTGAGGAAACAAAGCACAGAGAGGCTGAGTCATTTTCCCAAGATCACACAGCCGGGACATGAGTGAAGGTATCCTAAAAGGATAACTGGGCATAGAAAGCCATCCCATTGTTGGAAACTGCTCTGAGACTGGGCCTCCCCCTAAGACTGAATTTCCTCACCACCCCGAAAGTCCTGGCAGACTCTCAACTACAGACCAAAGGCACAGCCCTCAGCTGTGGCCTCAGTATTCACCCCCTGGGATGCTGGACCTCGCAGAGTCCGGGGCCAAGAGGAGATCCACAAGTGGCCCCGGGGCCTCCTTTGCCAGCCCCCGAATCACATCCTCCCACTGGTCACCCCGGCCTCGGAAGCCTCCGTGGGTGCTGCCCTGATCCAGCCAGGAAGGTGCCCTGCACCGGGTTTGCGCCCGCCGGGACCTCTGGGCTCCACTGTCAGCGGTGACATCCTGCAGGGTTTAGCGTTTCGCTGTCTCCACGTTACCCTCGTGTTTCCAGCGACCATCTCCAGGCCATTTTCACAACCAGTACCCTGCACATCATCAGCAGTCAAAATCCACATTCCACGTGTAGTTCACGCCCCCCCCAGGAGGCAACACTACATGCGCCAGGGGGCGTGGGCAGCCTGGAAGGCCTCGCGAGAAAAGGAAAACAGCCAGGGTACTCAGGTGACAGGCTCACAGGCTTCTAATCACACGGTTTCCTTTAACGTGATGTTCTGTGGCAGGAAGCAACACCTGGAGGGCAGGTCTGCACCCCAAAACCCAGCTTGCCAGCGGAGGGGGCGCGTTCTAAATCTGAAGCCCTTGTGATCCTCGCCCACGGCCCCGTCTCGGACTCCCTGTGTCTGTCGCCCAAGCACAAGGAACGCCCCTCAACGACAGAATCCGTTCCTCACGCATGCCCGGATCCCTCTGGATTGAGAAACACGGACAGATACCCTCCACCCTTCCACCCCAAGTTTCCAGAAGGCCATCTTGGTGGCAAACCCTTGAAATGTTCTGAGAAGCTCCTGGAGGTCTTCTCGACTGAAACTAAAACGTTTAGGAAACTCTGTTTCCAGGTTCCCACCGCCAACGGCTTCCCACTTCCGCTTCGAGTGGGTCCAGGGCGGGGGGCTGCAGAAGGCCCCGTGCAGCCCCCAGAACCAGCCAGTCTGTGAGCGAGAAGCACGTGGGGTGGGAACCACGCTTATAAAAAGGCGGAACCCGAGGGTCACATCCTCGTGCAAAAGCCAGACTCCCAGCCCATGCTGTCCGCGTCATCTGTGAGCCTCCCTGACCTGTGACGTCCCCTACGGGGCAGCCGGGGTCAAAGGAAAGGTGCAGCCTCAGTGTAAGAGTGGCCCCGGGCTGCCCTGTGCAGGACGCCCCCGGCCACCCACACCGGCTCCTCCGAATGACGACAAAAGCGTTTTTCGTCCGCACGCTTGGCATCCTCCCACTGAGTCATTTGTGAAAGTGTCTTTCACGGCTGGGAGGCAGAAACAGTTCTTACGAGACCAGGGAAGGTGACCCCGAGCAACTGAATCCATCCCGGGGGGGGGGCGGGGGGGCGGGTAACCTGCAAGCTGGCCACTCTTCCTGAAGGAGGCCAAGAGACGTGGCTCAGCCCCCTGCCACACGACTTCCAACCGGGACAGCCCTTGCTGCTAATCCTCCGGATCCACCCCACAGGAGTTCGTGGGAGTTTCCAGGACCCCCCACCCTTGCGCAGCCTCCTCCAGGAAGCCCTCTTACCCCAGGGCATCTCCCCTCTTCTGCCCCCTGCCTCCCGCAGATGTTTGCAAAAAGAACCGAAATGCCCTCAAAGGGCTTGACCCCAGGCAGTGGTCCCAGAGCTCAGAGGCTCCGGCTACTGGAATGCTGAGAACCAGAAAGTCCCCGTTCCTCTGCCTGGAAAAGAAATCAGCCCTCCCCCAGGGGTGGGAGGGCCGTGGGACGATGGAGGCAAACCTAGGCTTCCAGAGGCCCTGCCCTTCTCCCTCTGAGCCAGCGTGACGATGGACGTGGCTGCCATATACTGTGCACTCACGACGTACCAGGGGCCCAGCACAGCACCTGTGATACCTATTGATACAACACTGTGTCCTCCCCAGCTTCCCCGGCTAAGGGGTGGTCTGTGACCGCCCCCGCATCTCACAGATGAAGAAGAGCAGCAGAGTGACAAGTCCCCAGGCGCTGTCCACCCCCGATGACCAATACCCTTTGTGCCCCCGGGTAGTTTGGGCAAGTCCTTCGTGGAACTGTAGGCTTCCCCAGCTGTGCACCTGCACCGGGCCAGGACTCTGGCATTGTGACCCCAGACTCCAGTCCTGGAACTCTGACGCGTGGACCTCCTGCCTCACGGGGCCCCTGCGTCAGCTCCCCACCAGGGTGCACACTGTTGCATGATGTACCTTTTGGGGGTTGTGTCCACCCTCCCCCCTCCCCCCACCGCTTTCCCGCTCCTTCCCCAAAGGTCCACATGCAACCTGGCTCTGCCTGGCTGGGCAGAGATGCGGGCAGAGATGGCAGCCACGCCTGTCCTTCTCCCAGAACAGATGGTCACCTCCCCATTCGGCACAGCGCTTGGACGGGGATCACCGATCAACAGCAACAGCACCAGATTCACATCGCCCTAACCAGTGGGCCAGGCCCCAGGCTGGCTCTCTCACGGCGGCACGACTTGAAAACAGCAAAGACACAAAAAAACAGAAATGCCCAACAGGGGGGAAGATGGTTCACCGGACAAGTATTTTTCAGGCACAACTCATGTTATAGAAACACATGCCTCTCCTCTAACTGCCGATGCCCCTGCAACAGCGTCAGGGGGAATGCGGACACTCGTGGCAGAACGGGAGAGAAAGATACACTGAGACACGAGGCGTCTCCAGGTTCCCTTCAGCTTCTCTACACACAAAGCAGGACGGGCTACGTAACGCGCAGGGCCGCTGCAGGCCGAACACAGGGAGCCCCTGCCCCAGAATTATCCAGCATTTCAAGTCAGCGACAATGGAGCATTAAACCAAGCACGGGGCTCTTTGGAAGCCGGGGCTCTGTGTGACCGCCCAGATCAAATGCCTGTGAGGTCAGCCCCGACGCCACCTAGCTCTTGCCTCAGGGCTGCCGCACATGCTGTTCCTCGCGCCTCTTCCTTGTTCATTCTCAAGTCTCAGCCTGTCTCCTGGGAAGGACCTTCCCTGACCTTCCATCCGGGCCTCCAGCCCACCCCCCCCCCACCCCCGCCCTCAGTACGTTATTCTGCGTCTCAGTCCTTCCTTTGTGTCCTGTGTTACTCTGATCCAAATCTGAATTCGCATTCTTCATTCACGTGCCTGCTTGGTTCCTGTCGACCCCTCCACAACTCAGAGGGACATTCCCTGTGGGAAGAACAGGGGGCTGGAGCGGGGGGGGGGGGGGGGGAAGTTCACATTTACCGCTCTGTTCTCTGCACGCAGCACACGCAGGCACGCGGCCGTTCCTTGTGGACATGCGGAACTTGGTAGACTCCCTGTTTGCCAGGATGAACTTTTTGTTTTAAACCTGTGCCTAAAGGAGTGGTAAGACTCCCTCGGCTCTGGTCGCAGGTCCCCAGGGAAGCCCACAGTCTCCCTTTCCTTCCCCCCAAGTGCCACTGGCCCAGGGGCGGCCTGCTTCCTGACGTCTCTCACCGGCCTCTCGCTGGCCACTCCACTGCCACCCGGCTGTGCTGGGCCCTAGACACCCCCAGGGACAGGCTGCACCCTGGACGCACCTTATTCCCAGAAAAGCACACTGTGAACGTGACAGCCAGAAATAAGGAGCCTCGGGCGGTGCTCCAGAGGAGGGAGGGGTGACACATCATTAGAAGACGGTCATTGTAGGAGACCTTGAAGCAGCAAGTGCGGCAAATGAAGGGCGGGGGGAGCACCCAGAAACACTTGTGTGGGGGGAGGGAAGTCAACTGAACTTCACGCACCCCTAATTTTTTCCACTGAGCAAGCACCTGCAACCCGAATTTCCGTGGGGAGGGTGGTCTTTGGGGCACGAAGATCCCATGGAAATGGGACGTAAGGATGAAAATGCATCAGAAATTCCCTATCAGTGTGGAAAATGCTTGTGGAAAAAGCAGCAAAGCAGGAGACGAAGCCAGCGGGGAGGCCCGCAGCCCCACACCGGCAGCGCGTGCTTGGGAGAGCCGGGAAGGCAGGAAAGGAGACGTCTGTTGGGCGCAGATCGCGGGGCGTCTCCTGATTCACAGTGTTCCCCTACACGACTGTCCTTTTTACAACACACACAGTGTTTGCTCGGCAAGTCGTGACAGCGAGCATCTCGGCTACGATCACTGCTTTCTGGCAGCCGACTGCGAGGTCACCGGACAGACCAGACCTGAGTCCCGAGCCCGGTAACGTGCCCGCCGGGCAGCCGAGCCCAGATCTAACCCTGCATCCCAGCCGCTGGGCCGCCCAGGTGCCCCCGGCTGCGGAGCTCCGAACACGTGAAACCTTCGCCGAGGGAAGGAGACCGCCAGCCCCACCCCCACGCCCCGCCAGGCCGGCTCCCCCCACCCCAGCCAGCGCCCCCCCCCCCCCCCGTCTCACCTGCCTTGCACGTCCTGCCGTTGTCCTGAAGCTGGACGCCAGTGGGGCAGGCGCACGTGTAGAAAGGCTCCCTCGGGGACAGCAGGCACAGGTGAGAGCAGCCGCCATTGTCCTCCGCACACCGCGTGTGGACTGGGGAAGACAGGGCGGGGTGAGAGAAGGTTCCAGAACACAGCCCTCGACCCCACCCACCCACCCACGCCACTCCCTGGGGGCATCCTCCCTGCCTTGCTCCTCTTCCCAGCCTTCTACAATACAGAACCCTCATGTTCCTCGGGGCCCCTCGGATGGCACCTCCTCTGGGAAGGCCACCCTCAGCCGGGATCTCAGGACCTGCCCGTGCAGTAGGGACTGGGGGGCTCCTGGAGCAGAGGCCTGTCTTTGTGATGTACTTGGAACCCACGGGATCTGCACAAATGTTTGGTGGCCACACCTGGACACTCTCGGCGCTGATAACAACCCTTCTCATTGTCCCAAGCCCATCCGTGACCAAGACGCAACTGAACAAATCCTTCCGGCATTTCACTCTGCCCAGGGCAGGCAGGGACGCGGTACTGTGACATGTGGAGTATTAGCCCCCCACCCCCGCAAACGACTGGAGCAGATTCGCAGGGGGGTCCCCCTCTTCTCCCTAACGCTGCCTCACGCACAGGGGGCTGCCCCCGCTGTGGATGCGGTAAGGACCGTGATGTTCTCACCAGGAGACTATCCTGGAGAGCCCCACCTTCCCTGGGGTGCTGACAGCTGCCACCCTTGCACCCCCACAGTTAAGTTCAAAGCTGGAACCTTCCACAGCACCCCGGTCCCCGAGGGAGGACGTGAGCCCAGGGCCGTGACCTTGCTAGCTGCCCGTCCCAGGAGCCCTGAGCCCGTGGGCGTCAAGCTTTCCGCCATCGAGGACCCCCGCCACCACCCTATGGAGACCCCAAGCCGGGAGCCTCAACTCACAGCAGATTGATCACCAGTAACTACTTAACTTCTGTCGGGCCCCGACAACGGAGCAACCTTGCTCAGGAGGCCCTCTGTCACCTCTGAAGAGGACGGGGGGAGGGGGCACGGGGCCCCCCTGAAGCAGCCCCCATACCCGCTCTGCAGAGGGCCCTCCGGGTTGCACCCCAGCTGGCCCTTGCACCTTGCATACACGTCCCTCCCCTCCACCACACCTCTCCTTGTCCTCCACTGCTCTGATGCAGGTGCCCCCAGACTCGGGGCTCCTGCGGAGGGAAGACGCCGGCCGCCCCCCACCCGGCCCCCGACTTACAGTAAGGCTGCCGCTCTGGGCTAAGCACTTGAATATCCATGGGCGAATAGAGAGCTCGAAGGATCTCCTTCCTCTTCTCTCCCGTCTTCTTGTTACAGGCGTGGATGGAGCGCGTCTGCCAGTCCGTCCAGTACAGAGTGTCCCCGGAGAGTGTCAGGGCAAAGGGGTGCGTCAGGCTGCCCTCCACCACCTTCTGCCTGCGGGTGCAGGAGGCACGGGTGGGAGCTGTGAGCAGACTCCCCGCGGTCCTGCACGCCCCCCGCTTGGAAACCCTCCCACGGCCACCGCGGACCCATTCACGTCACACAGGACGACCGCGGGGCAGTTCCAGCCTCCCGCCACCCTTGACGGTGACGCGGCCCCCCAGCCCTTCCCAACTGTTTCTAGAAAAGTGGCTGGTGGCAAAGTGGCCCGCAGGGAAAGAAGAAGCGGCAAGGAGGAAGCCACCGCTGATGACAGCGAGCCGGGGACAACACGCCTGCCTCGCCCTGATGTTTGAACAACTTAGCACAAACTGCGCCAAACGTGCCTGTAACGCCAATAATTTATGTTATCACAGTAAATAGAACTTGATACCAAAACAACGGGGCGCCTGGGTGGCTCGGGTGGTTAAGTGTCCAACTTCGGCTCAGGTTATGGTCTCGCGGTTCATGAGTTCGAGCCCCGTGTCGGGCTCGCTGCTGTCAGCGCTGAGCCTGCTTTGGATCCTCTGTCCCCCCCTCTCTCTGCCCCTCCCCTCATTCCCTCCCTCCCCACCGCCTCAAAGATAAACATTAAAAAATTTTTTAAAAAGGAAAAAACAAAACAAAACATCTTTCTTCTATGTATTTATAAAGCCCAGCAAACGAGAACACGTTTTTAACGATATTATGGATTTCTAACTTTACACCTGGTGGCGTGTGTATTTATCTGGTTTCATGACTTTCCCTCGACTATAGGCTCCCTGGTGGCGTGGAGGGCTGCAGGGGGCAGGTCACCACCACATCCGAGCCCCTGGCACCGCACCTCAGAGAAACATTGACAAGGTTTTACTGAGCAACTGAAAGCCACATGCTCATGACCGTCCCTAATCTGACCCAACGATGCCTCCGTTTTGTTTTCTTGATGTCACTCCTTTAATGTTTATTTATTTGAGAGAGAGAGAGAGAGAGAGAGAGAGAGAGAGAGAAGCACACACAGGGGAGGGGCAGAGAAAGAGGGAGACAGAGAATCGCAAGCAGGCTCCATGCTGTCAGCACAGAGCCCGACGCGGGGCTTAAACTCACAGCCCTCACAGACCACGAGATCATGACCTGAGCTGAAGTCGGCCGCCCAACCGACTGAGCCACCCAGGCGCCCCCGATGTCACTTTTTTTTTTTTTAATTTTTTTTTTTCAACGTTTATTTATTTTTTTTGGGGACAGAGAGAGACAGAGCATGAACGGGGGAGGGGCAGAGAGAGAGGGAGACACAGAATCGGAAACAGGCTCCGGGCTCTGAGCCATCAGCCCAGAGCCCGACGCGGGGCTCGAACTCACGGACCGCGAGATCGTGACCTGGCTGAAGTCGGACGCTTAACCGACTGCGCCACCCAGGCGCCCCCCGATGTCACTTTTTAAATAGACTTATTGAGGCGACATTCACGTAACACAAAAGTAACCAGTCTGCTGAGTGAACAGTTCAGTGCTATGCAGCACACAGTCACGATGTTACTTACGCAACTACAGCCCCCAGCTACTTCCCTAGATTCCCGCTGCTCCTCTGGAGAACCCCGGGCCCCCTCAGCGGTTCCCCCTCACGTCCCCTCCACGGGGGCCCCCGGCGGCCACCAGTCTGCTTTCTGTCTCCGAGGATTGGCGCAGCCTGGACATTTCACATAAATGAAATCATGCCACGCGTGGCCTTGTGTGACTCGCTTTGTTTCCTTTAGTATCAGGTTTGCACGGTCCCTCCGTGTTGCACACATGCTAGTGCGTCACCGCTCCTCATGTCTGGACGGCATTCCGCGTGCGGATGGGTCACACTCTGTTTGTCTATCCACCTGCGGCCGCACATCTGGGCTGTTCGCACCTTTGGGCTATGGTTCGCACCACTGCCACGGACATTCGCGTGCACGTCTTTGTTCCTGCACCGATTTTCAACGCTCTCGGGGAGATGCCCAGGAGTGGAATCGCGAGGAATCGCGAGATCGTACGGTCACTCGACGTTCGCATTCTGAGGCACCACCTAACTGCCCTTCGTGATGTTGTCATTTTTTAAAGTAACGTTTATTTGTTTTGAGAGAGCGAGTGAGCGCAAGGGTGAGGGAGGGGGAGAGAGCGAGAATCCCAAGCAGGCTCCGTGTGGCGCCCCACGTGGGCCTCGATCTCATCACCGTGAGATGGTGACCTGAGCCGAGTCAGGAGTCAGATGCTTAACCGACTGAGCCACCCGGGCGCCCCGTGTCATTTTTTGATCAGAAAAGCCAGAGGTGTCGTTTCTCAGGCTGTCCCTCCTCCCTGCCTCAGCTGAAGGCACCACAGGAAGCTGGTGCCAGGCCTCAGCTCACCTCACCCACCCTGGCCCCTCCTCTCAGGACGCCCCTCTCCAGGTGGAGCTCCAGCCGTGAGCACCCTACCTCCTGCCGGATCCACGAACTCCCTGAGCACACCAGCCGCTATCGAGCGCTTACGGTGTCCAGGCGCCATGCAATGAGTTGACGTGCACCGTGGTATCGGGCCCCATGGACACCTCTAGAAAGTACAATCACTACCCCCATTCACATGCGAGGCCCTGAGACTCTGAGCAGTGAGGCGACCCAGGCATGGTCGCAGCTGAGAGGGGACCACGCAGGTCCGTCTGGCTCCAGCACTTACCCTCTTTACCAGCAGATTATGCTCCTACTGGGACAGCCCTAGACACATTCATAGAGTGTCAGCCACCTGCAGAGCTGGAAGAATCTGGCAGTGAGGCAGGAGGAGGGCTGAGTAAGTCCTGGAGTCACAGTGCCTGGCTTCTCTCGACTCTGACTAGCTGTGTGGCCTTGGGTGAGTTCACAGACCTCTCTGTGCAACATCATAATAGGGGATTATACCTGCAAACACTTCATAGGGTTGGTGTGAGCAGGTAACGAACTGATAAATATCCTGGCAAACAGCAAGTGCTATGGAAGGGTTAGCCACCATCACCCCGTCACCACGTCACCACCATCATCAGCATCACCACCACCATCATCACCATCATCACCATCACCAACATCATCATCACTATAACCATCATCACCATCACCACCATCATCACCATTATCATCACTACCAACACCATCATAACCATCACTATCACCACCACCATCAGCATCATCACAACCATCACCACCATCATCACCACCTCCATCATCATCACCACCATCACCTCCATCATCATCACCACCATCATCACCGCCATCATCACCATCACCTCCATCATCATCACCATCATCATCTCTATCATCATCACCACCACCACCACCATCATCACCTCCATCATCACCACCATCATCACCATCACCACCTCCATCATCATCACCATCATCACCACCATCACCTCCATCACCACTTCCATCATCATCACCATCATCATCACCATCATCACCATCATCACCTCCATCATCATCACCATCATCACCACCATCACCTCCATCATCACTTCCATCATCATCACCATCATCATCACCACCATCATCACCTTCATCATCACCATCACCACCATCATCACCTCCATCATCACCACCATCACCTCCATCATCACTTCCATCATCACCATCATCACCTCTATCATCATCACCACCACCACCACCATCACCTTCACCACCACCATCACCACCACCATCACCACCATCATCACCATCATCACCTCCATCATCATCACTTCCATCATCATCACCATCATCACCACCATCACCTCCATCATCACTTCCATCATCATCACCATCATCACCTCCATCACCACCACCATCATCACCTCCATCATCACCACCATCACCACCATCACCTCCATCATCATCATCACCTCCATCATCATCACCACCACCACCACCACCATCATCACCTCTATCACCGCCACCACCATCACCACCACCATTATCATGGTTTAAATGCCACCACTATCCTTGCTGTCCCCTGTCATAATCCTTCAACCAGGCACCCCAGCCAGCAGCGTTTCCAGCCTCTAACTCTCCCTTCACAACGACCATCATCACTCAGCTCCCCAAGGACCACAGCTCCCCAGGCTGCCACACTCTCCAAGTCTCAAGCCAGGCCCCAGGCCAGTCTGTGATCCCAGAAACAATGGGAAAGAGCGTTCTAAACCAGCTGGGCACAGTCAGCAGAGGTCAGGGGAGAAATGAGGCCTCCTGCCAACAGCCATCAGAGTGAGCCTCTGACCTCAGTCGCACCTTCGGATGATTGTAGCCCCAGCCAGGAGCTTGACTATAACCTCAGGACACACTCTGAGCCAGAACCACCCAGCTAAGCCACTCCTAATTCCTGATCCCCCTCCCCACCCCCAAAAAATCCATTTGCTGATTCAGGTGGCCCAGTTCGGGGGTATTTTGTTACACAGGAATAGATAACTAACACACGCGCCTGAATAAAATGAGGCAAACCTGCCGATATCCTCAAATCTGCGGGAGCTGTTACCTGCCTGTGTGTGCACAGTCTTCCCTAAGCCACGTGACTGCAGCCCACGGCACCGGCACCCATGTACTCCCCTCCTGGTTCGGGAGTCCCACCGTGCAGGAACAGGGCTCTCCTCCCAGGAGGATCCCCAAGACTCGGCACAGAGCTGGCAAGGCAGTCTGGGCGGTAAATAAAGTGCCCTTCACCGTTCCTACATCTGAAGCGTAATGAGGTACGGGGCCGAAAGCTCTCAAAGCAATTACCTGACATGTAAAACATCCTTGACATTTCACTCACTTAACCCATTTTACAGAGAAACGGTTATGCGTAAGGCCCTCTGGTGAGGCCAGGGAATGCGGTGGACACGAAAACCCCAGGATGCATACTTGGGGCGAGGAGGAAGGGGGCACGGCGAACTCTTTACAACCCTGTCGGACCCTGAGGCGGTCAGGGCCATGATCCCTTCTCTGTGATTCTGAAATCCAAAAAACTCTGACCACGGCAAGAGTTTTGCCACCCATTTTGTGGCAAGACCCGCGTGTGGCTGTGGGCTTGGTTATAGCCTTTCAACCCTACTGAGAAGGAGCATCCTGTGTCGTGTTGTGAACATAGTCACATGGGAGATGGCAGGTGCCCCCCAACCCCGGACCCCCCACGGGCGTGCTGTGTGCTCTGTTACTGCGTGAGGTTCTCAACAGTCCCGAACGCCTCAGGCCCCAGGGTTTCAGAGACGAGACCACGGGTCTGAGTTAAGAAGGGTCACCGGCCAGCGCCCGGCCCGGACCGGCCGAGGCCCTGGCGGTGGCTGGGGGGCCGCGGGGAAGGTGGGGACCCACCACCGGGCGGGCACTCACCGGAAGGAGCCGTCCAGGTTGGCGCGGTGGATGAAGCTGAGCTTGGCGTCGGCCCAGTAGAGCTTCTGCTCCTCGAGGTCGATGGTCAGCCCGTTGGGCCAGTAAATGTCCGAGTCCACGATGATCTTCCGCGTGCTCCCATCCATGCCTGCCCGCTCGATTCGAGGTGTCTCTCCCCAGTCTGTCCAGTACATGTACCTGAGGAGGAGGCAAACACGAGCAGAGAAGGCTAGCACAGACCTGCCTTTTCGGTCTCTGTTTCCTGTCGACGCGACCGCAGACGCATAAACAGAGGCCGAATTTGTCCTAAAATCTCACCCATTCGACATAACCAGTGCTTAGGGCCTGGGATGTTATTGCTTCCAACTTGTTTTCTAGAAAGTTAGTAATAGGTTAATCTTTTTTTTTTATTTTTTTTTTTCAACGTTTTTATTTATTTTTGGGACAGAGAGAGGCAGAGCACGAACGGGGGAGGGGCAGAGAGAGAGGGAGACACAGAATAGGAAACAGGCTCCAGGCTCCGAGCCATCAGCCCAGAGCCTGACGCGGGGCTCGAACTCACGGACCGCGAGATCGTGACCTGGCTGAAGTTGGACGCTCAACCGACTGCGCCACCCGGGCGCCCCATTAATAGGTTAATCTTTAAACAGAGTTGGGTAATCAAAATATACTGGGTTCCCAACTCGTTCTTAGACAGCAATATATTCTGGGTATCCTCTCCTTTAACTAACAAAATTCTTCCTTCTTGTCTTTTTTTTTTTTCATTTTTATTTCTGAGAGAGAGAGAGACAGAACATGAGCAGGGGAGGAGCAGAGAGAGAGAGAGAGAGAGAGACAGAATTTGAAGCAGGCTCCAGGCTCTAAGCTGTCAGCGCAGAGCCCGATGCGGGGCTCGAACTCATGAATTGTGAGATCATGACCTGAGCTGAAGTCGGACGCTTAACTGAGTGAGCCACCCAGGCGCCCCCTCCCCCCCTTACTCTCTTGATGATAGAGTACTATAAATCATTTACAAGACCTCACATCAGATGTTTGAGTTGTTCCTGATTTTTTGCCACTACAAAAATGCTGTAAATGAACTTTTTTTTTAATGTTTTATTTATTTTTGAGAGAGCACAAGCAGAGGAGGGGCAGAGAGAGAAGGGGACAGAGGGTCTAAAGCCAGCTCTGTGCCGACAGCAACGAGCCCGATGCGGGGCTTGAACTCACGAACCGCAAGATCATGACCTGAACGGAAGTCAGACACCCAACCGACTGAGCCACCCAAGGGCCCCTGTAATTGAACTTCTAAAGCCAATTAAAACACGTAAGATGGAATATTATTTAACAGTTTTAAAAAGTTAGCCATGAAGCCATGAAAAGTCATGGAGGAAACGTCAAAGTGTATTAATAAGTGAAAACAGCCAACCTGAAAAGCCTACACACCGTGGGATTCCCACCATAAGATGATCTCAAATCTTGGGGCGCCTGGGGGGGGGGGCTCAGTCAGTCGAGCATCCGACTTCGGCTCAGGTCATGATCTTACGGTTCATGAGTTCGAGCCCTGCATCAGGCTCCGTACTGGCAGCTCGGAGCCTGGAACCTGCTTCGGATTCTGTGTCTCCCTCTCTCTGCCCCTCCCCCACTTATGCACGCGCAGGTGCGCGCGCTCTCTCTCTCTCTCTCTCCCTCTGCTCAAAATTAAATAACCATTAAAAAATGAAAAAAAAAATCTTTGTCAAAACCAGACTGTATACGAGCACATAGACAATCTCTGTACCTTCCCCTTAATTTTTCTGTGAACCTAAAATCGCTTAAAAAAAAACAAAGTCTATTAAAAAAAAAAAAACCCACATGGGGGTGTGCACGGACATTACAACAGCAGTTTTCCCTGGCGGGGGGCGGGTGCGGGGGTGTGACCTGGGCTGCTTCTGCCCGCCCCCCGGTTTACAGTAAGGGGCAGGCGCCTCACATCCAGGAGAAATGACCCCAATTAAAGCTTCTTATGCGGGGACACTGGGGTGACACGTTCACACCCCCCCCCCAGTACCCAGAGAATGCGTCTGGTTGTCCAGGCGGGGCGACCACCCAGCGTGCACAGCTCTTAGCGACAGCGGACGGGAACCACACCAGCCCGGAGGACACGTGACCTCCGCGTTCCGGTCAGACGTGGATGAGCCACGGGACCCGGGGATGGGACACCTGTTTTATGTGGCCTGCCTGGCGCGTCTCTGCAGCCAGGAGGGCAGGGTCCACTTTCACTCTGAGAAGCCCCGCTCCCGGCGGTGGCCCATGACGCTCTCCGGGTGGTGCGGCCTCCCCGCTGCCCTCCCGCTGGGGTGGGTGCGGGCAGGTGCATCCTGACCTCTCAGCAAATCCCTTAACCCTCGGTCTCTGCGACTGCTTTAAAGGCCAGCAGCTTGCCCACGCGGGGCCGATGGGGGTGAGCCTGAAAGCCGGACCCGGGGAAGCAGGGAGCTCCTGGGTCCCCCCGCCCGTGCCGTCTGTGAGAGGGCCTGCGGGGAGCGCAGATCCAGGTGGGGAGAGGCCGCGCCCCGTCCCAGGCCCACAGACTCTCTCTTGCCTTCCAGCTGCTTCTCCTTGACCAGGCAAGTCCCCCACTGCCCTTGGCTCCGCTCCTTCACAGGCCGGATCTGGTCCCCTTTCTGCGCACCCTGAGCGTGCCCGCTGCTGCCTGTGTGCCAGGGGCAGCTCTGCGGCCACAGCAGGTGCGGGTGCCTGGGGGGCCACCCCCATTTGTGAGGCCGAGCGGTCTTGCCAGAGGGGTGTCGTATCCGAGCTGGTGCCACGCCCACCTGCTGGAGGAGCTGGGCCGGGGTCACTGACGATGAGCTTGCAGGGGTCAACCACACCCGGCCGCTGTCACCGAGCTCTGCTGCCCTCCAGCCCCGGTGGGGACGGAGAGGAAAAGACAGCACCCTTCACACGGAACACCTCTCCCCAAAGCCTCCCTTGTGCTCTCTCCTCTGCACCTGGAGACGCGGCTGACGCAGGGCAAGCAGGAATTACCACTCCCACTGGACAGATGGGAAAACCGAGGCTTCAAAAGGAGCCCCACGTCACATGCCAGTGGCTTGGGAGCGCCGCATAGCTCTCTGAGTGAGGCCAGGGCCTGGCCATCATATGACTCACCCCTGTGCCAGCAGGCCCGGGCGGTGGTGAACTTTTTCTGGCAGCCCAAGGCCTGCAGGTGCTGTCGGCCAGCTCGGCAAAGGCTCCCGCCAGCCTGGTGTAGACGCCTTCCCTCCCGGTGTCTTCCCGCCCCCAGCAGCCTGGAGAGGGCCCAGCCTTTGCGCCACCCGCCGAGAAGGTATCGGGAGAATAAATCTCAGGGCAATCCACTCATGCCCTTCCCGAATGCTCCACGGCAGCCAGCGAGAGAGGCTCCTCAGGACCTCCTCGAGGAGCATAATTCAAATTCCTTCCCCCGGGTCTCATCACAGAGGCCCGCTGCTTTCCTTAAATGGGGAATTTGCGAGCCCCTCTGTCAGCAGAGACCAGTTGGCGTGGATGTGCTTTGGCAGGATCCCTGAACACGGCCACAGGCCCGGCCAAATTCCACGGGGGAAAATCAACTTCCGAAGGAAAGCAGAGCGCCTGGTCTCTGCGCAGAGGCTGGCCGCGGTCGTGGGGCGGTCGTGGGTCGCGGTCGTGCGTTACTTTAGGGCAAGACCATTTTGCATGTTAAAGAAGGGGTTGGGTTTTAGCCCGGCTTTAACTTGAGACCTGGGAGCCGCTGCAGCCCCTCGCGGGCCGAGCAGGCCAGGGCTGGTGTGGCCCCCACGCCAGGTGCTCCGAGCCAGAAGGTCCTCCCCAGAGCCTGACCTTGGCCCTGGGGACGCCGGGGTCCTCCGTCTGCCCCGCATGGATGCTCGCACTTTGCCACCGGTGCCGCCGAAGCATTGCTAGGCTCAGCGTCAGGACCACGGGCACTCCTGGCAGCGGAGCTCTTGGTCACGTGCACAGAGACGGGCTGAGAACCCTCCTTCCTGATGAGGAGGTCCGGGTGGGCACCCCCTCATCCGAGGCAGAAGCCCAGTGGGAGACCGTGTCACCGGAGGGCACGAGGAAACAACAGAGGCTCTGATGGAGCGGGGAAGGGGAAAGCGGATCCTGCAACCTTGTGCTCGTGGCCGGGACGCAGCACAAGACCTGTTGTCCCAGCTCTCAGGACGGCAGTCCCATCCCCAGGACTCAGCCCCAACTTGTGACTTATGTCACTGTGGGCATCAAGCTGCCGGCCCGGAGTCCTCTCGTCCTGGGCAGCAGGGCGCCTCAGGGGACAGAACGGGCATCTCAAACCTTAGCCACAGGGGAAGGAAGCGTGGGGGAGAAGGCCAGGGCCCCAGAAGTCCTTCCCAGGGCGTCAAACCCAAGGTCAACGTCGCCCCAGGAGCAGGGTGTGGGAGAGAATTCAGAGGCAACCTCAGACGGGATTTTAATCCTTTAATGGGAAAAAGCCAGAGCCAGAGACTGACCGGCTCCCGGGGATGGTACAGGCAAGGCCAGCCTGACGGGAGCATGGAGCAGACTGCTCCCCACCGAGCACCAAGCACCCCCCAACCAGGCACAAGCACCTCCCAACTGAGCACCTCCCCACCAAGCAGCTCCCGATCAAGCACCAAGCACCTCCCAAGAGAGCACCTCCCCACCAAGCACCCAGCACCTCCAGTCAAGCGCCTCCCAACCAGGCACCAAGCACCTCTTCACTAAGCACCTCCCAACTAGGCACCAAGTACCTCCTAACTGAGCACAAGCACCTCTCAACCAAGGTGGTGACAGGTCACGAGGAAGAAGAGAGACTTCTGTGCCCCGACACGGAGGCTACGTTTGGGGTGGGGGTGGGGGGAGGGGCATTTTTAGCGTAACAACAACACGTACCAAAGCCACTAACTGTTCGTGGTGTTTTCTGCATGACATGTGACATGGTCGCAACCCTGCACAGCTGGGGACACTGAGACAAAGAGCGGCAGCACAGAACCCTTGCCTCTCGTCTTTCTCTCTAAGCTACATGCAAAGTAACAGCAAACCCCACATGGTTCTGCCTTCCAAACAGATCCCAACTCTGGTGGCTTCTCACCCACAGCCCGCCAGCTTTCTGATCCAAGGCGCCACCCGCTACGACCAGGTGACAGTGACAGCCGCCAATGAGCCCCCTGCCCCCACCCTGAAGTCCACTCTGGCTCCAACCGCCGGAGAGACCCCTTAACGCACGGGCCAGACCCAGCGACTCCTCCACTCGAAATAGGGCCTGCCCCTCACCCACTTGATGTCCTCCCCTCTCCCCGCCCCCCACCCCACTACAGCCCCTCCAACAGGCCGGGCCTCCTCCTACCCCAGGGCCTTTGCACTGGCCACTCTACCCACAATATCCGTCCCCTGCGTGGCCACATGGCTCTCTCTCTCATCTCTCATCTCTCTGCTCAAATGTTGCTAACAGACACTCCTAGGCTCCTGACCTACAGGAAGCCACTTGCCTCACCCTCTTTGTCTTTGGGCCCTGCATTATTCTCTTCTGGGGCTCATATTCTTCTCAGACATCCTATCTATCTACGGCCTTCTCCCCTCAGCGCAAAAGGGCCTCAGGGCGGCAGCCCTCAGCCTCTCCCATCACTGACAATGTCCCCTCCCGGCCAGGGAGACTCAGCCATGCCAGGTGCCACATCCTAAAAGGTGGTCGGCAACTCCAGGAGTCGCGGAGCCACACCGCAGGAGAGGAGAGGTTTGAATGGGGAGCATCCTGGGAGGTCAGCGTGGCCCCGGACAGCTCAGCCTGCTTGCGGTGGGGGTGGCAGAAGGGGCCTCAGGGACACCACTGTCAGGCTCGGCCCCCCAGGACGCTGAGGCTGGGGTGCTCCTCCGGTGGGGGGGGAGGCCCCAGGCTGGTCTGGCCTGACTCCAGTGAGTCTGATTATCACGACCTTCGGGGCCGTGAATCCCAGCCCAACTCGCCCCCGGCGCACGCGCACACGGTTGACACGGGAACCAGTGGGTTCTGAGTCAACACGCTGAGCACCCCGGACATGTGGTTTACTTGGCCACCACAGCACCCCCTCGCCCAGCCTGTTCCCCGCGCCACCCACACACCAGCCACAGCGCGGCCAGGGTCACCCGCAGGGCAGAGAGGGCACGGGTGGGGACAAGAGCAAGTTGGCGGCATTAGGTGACCAGAACCCAGGGGGTCGTACTGTCTTCCTGCTCCAGATGTCAGGGAGCCGTCCGTCTCCGACAGCGAACCGACGGTGGTTCGGCCGCTGCCTCCAGGCAGGCACCCGCCGCCCGGGTAAGGGCGTGGGGGAGGAGGGGGCTCGGGGGTAGGGCTGACAGAGCGAGCAGCGGCCGCTCAGGAAAGTCTAGCATGAGCCTGGCCGGGCCGGCCGGCGACACTCAGCCGCCTCCCCACGCCCTCTCCGGCACAGCCTCCAAATCCCAGGACGTTCCCAGCTTCGCTGCCAGTCACACAACCCCACCTGGATCTCACCGCTGGGCCCTGAGCCTTCGCGGGGCACAGTGAGCCCGGCCAGCCCAGGGAGCAGAGGAGAGCAGACGGCTTCCGAGAGGCCAGGGAAGCAACCCCCCGGCCAGCTCCCCTTCCGGACGAGGGCCTTCACCTCTGACACCATCTTCGCCGACGCTGCCGGAAAGGCGTGAACGGCAGATTCCACCTGCCGGGTCGCCTGCACCTTCTCGGGTGCCACCGCACACCCGACAGAGAGGCCCAGTGACTCAGATCCACGGCCGAGCGCTCCCAGAGCCTCAGACGTGGCAGGTTTAAAACAGAAACCCAACCCCGGAACATCGAGGGGAAACAATTCTCGACAAGCTCTGAGAGGCGAACTCCTTTTAAGAGGGCCGGGTTTCCTCTGCAAGAGCTGCTCGGGCTCAAGGGAACTCAAGAGGGAAACCGCGACCCCCTGAGCCCCGCCAAGGAGGAAGGCAGCTGGGTTTACCCGTGAGCGGGGTCCAAGGCGATGGCCCGCGGCTGGTCGAGGTCCTGCCAGAAGAGAACCTTCCGGGACGTCCCGTTGAGGTTGGCTACCTCGATGCGATTGGTCTCGGAGTCTGTCCAGTACAGCTTCTTGCCGACCCAGTCGCAGGCCAGGCCGTCAGGCGACACCAGGCCAGAGATGACCACGTTCTGCACGGCAGCCCCCGTCTGGTTCAGGTAGATCTGCTTGATGGCCTCCTCACTCACGTCCGTCCAGTACACGGCTCCCTTGGAGAACTGGAAATCCACGGCGGCCGCGTCCTCCAGGCCGCTGACCACGACGGTGGACTCCAGCTTGACCCCGCCGGCATCCACCAGCCGTACGTCCCGGCGGTTGGCAAACAGCAGGAGCGGTGAGGCTGTGGGGGGTGGAGGCAAACCGTGAGGACCGCTGCCCAAGCCAGGAGCCGCACGGCCCGGGACGGGGGGGGGGGGGGGGGGGGCTGTGGGCACCGACCGCGTGCCCGGCCGCGCCCCAGGCCCCCTGCTCCTTCCCTCTGCTCCCCGAAGCACTGGCAGGAAGGTGCCCAGGCAGGCCCAGGCCGGGCCATCGCAAAGCTCCCCCAGTAACGGCACCGCTGTTACTGAAATCACAGAGGGCGGCCAGCCAGCTCCCCCAGGCCACGGTGACTCTCTCTGCCACGCCCGTCGCCTCCCACGGGGATGCCGCGGCCGCACTGGGCCTCGAGGGGCCGCAGAGAAGTCACCATGACGGCAAGGGAAGGGGATGTGAGGGCACCAGTCCTGGCCGGGAGAGCCTGAGGATTCCCGTGCGATTCCAGGACCCGCTGTCCGCGCTCAGGCCCCTTCCTAGGACGGTGGCCTCGGTGTCCCAGTCCGGAATGCCACCCCTCAGCTCAAACCCCTCCGCCAGCTCCCTGTGCCGCTGGGACTGAGATCAGGCTGCCAGAGCGAGCGCCCCGCTCAAACCCAGGCCACGGCCTCCGCAGGCCGCGCGGGGACACCGGAGGGCTCAAGGTCAGGACCCCCCGTGGGGCTCCCCACTGCCCCTGCCCCATCAGTCTACAGCTCTGAGGCAGGAAGGAAGGCTGTAAAGATCAAACGGGGGGTGATGAGCCACATCGAGCTGGGCATCCTGACCTCTCGCAAGGAAGAGATGGCCACAAAGGACATCTGTCCCCAAATCTCTGCCCCAGGCAGGTATAAACAGAGAGTACAGAGCATTGGTCCTCACGGGCTGACAGCTCTTTGCGATTCGCACGCAGAGCTGTGCGGGCTCCTCTGGACCCCGGGGACCCCGTGCGTGGGCCTGGGCTGGGGGTGACATTGCGCCCATCTTACGGAAGGGGAAGATGAGACTTCGAGAAACACCTGCGCGGCCAGGTTGAGCAGCCCCCGCACTCTGGAACCCGTATCGTATTACTTCTCGGTGAATAGTTACTTCAACAGGAAGTTTCTAGGAATTAAAAAATGGAACCTTCCCTGTTCTCCCAGCTTCTTACAGGAATCTTTCCCAACGTGCCGAGGGTCCCAGCGGACCCTGCACTCCAGGAGGGCCCGCTAGCCTGGGTAAGAGCAGTGCCCAGCAGCTGCTGTGTAAAACATTTCCCCCGCCCCACCCAGCCTCCAGCACCCACCTTCAAGAAGGTGAGTTACCTCTGCCCCGTAAGAGGTGTGGAGGAAAGGGAGGGGCTGTCCAGAAGGGTGTAGGGCCCCACCCCCAGCTAGAGGCTCTGGAGAGTGGAGGAGGGATGCCCACGGCCACAGGCCTGGCCAGCAGCTGGGTGCCATGCAATGGTCAGGTGCCAGCCAGTGGAAGAAGGGGGAGGATGGTGGCCGGGGCTAGGGAGGGTCCAGAACCTCCAGAGGAGGAAGAACCCATGACCACCAGGGGCCGGGGGGCCTTCCCTGGGAACAGGGCCACATGTGGGATCTGGAGGACACAGGGGCAGCAGCAGGCAAAGCCACAGCAAACAAAGACACCCCACGGCACGCCCAGGGTGATGGGCGTGCCCGCAGCACATTCCCATTCGTCACCATCGTGACGCTCCCGGCCACCCAGAGCAAGGATTACCAGCAAACCCATTCCGCCCGCGAGGTTTAAGGTGCCCAGGCTCCTGAAGTCCCCGGCGGCAGGTCCCCTGGCTCGTCCCCACTCGTCCAGCAAAGGCGTGACCTGCCCAAGCACGCGCAGTCAAGATTCCACACTATGGGTTCTTAACCTTCTGAGGGTCACGATGTTCCCTGATAAGCTGGTCCTCTCCCCACAGACACACAGAGGCACACACACAGTGCTGTCACCAAGCCCCATGACGTCCCCCGCCAGGGAGGACCTTGCTGAGGCACGCAGGGAGAAGCAGCTGACTTCTCTTACTATACATCAGGATCTGTCTCAGGAGGGAGTGAGCTCCCTGTTGCCACAGGTAATCAAGGGGAAGTCGGAGAGGACAGGTGAGGGGCTGCAGGGTGTGGGGTGCGGGGTGGGGAGGGGGCAAGTCGCTAGCCCAAGTGTTAGCCAGGATCCCAGAACACCCTACCCCCCAACAGAGGTCTCTGAGTGGGATGGGGTGCTGAGCCAGGAGGGGAGAGGGAGGAAGGGAGCTCTTGGAAGCTGCCCCAGGCACAAAAAATCCTAGCTGTCTGTTCTTTCTCCCCAAACTGGAAAGACCACATTTTCACCACGGTTTACACTCTGGGCAGTTCAGGTGTATCCTTCAAAGGCCACAGATGGGGGGGGGGGGTGTTTTTCAATTTTTTGTGCTTCCCCCAAAGTGAGACTCTTGGGGAGGGGAGCCACCCTGGGAAGCCAGGGGTGGGTGGGCGGCAGGCAAACGTGGGTGCAGCCCGGGCAGGCGCGGCCCCAGCGGGCAGGCCCTTTCCAGGAGGAGCCACTCCTGCTTCTAGACTGTTTAGAAAGCATGGCACACTCAACCCCTAAGTCCCCAGAGGCACCCACCTCACTCTCCAGTCCCCTGGGAACCCACAGAGAGGGGGACTTCCGCAGCTAAGAGAAGGCAGCACCCGCTCTCCCGGTGGCCTGCTCAGGGCCTGGGGGACCCCGGCCAACTGGACCCCCCACCAGGAGACAGGGCCTCCCGGGGGGGCCCCCTCCACTCCCCCAGGTGGAGAGATGCTAGGGGGCAGGACAGACAGAAGCCAGCCTGCCATGGTGATGCTGGTGGGGGCAGGGCCAGGTGGAGCACAAAAGTGGGGAAGGTCTCAGGACAGCAGTGAAGAGGGAGAGTGCACTGCACCGAGCCTAGGACAGAGCTGGCCCAGAGAGCTATGGCAGAGCGCCGTGGAGCTCCATCTGGGACACGCAGAAACCCACGCCTCATGTCCTATGTTACAGTGGGGGAAACAGACAAGAAACACTAAATACAACAGAAAAGGCAAAGTTAGTGCCTTGAAACAGCAATGCTATGGTTTGGAAAAACAGAGCAGGGTAAAGGGTTTGGGGGGAGGGCTGTCATTTCACATGAAATGGTCAAGGCAGTCCCCCTGAGAAAGCAACAACTGGGCAAAGACCCGAGGGGGTGAGGGAGGGCCAGAAGGGAGGCACCACCAGCCGAGGGAGGAGCCAGTGCAAAGGTCCTGGGGTGAAGCATGCGGGAAGAGAATACGCTGGTTCTATGTGCTTGCTCCTTCCCGCCAGGCAGCCTAACTATGTGTCCAAGACCCTCTGATCCTACAGCCCCCTGCGAGTCAGGGGTCTCAGCTGCCTGCCCCCCAGGTGAGTCGACTGTAGCTCTGGGAAAGGCAATCGACCTGCCCCAGGTCACTCAACTCAGGGACGATCCGTTGACTTGTGGCCTGAGGTTCTGGGCAGTGAGAAGAAGGAATCACAGGAAGAAAGTGCAACGTAAGAGGGAAGAGGAGAGGAGGGCGGACAGGCTGAGAGTGGAAGCCACTGGCCTGGCCACCTCCCAGCTCCAGAACCCACAGGCATCGCCGCGAAAAACAGACTGTCACCTGGTGGCCGCGGATGCCGGGACAACCCTTCCAGAAAACACTGTGGTAAGGGGTATTAAGGACATAAAAACATCTAAGCCCTCTCCCCGGGGATCACCCTTACAGGAATTCATCCCGAGGAACACCCAGAGGAAGGGAAAAGGTCTTGGTCACAGTATTTGCTTTGCCGCAGCCTTACTTGTAATAAAAAATAAACAAAATGCCTCCCGAGTCAGAGGTAACCAGACTGTTCTGTCAGCGCAGTCACATCCACGCACATCACGGGAAAGTGGTTGCGGTAGCATCAGAGAATGTGTCAGACGCCGTGTTAAGTGAAAGCACCCACACGCCACCTCCCTGTAAGCCCCGGTTCGTACGAGATCCGCCGATGCGTGAACGCACTGGTTGGGGGGGAACAGGAGACTGGACGAGGGAAAGCTGACCCTGTTGGGTCTCCGGGAAAAATCACTTTTTATGTTTCCACCCCAAGTTCCATTTAGGTTGCTACAAAGTTATCTGTGCAAACGCGTTTTTCAGGACCACGGACCCGTCGGCCCTCCCGCCGCTCAGACGTGACCCTCTCGGACTGCGACGTCTGGTCTGGGATGGGGGTGATCACTGTACCTGTGAGGCCGTGAGGCTTGGCCAGGGCGATGCATACAAAGGCTCGGGCCAGGAGCAGCACGACAGCAGCCAGGCGGGCCAGCACCGAGCCAGGTCTGTTCCAGAAGAACATTCACGGACTCGGACGCTGTGGGGGTGTGGGGGGGGGTCTGGCCTGTCACCGGGAGATTTGGGGCAAAACTTTAGAGGCAGGAAATGAGATCTGCTCTTTATTGAAAGGTACTAAGGCGCCCCAAGCAGACTGAATCCCCCATGACTTTCTTCCTTGGTCCTGGTTTCCCAGTTGGCTTAACCAGGCACAGAGTACCCTTTCCGTGACCCTGGGTTTCCACGGCCCCTTCTTGGCATGACCCTGAGGACCCCTCACAGAGTCCTGCGTTGTCTCCACGCCTCTGTGGTGCCAGGGGCCTGGAAGCAGGTGGTCTGATGTTCCCGGCACGCTCGGCCGGTGTGGGACGAAGGCCGGTGTGGGACGAACGCCGGCTCCTTCTCCCTCCGGCCTCGGGTGCCAGGGCCCGTGATCAATTTGCAGTCCCCACCGCAGCGGGAGCCTGAAACCCCAGCACCAACCATCCCCCCGTTACCCCGTGTAAGCACATCCACTATTTACACACAGAATTCATAGCAGATGTCCGGGCTTCCGTGGCAACACCCTGTATTTTATGCTGTTCACATGGCGACGCTAAACACAAGCAACTCAAGGTAACCCAATCCGCCGCTCATCCACCGAGCGAGCAACGCTTTCAGTACACGCCCTATTGATACTCACCAAGCGTCACACTGCTCATCGCCAAGCAGGCAAGGCCTGGACACAAAGCTGTGGATCCGTCAGCCGGGAGCGACCCTGTGTCCCACGCCAGCCCCACGGGGAAGGAAGACTACGCGGGCCCGCGTTCGAGGAGCCCAGAAACCGACGGGGCAGGACACACGCTGCGCACGCACAGTTAACCTACGCGGGAAGAAACGGCAGGTGAGGGCCACGGTCAGGGGGTGCCTGGAGCCTGAAGGAGACCGAGCCGTCAGCTGGACCTGGCAGGCTTCCTGGAGGAAGGGAGACCGGAGCCTTGAAGGATGATTAGGGAATGCTGAGCACGTCTAGGCTCGACACCGAGATGCCTCTGTGACTAAGTTAATTTTACTCCCGACGGCTTACAAGCCACTTACCCAACACCTAATGGCCCCGGGTGCCTGCTGGCAGGCAGTTCGTCCAAAAGGGTTTCGATGCTACCCTCTGGCACACCCGTCCCCAGCTGTGCCACTCGTCCGGTGCTCCCGGGGCCACCTCCACCTTCCCTCTGCTGGTCTCCTGTCCGCCTGTCCAGCCCTGCAGCAGCACCGAGCACACCCCTCCTGACTCTCCCCTCCCCATCCCCTCACACATTTTACAAGCGGCTTCCCAAGTTGTCTCTGCGGGGACCTTTTTATGGAAGCTTCGGGTTTTCACGGCACGAGAAAGCCAAAACCGTCACGGCTTGGCTGGCGGCACAGAGAGATTCAAACGGCGCTTCTCGCGCTACGGCTTGTGGCGGCGGAAGCCCGGCTTCGGGAGCGCGGGAAACGGCAGCGGGCGTTGGCGGAGGCGACGGCCACACGACAGCACGGATGCGCTTCGTGCCGCTGGACTGGACGCTGTGTAACGGTTACGATGGTCGACTTTACGTGATGCGCATTTTAACACTGCTATTTACAATAGTAAAAATGAAACCGGATGGTGGGGCGGCATAGAATGTTACAAGCTACTGCAAAGAATGACTTAGAACTACAATTACCGCCTTCGTTCAGGATTTTGTTTTTAAATTTTTTAACGTTTATTTGTTTTTGAGAGAGAGAGAATGAGCAGGGGAGAGGCAGAGAGAGAGGGAGACACACAATCCAAAGCAGGCTCCAGGCTCCGAGCTGTCGGCACAGAGCCCGACACGGGCTCGAACTCACGGACCGCGAGATCATGACCCGAGCCGAAGTCCGATGCTTAACCGACTGAGCCACCCGGGTGCCCCTGTGCACTGTTTTTTATTTTTTAATTTTTTTTTTAAGTTTATTTATTTTTGACAGCCACAGAGAGTGAGCATGAGCTGGGGAGGTGCAGAGAGAGAGAGGGAGACACAGAATCCAAAGCAGGCTCCAGGCTCTGAGCTGTCAGCACAGAGCCCGACACGGACCTCGAACTCATGAACCGTGAGATCACGACCTGAGCTGAAGTCAGATATTTGACCGACTGAGCCACCCGGGCGCCCCCAGGATTTTGTTTTTAAATTTTTTTTTTTTTTAATTTTTTTTTTTTTTCAACGTTTATTTATTTTTGGGACAGAGAGAGACAGAGCATGAACGGGGGAGGGGCAGAGAGAGAGGGAGACACAGAATCGGAAACAGGCTCCAGGCTCTGAGCCATCAGCCCAGAGCCTGACGCGGGGCTCGAACCCACGGACCGCGAGATCGTGACCTGGCTGAAGTCGGACGCTTAACCGACTGCGCCACCCAGGCGCCCCTTAAATTTTTTTTTTTTCAACGTTTATTTATTTTTGGGACAGAGAGAGACAGAGCATGAATGGGGGAGGGGCGGAGAGAGAGGGAGACACAGAATCGGAAACAGGCTCCAGGCTCCGGGCCATCAGCCCAGAGCCTGACGCGGGGCTCGAACTCACGGACTGCGAGATCGTGACCTGGCTGAAGTCAGACGCCCAACCGACTGCGCCACCCAGGCGCCCCATGGGATTTTGTTTTTAGATGTTGGGCGGTCATCAGAGCATGTCCACAATATGCTATTTGTTTATTTCATCCAGTGTAGACTCATTTATTCCTATCCCATTAAATGGGTTAAGATCCAATATTCCCATTTACTCTGATGTCCATACCTCCCTGGACTGGGATAGTGAGAGTCCCTTCACACTGGCTCTTGCATCCTCTTGGCACGCCCCATTACCCGCTGAGGATTTCTTTACCTTCTGGCCCAATGACACGCTCCGGGCATAGGTGCCCTTTCCCCTGCCCCAGCCCTGCAGCTGGCATCTCCTCTGAGGAGCCCTGGTTCCTCTCCGGGGACAGTGGGACAGAAGCC
The DNA here is from genome assembly GCF_028749965.1 of Puma concolor. NCBI lineage: Eukaryota > Metazoa > Chordata > Mammalia > Carnivora > Felidae > Puma > Puma concolor. Next base: position 4,496,952 of record NC_141676.1, read on the forward strand.
CAGACCCAGGGGCTCCTGGGGGGCTCAGTCGGTTGAGCGTCCGACTTCAGCACAGGTCATGATCTCACGGTTTGCAGGTTCGGGCCCCATGTTGGGCTCACTGCGTCCACACAGAGCCCGCTTCAGATCCTCTGACTCTCCCTCTCTCTGCCCCTCCCCTGCTCATGCTCTCTTTCTCTCTCTCCCTCTCTCGAATATAAATAAACATTAAAAAAAAATTTTTTTTAGAAGCCCAGACCTGGGCATTGGGTGTGCTCACCGCCACCTGGAAGTCACCGCCTCCGGGGCGAGACAGAGGTAGAAAAACATGGGGGCGGGGCACCCTTTTTACCCACACATCCCATCTCTGAGCTTGCCCACTTGCTAAGTTGTACTCACAACCGCCAGGTCACCAGGGGAGCCTCTGGGATCGCCCGCAGACACACACGCACGTGCACAGGCTCAAGCACCCGCCCTGCCCTCTTGTTTCCGCTCCCACATTGCACACAAGCGCCCTTTTCATGATCTACTACTTAGTGCCACGCTGTTCACGTTTCTGTGCATTTTGTCGGGGGACGTCACCGTTAAAAACGGCCCCCAGGCCTAGCGCTCGAGTGCCGTCTAGCGCACCTCCGTGCAAGAAGGCCGCGGCGTGCCTGGGAGACAAAACACGCGTTCGACGGGCTTCCTCCAGGCACGACTCACCCGCTGCTGGCCGCGCGTTCAGCACTAACGCACCAGCTGCACATACTAAATAAGGTGTCTTTAAACACACAAAGCACATGGGAAACATCACGTGCTCATCGGCAGAGGAAGATGTTGGGTTCACGGGAACCCAACCCTGCGCCCCAGGAACGACGGTTCCGTATTCGCGAACCCGGCGTGCGCGGGGACCCTGCAGACCACGACTGCGGCCAACACGGAGAATCGTCCGCACGAACACGCATACGCGTTCAGACACACGTGCGCCCAAAGCCATTTCTGAATCTCCTTCCTCGTGTCCGACACGTGGTACCAATCCGTGAGTGTGCGGGTGCCCCCTGCAATGTCACCCAATGCCCTGGGGCTGTTTCTGATCTTTCCCCCCTTTCTGGGTGTGTCAGTATCTTCTCCAAAGTGGAAACCTGGCGTTTGTGACTGGCAACCTATTTAGTCATTCGCTCAACGTAACCGACTTCCCAACTGCCCCCAGTCTCTGCCGCCCGCCACCGCTGGCCGCACCCCGCCTCGCCTCTCGGACGCCAGGAGCCCCAGGCCCTGCTACCACCGGCACCCGCGTGCCGCACCCCGTCACTACCCCTCTTCCTCGCGCACCAGGAGCCTACACGTGTGCACCGGGACAGGAAAGGAAGAACGGAGCCCTGAGTCCACAGATCGACGCGGTGGGAAGTGACATCTCCCGGATATTGTCTTCCTACCTCTACGCCTCCTTTAGTGTCCTTCTAACAAACCGTATCACTTTTCCATACAGTCTTGCACGTTATTACTTAGATATAATCCTAGCTACTTAACTTCATTTTTTTTTAATTTTTTTTTTCAACTTTTTTTTTTTTAATTTATTTTTGGGACAGAGAGAGACAGAGCATGAACGGGGGAGGGGCAGAGAGAGAGGGAAACACAGAATCGGAAACAGGCTCCAGGCTCTGAGCCATCAGCCCAGAGCCCGACGCGGGGCTGGAACCCACGGACCGCGAGATCGTGACCTGGCTGAAGTCGGACGCTTAACCGACTGCGCCACCCAGGCGCCCCAATAGCTACTTAACTTCAAACCATCATTTAGGGCGCCTGCGTGGTTCAGTCGGTTGAGCATCTGACGTCGGCTCAGGTCGTGATCACAGAAGTTCGAGCCCCGCGTCGGGCTCTGTGCTGACAGCCAGGAGCCTGAAGTCTGCTTCGGATTCTGTGTCTCGCTCTCTCTCTGCCCCTCCCCCGCTCACACCGTCTCTCTCAAAAATAAACATTAAAAAATTTTTTCTTAATTAAAAAAAAAAGAACTCTAACAGAGGAACTACAGAATTCCCTTGAATGTTATGATAAAGCATGAAACTTCAAAGGCACTGAGGCTGGGTGCGGGGGGAGGAGTGTTCAGGGCAATGTGGAAGCCTCTCCCCACCCCCCCCCCCCAGGCAGGAAAGTTCTATTTCCCCTGTAAGAGGAAATGCACGAAAAAGCGCAGATCTGGCTAAAATGACAGGGATCGAGGAGAAATCTGTGCAGCCGCCAAAACTGTAAGTGAGCTCGGCTCCCCAGCTCTGCGCTCAGAGACGCTCAGTCCCTCACCTCCAAGTGCAAGAATCACGCACCTGACTGCCAGGCACAGAAGGCAGGGATGTGAAAATGGCTGTGGCTCCACCACGAGCACCGCCCTCAGCAAAATCCGACCGCTGGTTTCTCATGGCGACTTCTCGATTGACGTCACAGTAAATGCCCAAACTCCCTTTAACGTGGGCAGCCCCTCGAAGCCGGGGACCTCCCCCCCCCCCCCCCCCCCCGCCGGCACCAGGGACTCACCCTCCCGCCCTTCGCGGCTCGGCGACCACGATCCCAGCCACAGTTTTACCTTCCGTCTCCAGCCTCTACCCAGCGACGACGGGCTCCGCTCTGCGACACATTCCGCAGCGGCCTCAACGTTCTCCAGGGGAGTCTTGACATTTACAGCAATAATAAAATGTTGGGTTTCCTTTAGCTGAACAGCTGTTCTGCCTTTTATGGAAAAGCTCTGCAAACTCAAACTTGCCGGCCTGAATGGGCTGAGCCGGGGTGGAACCCTCTGTGACATCTCCGGGCGCTCCGGGACGGCTCTGCTCCCCAGGCTCCCTCCTCACCTGACCTGTCACGCCCCCCTCCCCAGGCTCCCCTCCACGCCCCCACTCCCACCAGAGGAGACGAGGAAAGCCCACCCTCTCCACCACCGTGCCTGCAGCCGCTCCTACCCGCAAGCCCCTCCGGGTCCCTCACCGAGCCCGGGTGAAAGCCGGGTCCTCTGCGACACTACCCAGCTCGGGGCAGGGATGGGCCAGCTGCCCAAGGGGACGTGAGCCTTCGAGGCTGCCCCTGGCAGGCAGGGCTTCTGTCAGAGGGCCCTCCTTCCTCCCTCCCATTCCAGTGCTATCCAGCTAATGACCCATCCATCGATGGGGTGTGTGGACACGTGCACAAAAATAATGAATAAATATGACAGTTCGCTTCAAATCCAGAGCAGATACAGCCAAGGTTCGCCTAAGACTATACATAACCCATTAACAGGCCTGTTTATCTATCCCCAAACCAAGGCTGCTCGGGCTATCAAGAGCTTTTATTACAACCACAAGGGTGGGGAATTCAGAACCGACAAAACTTGAGTGGTGCCTCCTGGGGCAGGGCAGGCGGGGGAAGGCTAGAAAGCAGCTCGAGGAATCTTCTGCAACAGTGGAACACCTACTCTCGACCTGGGCTAAGGCGGTGAGCCGCGGACACTCCCCAAGCTGCTCTCCCAAGGTCTACGCACATCACGGGCCGCAGAACCAAGGCCACGGCCTCTCACCCCGCCTTCCCTGTCCCAGCCCAGCCACATGGGTCAGTGCCCTGCCCTCCAGGCTTGCCTCTCACCTGCTGGGCTCCTGGCGTCTCCCACCTGCTCCCGCATCCACAGGCTGCGCCAGCCTGGGCTCCCTGCACAGCTCGCAGCCCTTTCTCCAGCTCGATCGCCCCATTTCTGCCGTCCCCGAGCTGTCACACTTATCTCCCTAACACACACACACACACACACACACACACACACACACACACAGTAATTAACCCTGAGGTCCAGGCAAGTTTCCCGAGCAGGGACCACATTTCAAAGGTCAGGGAAGCAGATGAACAGGAAACTACAGGGGCAGGTTCGGGGGCGGAGCAGGAAAGAAGAAATCAGCTGCGAGAGATACAAAGAAACTGAAGTTTCAGACACTTCAGGGCGAACGAAGCCTAGAGGACACAGGCTCATTAAAGGGTTTCCATTAAACAGGGAGATGGGCTGGGGGTCCCCACTATCCCCTGCATGGCGGGGGGGGGGGCGTGCCCGGGGGGCAGGCAGGCGGATGCTCCAGACAGAGCGGAGGACCAGCCTGGGCTCAGCCCCTCGGGAAAGTCCAGGGGCACAAGCAAAGGCCCAGGACCTGGCACAGACCCACCGAGTGCCTGCCAGAGGGACCCCTGAGTATCAGCTGGGGTAGCCCACCGCCCCCAAGGGCCTCTCTGAGGGTCCCAACCCTGGCCCGTGTGACACGGAACCCTTCCAGGGGTGACTGCGCGGCCCTAAGTCCCACCCCGCAGGGGGTCACCCCAGCCGGGGACATCTCCAGGGATGACTGTCGGAGGGTCATCAAGCCTCCCACCTCGCAAGCCCCAGAAACCCCTTCTCGACTGAAGCCGGCTCCCCGGAGCCCGGCCCCCAGCCCAACTCCCACACGGGACAGCAGACCCCAGAGGGATAGGCAGAGAAGGAACTGGCATCTGCTGTGGGCCTACTCAGCCTCTACCTTAACCCAGTTCAATCTCATAACACCCCCTGGCCCTGATGGAGGAGCAAGCTTTATTTGGGGGGGGGGGGGTTATCCCCCCAGCAGCTGAAGCCCACACAGCAAAGGGCGGAGCCAACAGGTAGAACCCCAACCCCAAGCTGGCTTCTGCCTCCACCCCCTGCCACCATGCCACATGTCACCCAGATCTATCTCGGGGGATAAACCCCCAAAGCAACCAACAAGCAGCCTCACAGAACATAAAAGTGGACACCCCACGTCTCTTGACATGAGTGGCTGAGAGCTTACTTTGACCTTGGATTCAGGCACAAAGCTGGGCCACTCCACACAGCCAGCAAACAGGGAGGATGCCCAGAGGGGACAACTATGAAGAAGTCACCCCAAAGCAAGGGTGACAGGGAAGGAGAGTGCTGGTGATGTCCCGTGTCCCTTTGGGCACAGCCCAGCTCACACACCAGTAGCCGACCTTTCTTCCCCCCAACCTGTAAAGCCAGCCTAGGGAGAAGGGGACACAGTCTAGCACGGAATTGCCATTTTAAAGGCTCTGAGAAGTCCCGCAGTGAAGAAACCTACGTCATGCTCTATACCCAGGATTTCCCAAGTGTATCTGATGAAAAGAGCATCTTTTAGTTTTGGCCCAGGGGACACATTTTGACAAAATACCGGCCTGAAGGTGAAGCGAAACAGAAAACACAAAGGTAAAACTGAACAAGACACATCCTCGGAGAATGGGCAGACACCACAGGTCCCCAAGTGCTGGCCATCTCCAGCTCGGCACACTCACTTGCCACCCCCAACCACCTCCTCCCCCTTTCGTGGACAAGAAGCCTGATGTCCACCAAGGCTGGGGGCTCTGTGGGGCCACATGGTCTTCTGGCCAGAGAGGACGTCTGTCCTGACAAAGAGGCTTTCTCCACCTGGTTACTGGGAAATCGTCTGCGACAAACCACCCCACGTACAAATGACCCAAGAAGCTCCAGGACATTGGTCCACACGGGCAACAGAGCATCCGAGCCCTGCCAACACCGCCCAGAACCACAAATGACCCACCTGACCCAAGGCCACGTCCTTGACTCTGGCCCTAGAAGTGCACCGAAACCCCACAGCTGGTTCCGAGGCCAGGGAGGGGAGGACCCAGCCCACACCAGGGCCAGTTACCTGAGACAAATCGCCTTTTCCAAAACTGAGTCCACAAATGGAGCCCAGCAGTGGTGGAGGTCAGGGTGTGGCTATGAGCCCCGCAGAGATTTCCCTGTGAGGGAAATGAAGCCATTTCCTCTACCAACTATGCTTTAATTGGGCAAATATATAGATTTCCCTGCAGTGACAGGTGAGGGGGCCGGAAGGAAGCGGGCGGTCAGGGCTCACCACCTCTGTCTCCCCCTCCAGCTCTCTCGTGCGCTCGCTCACACGCGTGTGCACAGGCTCACACGCACGCACGCACTCACTCTGCATGCCTGAATTTAGCCACCGCGGAATGCTACCAACTCACTGATACCTAGGACAAGTTTGCAGGAAATATGACATTTGATTTATGTCTGCCAATGTGCGTTTGCACTAATTAGAAGGTTTGGGGCAGAGCAGGGGAAAATATGTGTTTCAAAGTCCCAGTTTGACTTGCCAGAAACCAGCCCGTTACTAACATTCTTATTTTCGACAAAATATAGCATTCTGATTACATAGCATTTCGGTTCAACAGCTCCCCGCTCCCGGAAGTGGCCCAAGGCCATGGCAGAGACTGACTCGGGGGCCCATTCCAGCGGATGGGGAAGCAGTGGCTTCCATCCAAAGCCCTGAGGCCCCGTGGAAACAGGCACCAGGTGGCCACTCAGAAGGTGAGGCCACCCAGGAGAGCCTCTGGCCTCAGTGTCCTCCCCACACGCCCTTACAATGAAGTCGCCTATTTAAATGCACGGGGGGGGGGGGGGGGGGGGGGGGGGGGCGGCTCTGCAGCCTTTCTCCTTGACAGATGAAAGAAAACAGTTTTATAATTCAAATGGCAATTGAGGGGTAGGCAGTGGGGCCTGGGGCCGCCAATTTTAGTCCCCGCATGACCCCAAGCAAGTTTTGCAGGCTCTCCTAGCCTTAGTTTCCTCATCTACATAATGGGCACCCAGTCCCCAGAGCGGCTGCAAGGATTAAATGAGTCAATCGAACAGCCCTTAGACCCCGCCTGCTACACCCTGAATGGGTAGTAACTATGAGCTATTTTTACTTATTAAGTCTAGGTATTTGTACCATGGGTGCTCTGAAGCAGGATGCATTAACCAAAAACTAAAGATTGCATTAAATGCATACCCCAGAGAAAAATGCACACCCCAGGGCCGCCTGGGTGGCTCAGTCGGTTGAGCGTCCGACTCTGGCTCAGGTCATGATCTCGCAATTTGTGAGGTCAAGCCCCGCGTCGGGCTCTGTGTTGACAGCTCGGAGCCTGGAACCTGCTTCGGATTCTGTGTCTCCTTCTCTCTCTGCTTCCCCACCCCCCCACCAACTTGTGCTCTGTCTCTATCAAAAATGAGTAAAATATAAAAATTAAAAAAAAGGAAAAAAATGCACACCCCATAGAAACATGTTAATTTTTAATGTTTATTTATTTTTTGAGAGAGAGAGAGAGAGACAGAGAGTGAGTGGAGGAGAGGCAGAGAGAGAGAGGGAGACACAGAATCCGAAACGGGCTCCAGGCTCGGAGCTGTCAGCGCAGAGCCCGATGTGGGGCTCGAACTCACGAACGGTGAGATCATGACCTAAGCCAAAGTCAGACGCTTAACTGACGGAGCCCCCCAGGAGCCCCCCACAGTAAACATTCTTTTTTTTTTAAAATTATTTCTGTTATTCTTTTTTTTTTTTTTCCTTAACATTTATTTATTTTTGAGACAGAGAGAGACAGAGCATGAACAGGGGAGGGTCAGAGAGAGAGGGAGACACAGAATTCAAAGCAGGTTCCAGGCTCCAAGCCATCAGCCCAGAGCCCCACGCGGGGCTCGAACTCACGGACCAGGAGATCATGATCTGACCCGAAGTCGGACGCTTAACTGACTGAGCCCCCCAGGAGCCCCGCACGGTAAACATTCTTAATGGAGACCGTTTTCTAAACTGTCCTAATTGCGAGCTTTTACGGGTTTCTTGACAGCCCTCAGAAATCAACCCAAGTACCGCATGTGCGTGTCTGTGTGTCTGTGTGTGCGGTTCACACGCACACGTATCACCCGTCTCAAGTCAGAGGAACAGGCCAATCAGTTGAGGAAGCCCTGAGGCCCTGCCAGAGTCTGGTGACGCCCACCCGCTTCCACCCGGCTCTCCAGCCCGCCCTGCATCTGCACCATGTCCCTGACACCTGTCCTTTGGGCAGGGACCGGTACTTGATGCAAGAAAGAAAGAAGGGGCCGGGTCGGCCCCAAGTCACATAGACAATACCACGTCCCGGGCGCGCCGAGGCCACGCAGACACAAGAGTTCCACGCGCGGTGACACGGCAAACTCGAGACTCAGGAACACAGGTGCACACCGGGGCACCGCTAAGCCCCCAGCGTGCCAGTTGCCACCCGGGGCAAGCAAGACCGCCGAAACCCGCAACCGTCAGCGGGGTCTCTAACCGGGTTGGCAGGGACTGGTCGTTTCCGCTGAGGGGGGAGAGGGTGGGACCGTCGCAGCCCTCCCCCCCACGCCCACCGGCGAGGAAGCCGCGTCTTCCCCATGTGGTCACAGAGATCGAATTGTTGTGCACCGCAGAGAGGAAACGCGAACTGAGCTCAGGATGCATTTTGGAACTGGCAGAAAAGAACATCTGGGAAAGGAAACGCACTTCAGAGACAAACATACCTTTGTGCCGGCTTTTATTTTCTTTACGTGTTGCAAAAAATGATAATAATAAAGGCGTGCCAAAATCTACCATCACGCTACAAAATCTCCTTTTTATGGGGCAAAACCGGGAGGCTCCGCTTTCAAGTGACCTACTGTTCCTGCAACACAAGCAGCCCGCTGGGTGCCGAGGCCTCGAGGCAGCTGCCGGGAGCCAGCCCAAAGACCTGAGGCTCTCCACACCTCTGTTCCAGGCAGGGCGGAGTGGACAAGAACCATCCTCAACGTGGTTTAGCCTCTGGCCTCCTGGTCCCTGCCGAAGCCTCTCGGAAGGCTCTCCGGGCACTGACGTGCCTTGAAGAGCCAGAACCTCTCCGTCTTGAATATTTTATGCAGGTTTGGGGGGCTCCCTATGAAGTTCGGCACCGGAGACCAGCTCTGATCATCCTGGGAACCAGCTATGCGTTGGGTCTAGAGGATCATAACAATGTGGAGAAGCCCAAAATTAGGGTTCGGAGGGGCCCTAGGTAAGCGGACGAGGGGACAGAGGCACAGGGGGACTGGGTAACCTGCCTGAGGTCACCCTCCACTAATCAGCGACAAGTACTTGAAATTCATTCATTCTGCATAATGGGGCCACTGAATGACCCCCAGGTCTCCCCACAGAAGGGTCAGACGAGCCCCCGAGGCCCTGCGGTGACCCTACCACGCGCCACCGAGGAAGCCCAGCCCCTCGGCCTCTGCCCCTCGGGACTGTGGCCTCCCACCACCTGACCACACATCCGGGTTGTCTGTTCCAGGACAACCCCTCTGTCCTCGGGGAGGAGGAGGAACGGAACAGAGAGGTGCACCAGCAGCCTGGGGCTTCGCACAGCAAGAGCCGTAGGTCCCAGAGGAGTGCGGCTTTGGGTGGGGGGCAGGTCAGGCTGGTGGGTCGGCAGCCCCTCCTGCTCACCCATGGGGCCCCCACCCCAGGCCCCCACCGGTCATCCCGGGGCAACCCCACACAGGGTTCCGATTCTTCTCATACTCAACGCTCCCATCTGTAGGAAGGGGGTGTGGGCGCACCAAGTATTAAAACCACACAGCAGAGGCAGGTGGGTGGCTTAGTCTGTTGAGCGTTGGATTCTTGATCTCAGCTCAGGTCTTGATCTCAGGGTTGTGAGTTCAAGCCCGATGCTGGGCTCCACGCTGGACGTGAAGCCTACTTTTAAAACACACACACACACACACACACACACACAGCCCACACAGCAACCCAAGAATGTAAATCCACACTCAAATCCCTCATAGGGACCACCCGGTGCCTTCATGGGTGCCTCAGGGACTCTATGCGTGGAGCTAAATGTCTCCCTCACAACGGGGCCTAACGTCCCTGTCACACATTGAGCAGTGAGCGCAGGGGTGGAGGGAGGGGTGCCTGCCCCTCACCGGCTCTCCCCACACCTAGGTCAATGCTCTGAGCCTCTCTGGTGACCAGGGAGGCGCGGCTAGCCTCCCTGCCTCCAGGGCTGGTGTAAAGGCCCAAGTAGCAGAAGGACCCGCCAGACAGAAGAAGGCAGAGGCTGCAGGGAGAGAGGCCACCGTGCGGGACGGAGAGGGAGTGACCAATACTGAGGAAGCCAGAGTCCGTATAGCACAGGAGCCAGGCCCGGGTAACAGGCACGGGGTGGAGAGGGGCCCCCCTGCACACCTCACCTCCAGCACAGTCACTACTGACTGAGGGGCAGTTCTAACCCCGCCCCGGGTCTGGCCTGGGCCAGCCGCGAAGACAGAGCCGCTGCCTGCCTGCGTTCATCCTGTTCCAGGGGCCTAGTTCTGGGCCAGGCACACAGAAGCACCTGCTAAAGGCTTAAATTACTCTCGGGCTAGAGGCAACAGGAAGTCAGGAAAGCCAGCCCAGGCCCAGGAAGGGATGGGCAGGTCCCATCTCGGCTCTTGGCCAGAGGGCAGGTGCGGAGGGAGGGCCAGAAGCTCAGGGCTGCGGGCTCTGCTCCCCTCCCACAGGCTGTAGAAGAGAGGGAGGTGGCAGTGAGAGGCCCGGCCTGACACACGGGCTGGAGGGCAGCCTCTCTCACCAATCACAGAGCGCCTACTGGGCACAGGGCCCCATCAGCAGGCCAGGGCAAAGGCACTGACCATCCGCAGCCCAGGGCGGGGAAGGCAGATGGAACAGGCACCTCACCTGAGGGGGAAGGCTCAGTGCCCGGGCTCCCTCCTCTGCCTTCGGCGAGAAGCTGATGGGGCGGGAAGACCGACAGATACAGAGGACCGGAGATGAGTACTGGCCGGCCAGGTGCCCACCGCACTGGAGAGGTCGCCCCAGCCCCGGTCCTCAGAGCCTGCCAGGCGGGCCAGTGAGCAGGCTGTCGGAAGACAGGCACAGGGAGAGAAGAAATCGAGGTCCATGATAACTTCCTCTGGGGAGGGAGAGGCAGGGGGTGTGCTGGCCACACCTAGAAATCAATGTGGGGGGGGGCGCTCCAGATGAAGGAACAGAGCAAAAACGCCCCCTGGCCACACCTCTGACAGAGCAAAGGTCCAGGAAGCATCCTGCCCCACACAGCCCTGTGCACCTGTTACCCAGCCCCACGGCTTCCGGAGCCCAGGCCTGCCAGGCTTTACCTAGGCGAGGCGGCAAATTCAGAGTGATCGGGCTCAATATGGCCATTATTCCAAAACAGTTTCCACCTTCTAATGAGCCTGAGCTAAGATGGTTTCAGCCAAGCCACCGCTTAGCTGGAATTGAACCTGACTCCAGAATCCCCTGAGGGCCCTCTCCCCGGAGAATAACAATTATGATTGTAATAACAGCCCTAATAGATAATAATTATTGAGCACTCACCAGGAGCCAGCCCCTTGCTAAGCACTTTGCAGCCACGTTACGTCCTCAGGCGACGATTACCCCGACAGGTGAGGAAACTGAGGCCCAGAGGAGTTAACTCACTTGCCCAAGGCCGCAGAGCTGAGAGCTGAGCCAGGAATGTGGGCGGGGCTAGAACAGGTGGAGGCGGCCTCGGCAGCAGGGGGGGGGGCTTCCGGGCCCCCAGGGCCCCGGGGGGGGGCTCCCTGCTGGGATTCCTCTGGCAACCCCCTCAGCTGTTCACAGCGAACCTGGGGGATCAGCAGGGAAGGAGGCTGGGCGCAGCAGGCCCTCAGCCCGGGGAGGGGGGCCCAAGACAGACTCTGCTGGGAGCCTGGGGGGGGGTGGGGGTGAGGTGCTGGATGGAAACACACAAACACACACACCATGCCACAAGTGCGACAGTGGGGTGACCTGCCTGGGTACTCACCGGTGACCCAGCTGGCCTTTGGTACTAGATAGAGGCGGACAAGAAGAAACGAGGCCCAGCTGTCTTCCCCACACCCACAGAGAGAGGAAGAGGGACAATTAAGCAAATGTGTCCCCTGACACTTCTGACAGGGAGGATCTCCCTGAACACGGATCAGACCGCGTTCCTAACTCTGCATTCCCGCCTGCCTCTTCGTCCTGTTCTGCTGACACAAGCTAGTGAGGCTCAGGAAAACCCTGAACTTCTCCAGTTCCCAGGTGCCAGCCATCCAGAAGATCGGTGATTTCATGCCGGGAGACCGTGGAAACCCTCTCTCACCAGTCCCCAGCCAGGCAGTACCCTAACAGGATCGCTCAGCTCAGCCTGCGTGGTGGGGTTCCCACCTCCGGCCGCATTCCATTCCGGTGGGTGGGGCCCCAGGCAGGCCTTGCTGTGCAGAGAGGTCTCAAGAACCGGGCCACACGGGGATGCGGGAGCCCGGCTGGAGACCTGTTCTGAGCAGGTCTTTCTGAGAGATGCTCAGAAGACGTCCGAAGACGTGCGAAGACGTCCCTGGGAGGGGCAAAGGGAACCCCGAGCCTCTGCTTCTGGTAGACTTTGCAGAGCTCCAGCCAGCCGTGCCGGGCCACCTGCATGGCCGCACTCAGTTAAGCAGAAAAGGTTATTATTCAACAAAGGTGCTTTCCTCAAAGGACACAATCTTTCCAAACAAAGCGAAAATGGTTTAAAAACTAGAAATGGAAGCCAAATGGATGAAATTCGCTCTGTTCTGTTCTTTGGTCTTGGGCCTTCCTGCCCGCGCGCTCCAGGGCTGGCAGCACAGAAGCCCCCAGAAAGAAGGTAGGGATTAAATGAGAACGAGTAAAGCCTCAGTGGGGGCCACATGGGCAGAGACCTCCCTAGGGACATGGCACTCTGTACCCAACCCGGCAGGTCGGTGGGGGGGGGGGGGGGCCGGGGAAAGGGAGACATGCTTGGGAGACATGCTTTGGGGCTGCTCTGTTCACAGACACACGCCAGGTGGTCACCTGCTCTGCAGGGACAGGCAGTGCTGCGGCCACAGCTGACCGGCCTCGCACACCTCTTGGGCCAGGAGGGCACATTTAAGTCCCCTGGGCTGGGCCTGCTCCCTGGCAGGCCTAGGGATCCAGCATCTCGGCTCTTGTGAGCCGATCCTGCTTTGGCCTCGGGAAAGAACGCTGTGCAAACACAGGTGAGACCGCGATAGCCCGCACAAACCGCCCCTGGGGAGGGTAGGTATTTCACGGACACAGGACTCTACGGTTAGGTATGTTCGGGAAGCACTGGCCTTCGCAGAGTCCGTACCTCAGGAACACGGGTTTCTATTGGGGGAGTGGGTCCCACGCTTGGCCTCAGAAACCTTCTGTTGTGGAGGACAGGTGTTCTATACCCTGGGAAACACAGCAGCACTGGATACCGTGATGCGGTGGGAGCCTACCATGCTGCAGATCTGGGGCCAGAGGAGGTAAGGACAGGTAAGATTTGCTCCCTGGACAGACGAGGCCTTGGGGACCCCGAGACAGCTCCTGAGCATGTAAGCATCCACTCCACACCAGACAGCAGGTGGAGGGACAAACGTGAAGACAGCCTGTGTCCCCAGGCCCCCTCGGGCTGGCTGGCCACGGAAGGTTCCGGACTCCGAGGAGACAGATCTGTCTGGAGAAGCACTCAACTCCCCCGGGGGAGCACAGGAGGGGGCTAAGGCCAGCCTGGGGGGCAGCATGGAATAGCAGGCCAGAAAGTCCCAACTTCAGATGTTGGGAAACTGGTGGTGTTTTCGTGGAAGACGGCATCTGGCCGGAAGTGAACGGTAAACGGGCAGGGGGAGGCTCCCGGACACCCGTTAGAAGCTGGTGTAGTCTCCCGCCCCTGTGGGGGGCCTGCAGGTGAGGCCGGGGAGGGGCGGGTGGAGAGGAAGGGAGCACCCGGAGACCAGGGCCTGCGTCGCAGAGGAAGAAGGGGCATCAGAGGGAGCCGCACGCTCCAGCCTCGGCGAGGAGGACTCCCGGGGGTCCGAGACAGCGTCCGCTCCAGTCCCCTTTCTGCTCAGAGTCTGCTCGGGGGGGAAAGTCCAGAGAAACGGCCTGCCCCCGCAACAGCAACTCGAGAGCACATCTTGCTGGAAGCCACTTTGCAGTGGGACGTCGCTCGGGTCACGGAGGAGGCCTGCACCTCGCAGGGCAGACTCCAAGGTGGCACCCGGCTGCCCGTGGACAGTCTGGAAGGCACCCAGGCACCCGGCTGACATGTTCTGGCTGGGGCCACGCGCTCGGGCGGCTTTTAATACCCTATTGAGCAATTTCCTAAGAGTTTGGCTAGGCAGGTACCGCCTCCCCATCTGGGCTAATAAAGGGGTGCAGCCCAGGTAAGAAATTAAAGTTACTCACATTTTGTTCTGGAGGGAACCAGGGGAGGGGAGCAGTAATTTACGCGGTAATTAGATTCGCCTCCGGGCTAACACTGGAATTAGTTGCATTAGAGCTTGTCTCCCGAGCAGGCTGCTGGGGTGAGGGAGCCCAGAAGCAGGAGCGTTGCAGGCCGTCCAGCACAAATGTCACCTCGGAAGCACCCCACGTGCAAACAGGAAGCAAAAACCTGAAGGCTGGCTCCTTGTGAATTTCCTTCCACAGCCAAGGACCAGCTTGCTTGTCGAAGACCACTGCTCAAGCCCAGCCCTGGGACACCCGTCCGACGTCACCGTTTACCGTCGCCGGATCAAGGGCTCAAAGGATGGAACCTGATAGGCTGACTCTGAAGCGTATCACAAAAGAATAAATGTACAGGAACGGTCAACACAATTTTCCGAAGACAACGATGAAGGGGGGGATTGCATCATCAGTCCTGAAATATACTACGATGCTACGTACAGAGGTTAAAACAGCACCCCGGAGGGGCGCCTGGGTGGCTCAGTCGGTTAAACGGCCGACTTTGGTTCAGGTCGTGATCTCACAGTTCGTGGGTTCGAGCCCCGTGTCGAGACCCATGTCGGGCTCCGTGCTGACGGTGTGGAGCCTGCTTGGGATTCTTTCTCTCTCTCCCTCTCTCTCTCTCTCTCTGCCCCTCCCCCCCAAAGTAAATAAATAAACTTAATTAAAAAAAAAAAAGGGCACACTGGTACAGAAAGACACCAACGGGTCAACGGAGCAGGACACAAGGTACCAGAATCAGGAGCCATGCCATCCGTGGACACTGCACATGAAAGTGTGAGTGGTATTTTAAATGAATGAGGATATGATGGGCCTTTCTGTCAAGGTGTTGGGACAGCTCCCTATCCATTTATAGGGGTGTAGGGCACACCAGGGACCATCCAGATCCCTACCTCACACGTTATACCTCCCCAAAATTGGATAAACCAATGTCTGAATACCAAACATAACACCAAACAATAACACCAAAACACCAAACAATAACAGCCCTGGAAAAAAAATTAAGGAAGAGGTGTTTATAATCTGGGGGTAGAGAAACAAAGCACAAAACCCAGAAAGCTTAAGGGAATAGACCCAGAGTTTTGATTACGTGATACTTTTTAATGCCTTTACGATAACAAACCACCAGAAATATGGGTGAAAGGCTACAGATCAGAAGAAGACTCTGGAACAAATATAACATAGAGTTACTCTCCATGCCAAATAAATAGCTCTTGCAAATCAGTGAGAAAGATGAACAACAGAGAAATTTTATTAAGTTTATTTATTTACTTTATATCCACACTATGAAATACTACGTAGCTTTTAAAAAGATCTGAAAGTAAATGGGGCTCAGTCAGTTAAGGGTCCAACTTCGGCTCAGGTCACGATCTCACGGTTCGCGAGTTCAAGCCCCGCGTCAGGCTCTGTGCTGACGGCTCGGAGCCCGGAGCCTGCTTCGGATTCTGTGTCTCCCTCTCTCTCTCTGCTCCTCCCCCACTCGTGCTCTGTCTCTCAAAAATAAATAAATGTTAAAAAAATTTTTTTTAAAGATCTGAAAGTAAAGATACAGGAAATGCTGAAGATATGTTAGCAAGTAAAAAAGGCTACAGCCACAGGCAGACGGTGATTGGGCTTATGTGTAAAATAGGAGCCTGTGTTCAAAATAACATAATCCACTTGCTACAACACGTGTTAAAAGTCTGGTCATGGGGCGCCTGGGTGGCGCAGTCGGTTAAGCGTCCGACTTCAGCCAGGTCACGATCTCGCGGTCCGTGAGTTCGAGCCCCACATCAGGCTCTGGGCTGATGGCTCAGAGCCTGGAGCCTGTTTCCGAGTCTGTGTCTCCCTCTCTCTCTGCCCCTCCCCCGTTCATGCTCTGTCTCTCTCTGTCCCAAAAATAAATAAACGTTAAAAAAAAAATTAAAAAAAAAAAAAAAAAAAAGTCTGGTCATAGGCAGTAAACAAGCAACAGGAACCGCGGTACATAGTTCAGCCGTTCCTACGTATTCCTGTGTGTCTCACATTTAAATATCCGTAGACATCGGCAGCTCTCCCTGTCCATGGGTCCTATCCCCTTGCTTTAACAACATCATCTTTTTTGCACCAATAAAAAATAAGCAAATACTGGGGGCGCCTGGGTGGTGCAGTCGGTTAAGCGTCCGACTTCAGCTGACATCACGATCTCGCAGTCCGTGAGTTCGAGCCCCGCGTCGGGCTCTGGGCTGATGGCTCAGAGCCTGGAGCCTGTTTCCGATTCTCTGTCTCCCTCTCTCTCTGCCCCTCGCCCGTTCATGCTCTGTCTCTCTCTGTCCCAAAAATAAATAAACGTTGAAAAAAAATTTTTAAACTTTAAAAGTAAGCAAATACTTGTACGTATGTGTGAAAGAAAACGGGTAACAAATACGTATGGAGATGCTCGATCGGCCATCGGGAAGACGCAAATCAAAACCACAACGCGGGACCGGGATGACCGGAAGCAAAACAGAAAACAAAACCAAACAAGAGGTGACGGGGATGCGGAGAAATTGCCCGCTGCTAGGCTTGTAAAAGGCGGCACGCTGAAGGAGACAGTTCGATGGAGCCTCAAAAAAACTCAAGCCCGGACTGACACGTGGTCCAGCAACCCCACGTCCGGCCGTTCGCCCCAAAGGGACCCAGGACGGCAGGGACCCAGACGGAGGCGTGCACAGCCGCATCCTCAGCAGCATCATTCACAAGAGAGGCGTCGACAGCCCGGTGTCCCCAGCCAGCAGGGGAACAGACGAGCAAAGCCGACGTGCCCTCTCCGAACAGGGAAACATTCCTCAGCCATACAGGGGAACGGCGTTCTGTCGCCCGCTGCAACTTGGATGACCCCGAAAACACCACACTGAGTGAAATAAGCCAGACGCAAAAGGACAACCACGGGATGATTCCACAAAGACGAGGTAGGGACCACGGGCCGGCCCACAGCCACGGGAAAGCGGAAGAGAGGTTACCAGGGGCCGTAGACAGCGGACGACGGGGTGTGACCCCCTTCACGGGCACGGTTTCTGTTTCAGGTAACAGAAAATTCTGGAAATAGATAGTGGTGATGGTTGCACACCCTTATGAATGCAATTAATGCCACTGAATCATACATTTAATGTTTGTGTTTTTTTTGAGAGAGAGAGAGAGAGTGTGAGCAAGGGAGGGGCAGAGAGAGAGGGAGACACAGAATCCGAAGCGGGATCCAGGCTCCGAGCCATCAGCACAGAGCCCGATGCGGGGCTCGAACTCACAAGCCGTGAGATCATGACCTGAGCCGAAATCGGAAGCTCAACCGACCGAGCCACCCAGGCGCCCCAGAATCATACATTTAAAAGTGGGGAGGGGCACCTGGGTGGCTCGGTCGGTTGAGCGGCCAACTTCGGCTCAGGTCATGATCTCGCGGTCCGTGAGTTTGAGCCCCGCGTCGGGCTCTGTGCTGACAGCTCAGAGCCTGGAGCCTGTTTCAGATTCTGTGTCTCCCTCTCTCTGACCCTCCCCTGTTCATGCTCTCTCTCTCTGTCTCAAAAAGAAATAAACGTTAAAAAAAAATAATAAATTTAAAAAAAAAGTGGGGATGGGGCGTCTGGGTGGCTCAGTCGGTTGAGTGTCCGACTTCGGCTCAGGTCATGATCTCACAGTTTGTGGGTTCGAGTCCCCATCGGACTCTGTGCTGACAGCTTGCTCAGAGCCTGGAGCCTGCTTCAGATTCTGTGTCTCCTTCTCCCTCTCTGCCCCTCCCCCGCTCATGCTCCGTCTCCCTCTGTCTCTCAAAAGTAAATAAATGTTAAAAATTAAAAATTAAAAATAAATAAAAATAAAAGTGGGGGAAAAACGGGCCGGGAGGGCAGAGCTGGGGAGACCATGCTCTAGACCTGACAGTGCAGGATCCCAGGAGGGGGAGGGGGACCCCTGAGGACCCTCAGGGAAGCCACACAGCCCAGTGGAACAGGAGCAGGGAGCAGCAGGCCCAGAGAGTGTGGCACACAAGGCCCTCCCTGCAGGAGACCACCCCCGCTCCCCAAAGACCCCCGAAGGGAGAAAACTGGAAAACTTCATGCGGGAAAATGCCTCCAGAGTTTAGGGCCAGCTGGTTTCTTTTTACAAAAAAAGGAAACTGAGGTTCATGGAACGGAAGTGTACCCAGGGCCCCACAGGGAAGGGCCCAGGGTGTGTGTGCCATTCTCACAGGCTCCCGCCAGGGAGAGGAGCCTTAACCAGGCGCCCCTGAGACCCCCAAGAGGCTGAAAACCACTCTCCCCCCTGAGCGAACCTTTGCTTCCCCTTAAACGCTAGAAAACGACATCAAGGCAAACTGAAAGCACTCAAGAAACGTACACTAAATACCAACCAAGAAGCGGGTAAGAAAATACCCAGAAAGTACAGTATCCCCCCACCCCTGCACAAGGGCTCAGACGTGACCTCACCATGAAAACCTCCCAGGGGAAGAGAGACCTCGAGCAAGAAGGACACGGGACAGTGGACATGTGACTCTGGGCACGGACTCCATCCGGACCTGAGGTTCCAGGGCCACACGGCTGCCGCCACCCCAAGAATGGGAGGTGAGCGCTCCCCTGGCCGGCGGGCGGCAGGGCGGGGAGGGGGGTCGTGGAGGGTTAACCGTCCCCAGTTAACAGATGACGGGGCCGCTCAGGGATGAGCAGGACATATATGCACAAGGGCCCCACATGGCTCGGGGGAGCGCGACACCCTTACTTGCCAGGGAAGGGTCAGCAGCCAGCTTCAGGGCGACCAGGCACCCCTCGGGGACAAGCCCGTGCCACACCCAGACCCCCAACAGGTCTCACCACTCCTGGCCGCCCTCCCAACCCCCCCTCCCCCCACAAGGCGGTCTCACCTTGACTCTGACCATGCCCTCCAGCACTTTGAAAGGAAACCTGGGAACCTAGGGCGGGACTTTTTTACGTCCTTCCAGTGAGGCCTGTCTTGGGAGAAGAGCCTCCTGGCCGCTCCCCATGGACACTGGCTCCCTGAACCCCACAAGCCAGATGCCACAGCTCACCTTTGCGGGTGAGGAAACGGAGGCCAAGGCCAAGAACTAGCCAACCACTCCCAGAGCTGAAGAGAAAGCAGAGACCAGCCTGGCCCAGTAGCAGGAGGGACCCCGCCGCTGTCTCAACAGGTCACACTGGGACCCACGCTGTCCCCGGACAGCCCCCAGGGCGCCTGTCTCACACCACTGCTTTCTAAGCAAATGTGCCAGCAGGCCCCCGACGCGGCCCCTCACCGCCACCAGAGCCTCCGCGATCCGAGAGCGTGTCAAGTGACTGTCCGAGAAGCCGCACAGGCCACAAATGTCCAGCGTCTCTCAGGGCTTTGGCAATACTGAACACAGCGCTAAGCCCACCTCTCGGCATCGGCCCTCCCGGAGGCCGCCACCGGCCCTTGGCTTGGCCCCGGCCTCAGCCACCAGCTCTGATGTCTCTGAACCGAGCTGTGGACCTCAGGACAAATCCGTTCCCTCCCGGCCTTGAAACCGCTTGCCCTGTTCCACACCCCACTCGGAACACCGTGGCCTGCGCCTGCCGAGAGGTCCCCAACCAAGATCGATCCATGTATGGGTGAGCGGATGAGCACGATGCGACCTACACGGTGACCGCTGCTTCCCCCCCCCCCCCTGCTGAAAAGCAACAGAATGCTGACACAGGCTACCACACGGAAGCACCCAGAAAACGTGACACGCGGTCACAGAAGCAGCCAGACGCAAGAGGCCTCCGTGTCGTATGACACGATGTATATGAAACATCCGGAACACGCAACTCCATAGGGATAGACAGCAGGCTGGGGGCAGGTGGGGGATGGGAACTTACCATTTAACGGGTGTGGGGTTTTATTTTGGGGAGGTGGACACGTTTGTAACCAGACTGCCACGGTGGTTGCCCAGTGTAGTCGTGTACTTACGGGCAGTGGACTGTATGCTTTAAAAAGGTTAATTTTGGGGCGCCTGGGTGGCGCAGTCGGTTAAGCGTCCGACTTCAGCCAGGTCACGATCTTGCGGTCCGTGAGTTCGAGCCCCGCGTCGGGCTCTGGGCTGATGGCTCGGAGCCTGGAGCCTGTTTCCGATTCTGTGTCTCCCTCTCTCTCTGCCCCTCCCCCGTTCATGCTCTGTCTCTCTCTGTCCCAAAAATAAATAAACGTTAAAAAAAAAAAAAAAAATTTAAAAAAAATAAAAAATAAAAAAATAAATAAAAAGGTTAATTTGATATTACAGGATTTTCACCTCAATTAAAAAAAAAAAAAAAATCAATTCATCACCTTTCACCTAAGACAGATCTGGCTCCAGCCCGCATTTCCTATCCCCCGGACTAAATTCTTCCAGAAGCTCCCACTGCCTTCTGGATCACGTCCAATCTCTGCGTCGTGATCTGGCCTCTCTCGGGGGAGGACACCACCTGGTCCTCGAGGACGAGACCCAGGGACAGTGAGGAAGAGCCCCCCTGGGCCCACCTCTCCCATAGCTGCACAACCAGCTTCTGCGTGCCTGTCTGCCCCTGTAGGCAGAACATTCTGACGGCAAAGGCACACTCGTCTGCCATTCTAGCCCCACGCTTTACTCGGCACCAGGGGCCAAAGAGTCCTAAGAGCTGACCAGGTGCCAGGCAGGTGTTAACTCACTGAATTAGCAGTCAGAAGTATTATTATCCCATTTTACAGGAGAGAAAACTGAGGGACACGAAGGTGGGCTCAGCGGCGCAAGTTCCCCCACATGGCAACCACCACGGCTGATGACAGACCCTGAGTACTCAGGCTCCGTCCACCCTGTCAATCACCTCAAGAGACAATAAGCGAGCGCTGCGGCAATAAGCGAGTCAGGACAGCGGACTAGATACCCAAGGTCGCTTGCAGAAGAACAACCCAGACTGTGGAAATATGGCTTTTGGACGTCCCGGCCAGAAAGATCAAGGACTCTATCACACAAGAGGCAATGCAGTTCAGCTGCCACCGGTCTCACACCGAGGCCCCCCGGCCGGGGACGGTCCCAACCGCCTGGGGTGGGGGGTGGGGAGAACCAGACGAAGACCCTGGACACAGAGAAGCCAAGGAAGTCGTCCAAAGCCAAACAGCTCCCGAGCACGTAAACGCAGGCTGGTCTGACCCCAAAGCCCCCACGCTTCGCTTCGGGGCAGGAGGCCTTGCTGAGTCCTCACCTGACTGCACCCCCACCCCCAGCAGCGTGCAAATTCTGCTAAATGCCTGAGCGGTGAAACAGCGCAGCTGAAATTAAATGGGTTCCAAATGCGACAGGATCTCCACAGCAAATGTGGGATCATACCGGTGGACTGGGTAAATGCTGGGGTTTGAAGGGGAGAGTTAAAAGCACGTGGGCCCTGCTTTTGAAAAGCAGCGGCAGTGGGGGAGGGCGGGGGCTCCTCTCTCGGTGGCCTCCGGCCTCCGCCCAGCATTTCGTTAACTCAGCACCCACCTGCTGGGCCCTTCCAGTGGGCCGGGCAGTAGGCATCTACAGGAACCACCCACAGGCGGTTGGGCGGTGGGGGGAGGTGGAGAGGGGGTCCTGGACAGGTGGTCCTACAGCAAGTGCTGTGGGGCCAGAGGGGAGCGGTCTGGGCCTGTGGAGCTGAGCCGGGGAAAGCCATTCCCAGCACCGGGGCCACTAAAACAAAGGCATTTCCGTGGGCTCACAGCTTCAAATTGCAACAGGAAGCAATCAGGAAAAATAATTAGGTGCCAGCTTACTGGCTCTACTCCGGACCAACGCAGAAATCTAACGCAGAAATCTGGGACAGTCAAGACAGTGGTGCAGAAAGGGTGCTTCCTCCTCCTTCCATTTTAGGATCGGATTGCCACATTAGCCGGGGATCTAAAACCCTCACGCTGACATGCTTCCTAATGTTAAAATGATCAACTCTATCTTTGCCTCATACGCGACTGAACTCCACAGACGTGATTCCTTCCCCTTGGGGGCTTGAACCACAAAACGGCAGGCATCCGACTCCAGCAACGTCACCCCAAAAGGGACAGGAAATCCCAAACTGCACCGAAGTGAAAAGCACTATGGCTGGCTGAGAAACCCCACCTTTAAAACAAACATCTCCCCCCCCACCAAAAAAAAAAAAAAAAAAAACAACCTTTTGCCTCCGTGATCCAGGCATTTCCGGAAAGAAAAGCAGCAGCGTTGGTCTGAGCTGCCCAGATACTGTCATTGCTCTGTCGTCACCTTGTTTTGCTAGTATCAGACATGGCTGAGAAATGTAAACCCGCTCCGGAGGGAGATACATTTGGGGTGAAACCGCCGACATTCTCTAGGCTTCGGCTGGGAGGCAAACGGATGGGAGGAAACTGTCCCCTCTACGCCCCCCCAAACCTCAGGGAAGGGGCTGCAGCCCTGGGAAATGTGACCACAGAGCCTGGCCGGGACACCTCCCTGCAATGTCCACACTGGAAATATTCAGGGAGACAGCTGTTTGCCTTAAAGAGGCCCAGACAAAGGGACCTGAGCCACCCGCTCCCACCCCACCCCCCAAAAAACTGCTACCGGCAGCAACACAGCAGCCCGGGGAGCCCAGGACTCCGTGGCCCCGTCCAAGGCGGCCGGCCACACTCCAGAAAAACAAAACACTCACGTCCGAAGAGAACGATTTAGGTAGCGAGAGATTTGCTCCAAAACCACATGGCAATCTCCAAATTAAAAGAACATGTGTAGCGTTTCACAACGCTTAAGTTTCCTGAGCCCTCCTGACCTCAACTCCACCCCTCGGGACACACCGAAAGTTGCAGAGAAAGGTCCCCGGGCCCTCGATCTGTCCCCCAGGGTGTGCACAATCGAGGCACCCGCGCGCTTCCCGACCGCGCCGCGCTCCGCGACCACGTCACCCCGCGCGGCGGCCCCACGAGGCCACCCCCCGGGGTGGACACCGGCCGGGTGCCACCGCGGGGAGGAGGGAGGGGGGCGGGCAACGGCCCCACGGGTCCGCCGGGCACCCGGCAGGTGTCGGTCCGCTCGGAAACCGACAGCCTCGCCGACGAAACGGGGCGGCGCGACAGGCCAGGCCGCCCGGCGCCGGGTCTGAGAACTTTCTGTGCAACTTCGATCAGTTCTCGGGGCCGGCGGGCCAGCCGCGCGGCCATCGGAAACGGGCTCGCCGAGGAGTCCGCGACGCAGGGCGGCGAGGCCTGCCTCCCGGCCGACAGTCCCCGCCGTGCGCCGGCCCCGCGGCCCGGGGTCCGCACGGTCCCAGGGCGGCCTCGCCCGGCCGGCTACACGCGGCCGCACCGCCGAGCGCGCCCCGGGGCCGCGGGCAGGTGAGGACCCGCCCGCGCCGCACCTGGCGGGGTCGGCGCCGCCCGCGCGCCCCGCTCGCCGGCCCCGGGGTGGGGGTGGGGGGGCGGGGATCGCCCCGGCGGGACGGGGCCCGGCCTTCCCGGGAGGGGCCCGGGCGGGCGAGACAAAGGGCCCGCGCGCGGCTCCCCCCCACCCCCGGGCGGCGGGCACCCGCGGCGCGCGCCCCAACTCGCCCCCAACTTGCAAAGTCGCCTCGGCGCGCCGCGCACTTGGCCGCCGGGCCATTGTCCCCGCGGCCCGCGCCCACCTACCCGCGGCGGGGGCCAGGCTGCAGCAGAGCGCGAGCAGCAGCAGCCGCGGCGGCGCCGCCTCCATGTTGTCCGGGGCCGGGCGGGCCCGCGCGCGCTCACTCGGGCTCCATGGCGCGGCGGCGGCGGCGGCGGCGGCTCCTTGCGCGGCTCCCGGCGCCTGCCGCCTCCCCCCCTCGGGCGCCGCGGACCAGGACGGCGGGGGAGGAGGGAGGAGGCGCGGGAGCGGAAGCCGCGCCGCGTCTCCGCCCCCCGCGCCGCCGCGCCCTCCCGCGGGCGCCCCCCGGAGCCGGCCCGCGGCCCTCCCCGCGCCCCCGCCTCCCGTGGGGCTCCCCGGGGGCGCGGGGTCGGCGCGGGCTCGACAGCCCGCGGGGGAGGGGGGGGCTCCGGGCCACCCCCCACCCCCCACCCCCACCCCCGCCTCCGATCGAGTTCCGGAAGCAGGTGGGTCACCTGTGGAGCCACCGGGACCCGGCCTTGACCGATGGGGAAACTGAGGCACGGGAGGGGGGCGGGGCGTGGGAAGGGCACGCGGCGGGGCAGCCGGGAGCCCAGAGCCAGGTCGGTGCGCTCTCCCGAGACCGCGGCCGCCCAGGCGGGGTCCGGCCCCAAGACACCTGTTCTTGCCCGGGAGGGCAGAGGAGGGAAGAGGAGGGAGCCCGCAAGTCAGAGACAGAGGCTGAGGACGGACAGAGGCTCGAGCCGCCTGGGCTGAGAGTGGGGGTGGGCTTCGGGTTATCTTACTCCACCAAATACATCCCCTCTACATTAGTTACGGTACACGAAGCAGCAGACACACTGTTCTTCCAAATACGCTTCCCGCCCCTCTGGGATCGCAGACCTCTCCTTTGGTTCAGAAAGCAAACATGGAAGGGAGCCCCCACCCCCAACCCCCATCCTCCCGGCTCTGTGCTCCCTGATCCTGCAGCTCAGCTCTGGGCCCTGGGGGCGCAGGGCAGGGGGGGCCGAGAGGGGGCAAAGCCCTGGCCAGGTAGTCTTTCCTCCTTTAGAAAACAGGTATAGCTGTGCCCACCTCGCAGGTGCTGAGAGAGCCGGCTGTAACCCACATGAACACCCACATAGTCAAGGGTGTGCGCACTCTTCATGTGTTTGTGACAACTTTACAAAGCTACCGGTCAAGGCCACGGTGTCCGTCCTCCTGAGGCTCGTGTTCTAGAGGGGGAGGCAAACATAAACAAGAGACAGATAAATTTAAAACAGAAAACCGAAACACCTTTAACAGATGACGAGGAAACGCCATGGAACACGGGTGGTGTTTGGGCTGCGATGTTTGGGGACGTTGTGACTTAGGGAGGGAGGGAGGGACATTGAGGGCACAAGCCAGGAACAGGCACGCGGTGGGGAGAGCCGTTCAGGCGGAGACAGCATCAGGAGTGAAGGCCTGGGCAGGGGCCAGCCTGGGTGCTGGACTTGTAGGAGGGATCACAAAGGCCAAGGCCACAGGAGCTGCGGGTGGGGGTGAAAAGGGTCAGATGCGGCTTCAGGAGAAGCCAGCCGGGGCCCCGCGCATACCAGCCCTGGAAGAGGAGTCAAGAATTTATCACAAGAGCAATGCAAAGCCATTGGGGGCGGGGGGGGCAGTTAGGTAGCAAACACCCTCGCGGTGTCCTCGTGTAGGCCCCACGCACAGCACGTCAGGGCCTGGCTGCCTCTCCTGGGGCCAGGTGCAGACTCCCTCGTTCTTCTAGCCCCCTCCACTACCAACCCCTCTCACACCCTGCCGGGGTTCCCACTCCCTGCCGCCGTGACCCCCTTCAGCCTCATCTACAGCAGCCAGAGTGAGCCTGTTGAAACAAGCCAGACCACATTCCCTCCTCTGCTCAAGAACCTGTTGTGACTCCCATCTCGGAAAAGAAGCCAAAGGCCTTATGGCACCTAAGGGCCTGATCTGGCCGCATCCCTCCCTTTATCTCGCCAACCTCCTAATGCTCTGTCCCTCCTCTCCCTCGCTCTGCCCCAAGCACAATGGCCTCCTGGCTTGTCCTCCAGCACGGCAGGCACACTCCTGCCTCAGGGTCTTTGCACATGCTCTTCTGTCTGCTGGAACCCTGTGACCCCAGTTGTCCACACAATTTGTTCCCTCGCATCTTCAGTTCCTCAGCGAGGCCTTCCCTGGCCCCCTTTGAAAACTGTAAACCACACCCCCTCCACCACCCTTGCAAACACTTCCTGTTCCACATCTTCACTTTACCTTTCTCCTTTGCTCTGACCAGCACCCGACATACTGTTTATCACCTTTCTGCTCTCCAGTAGAACGGAAGCTCCAGAGAACAGAGATTTTCATTTGCTTTGTTCCCCATACACCCCCTCTGAGTCTAGACTCGGGCCTGGTACACAGTAGGTGCTCAATAAATGTTTGTTGCATGACAGAATGAAGTGGAAAGATCTGACCTACGATCATAAAAGGAGCACTCTGGCTGCTGAGTAGGGACAGGACCGTCAGGAGGGACGAGGGGATGTGGGGGGGGGGGGACTGGTCACCAGATGGGCACCATGGCAGCAGCCAGGAGGGACGGTGGCTTGGACTGACGGGGAGCTGGGCGGGGAGGCTCATGAAAGGCGAGAAGGAACCGGATTGGTCATGCTTCAGGAAAAGCTAATGGGTCTTGCTAAAGACTCTGGGGAGGAGGGCTCAGTGTGGCCCACTGTAGGGGCTCACTAAGGGGACACTTACAAGAGCAGCTCGTAAGGAAAGGAAAATGAACCAAGAATCAGCAGACCAACAGACCTAGAGATTCTTTATTCTCAGGGAGGGAGGTGGAAAGCTTGACTCTCCGCGCAGGAGGAACTCAGTCAATACAGAAGACACCACGTAGGTCAAGGGGCGGCAGAGGCCAGTTCTGCGTGCCCTGCGGTCTCCTGTGCTGACTCTTGAGATGCTGGCGGTGGAGGAGACACCAGAGACCCCCCCCACCCCCCGCCAAGAAGGGAAGGACTGAGCCCCATCAGAGCAAGATCCCAGGTTGCCTGACTCCAATCAGAACTTTGAGAAAAGCCGTTTGCAAAGAACAAATGAGAACTAATCACTATTTGATTCTGCAGAATTCCGACATCACAAGGGCAGTAATTTTTAGACTCCTCACTCATGTTAAGAAGCAACCGGAGAACGTGCTAAGCTCCTACTTCCCCCAGAAGACTGCCTGTCACGGCCCATCACGCCGCCGACCTTTTCTTAGGCCTCACACTTAGAAGCGTTCGCTCTCAATTCACCCCTCAGATGCAAGTTCCATCCAGATGAGGTAACGGGGCTCGGCACCTGTCGGGGCTAATCGTTTCCGGGGACAGGGGCTCAATTGGGGTCCATTTAGGGCCCATCAGAGGATGACATCTCAGCCCCGTGACACTCGGGGAAAAGTGCCTGTTTGGTTTCCCTCCCAGGCTGGAACATGCTGACTCTGGAGAGAGTTATTCCGGGCACGAGAGCCCTCCTGCCCGGGAGGCCTGGCCACTGTGATCAGAGGTTCAGGCCGGATTCCCAGCGTTCCCCGGGCTCTCTGAGCCACAGGCATCCTCCCAAGGGCTGCTCGGTAGAGGTGCGCCGTGGGGACGTCCACGGAGCCCCGCGGGCCTCTCTCCTGCACAGGCACAGGGCGGTGAAGAAAGGCGGCCACGGCTGCGTGGGGGTGGGGGGTGGGCAGCGGACGGCTTAGACGGTAGTGGGCGTGGTTTCTATGGAGGTATCTGGGGTGCGAGGGCGTGAAGGCTGGACTTCACCTCTCTGAGCCTCAGTTTCCTCATTCATGAAATGGGAATGGTGCTATCTGGTCGACTTCTTATCACTCGGTGCTGATATGAACCTCAAATGAGCAAAGACTCAGAAAAAAATGCTCTTTAGACTTTAAAGCCCTGCACAAATGGCAATCGTGATTAACACGGACCCAAGACAGGGCCCAAGGGTGGGTGTGCAGCACTGGCTCCATGTCACTCCCCCCCCTCCCCTCCTCCCTCCCCTAGCTGTCACCAGCCCTCACTTTCTGTAGCCCTGGGTTCCAGCCCTCCTGAAGGTTCAGCAGCCGCATAACCTGGGTCCTTGGGGACCGTGTTTTCGACTCGGCCATGCCAGTGTCTGGTCCACCTGCTTTCCTTGTCACTGCAGATTAAGAAGGTGACGTTTGGGGGCTCCTGGGTGGCTCAGTCATTAAGCATCTGACTTCAGCTCAGGTTTGTGAGTTTGAGCCCCACTCGGGGTAAAAAACCGCGAGACCTTCTTTGGGTGAGCCCCATTTCCCTCTCTCTCTCTCTCTCTCTCTCTCTCTCTGCCCTTGACTCACCTGCACCATCTCCCTCAAAAAATAAAAATAAAAAAATAAAAAGAAGAGGTTGACATTCTGATTTCATTCGCCTTTTTCAGCACCTTAAAGACACCTGTAGTAGGTTGAATGGTGGCCCTGTGAATGTTAACGTACTTGGAAAAAAGGGTCTTTGCAGGCGTTAAGTTAAGGATCATAAGAGTCTGGACTATCCGGGTGGATTCTGAATCGAGTGACAGTTGTCCTTAGACCAGAGAGGCAGAGGGAGATTTGAGACGGACAGAAGAGGAGGAGAAAGAGAAGAAGGCGGAGGGAGAGAGGAGAGGGGTGTGGCTACAAGTCAAGGAGAGCCTGGAGCCCCCAGAAGGTGGGAGGGGCAGGAAGGGTCCTCCCCCAGAGGCCTGGAAGGGAGCGCAGGCCCCTGGATGTCGAAGTTCTGGCCTCCAGGCTGCGAGAGCATACATTTCTGCCGCTTTAAGACATCCGGTCTGTGGTTTGTTACAGCCGCCGCGGGCAATGAATACAGACCCTAATTTTCTCCAACCCATTTTACAGGGAGGGAAACTGAGGTCAGAGAGGTGAGGGCTTGTTCAGGGCATCATCTTGCAACTGTCTTCGTACCATAATGGCAGAGTGGAGGGATTGCAACAGAGGTGGTGTGCGTAAAAGGGTTTGCTCTCTGGTCCTCTGTAATCACATTTTCCTCCTGTGCTCCGGGGAGTCATACGGCGATGCCTGTTCTGGAAAAAATAAAGCAGGGTAAGAGGGTCAAGGGGCACAGAAGGCCTCACTAGGAGGGCAACATCTGTGCAGACACCTGGAAGAAGGGAGGGAGGGGGCCTTGCAGCCGGTGGGGAAGGCCAGGGCACAGGCCCAGAGGCGCAGTGAGGGGCCAGAGGAGCCGAGCACTGAGAACCAAGGTCGGAGAGGAGTGGGCCAGCTCTGCAGGGTCCTGGAGGCCATCTCGTCCGAGTGACATGGGGGACCACTGGAGGGCCAGGAGCAGGGGGGGAACACAGCATTCCACTTCCATGTTACGGAGCCTCTGTTCCCACGCGGGAAAGAGCCTCGGGGGCAGGAGAGGAGCCAAGCCGGCCAGCAGAGGGGCTGCAGGAGGGTTCCAAGTTCAAGATGGTGGTGACCAGGATGGCTGTGGAGACAGTGAGAGGCGGTAGGGTTCTGGATCTCTCTGCGGGGAGAGAGGACACGGAGAGCAAGACCAAGGTCGAGGGCGGGAGTCGAGGATGCCGTCAAAGCGTTCGGCCGGAGCGCCTGGGCGGCTGGGCTGGCACTTGTTGAGACTGTAAGTGTTGGTGAGCGAAAGACAAGAGACCCCAGGGCGTGGCGTCCCGAGGAGCGGACTGGGCAGCGTCTGGGGATCAGGGAGGAGGGCTGGGCTGGGCGCAGAAAGGTGGGACTCTTCAGCGTTGAGGCCACGATCGCAGAGGAGCGTGGAAGACGAAAGAAGTCCAAGGCCGCACGTTGGCGCCTCCAGGCTCAGAGGCGAGGGGACCAGGAGCGAGGGGCTCCCTGAAGGCAGAGGAGGAAGTGAGCAGAGGGCCAGGGCCAAGTGTGGCTGCTGCATACGAGTGGCCTGGGGCTGGAGACGTGTCCACTGGGCTCCGCAGGTGGCCGGTCTCGCGTGCCCTTGAGATATTTGGAAACGCACAGCAGCTCACGCGCACCCGGGGTCAACCCGGGCCAGGCGCACGATGTGCACGTCGTTGAACACGTAGGACTCCACCAGTCCACGCGGCGGGCACCTGGGGCAGGGCCCCTGGCTGGAACCCCGGGAGGCTGCCACACCTCTCTGGTCACTCTCTGAGGTCCTCGGGTCACTTCTGGCCCCAAAACAGCGTCGGTGAGCAGCTGCCATGCCAGGCCTGGCTTCCCGATCAAAACGGAAGTTTATTCGAAGTCCCTGCTTCTCCCCTCCTCCAGCTGGCCTCTGCTCTCCTCCTCAGGGCTGGAGTAGGGGCGGGGGCGGGGGGAAGGACATGGTGGCGGGAAAGGGAAAGGGCTGGCGGGGGGGGGGGGGGAGAGGGGGGACGAGTGTCCCTGGGACCAGACTGGGGGCCTGTAGCTTTGGGGATTCCAAATGTTAGTTCTTTCTGTCTCGGGCTCCTTGTGGGCACATTGGCTGTTTTTCAGATGCTATCTGACCCCTGGACGTAGGACTTTGCCCAGTTCTGTGGCTGGCCAGGCAGCTACAGGGATGGCCTTGGCCTTTCATTTATCAGGCATGGAGCAAACACAAGACACCTGTGATGTCCCCCCACCTAGACCCAGCTGCAGGGACATATGTCCCCTGGTTCCTCGGAGCCCCCTTGTCCTGTCTCAGGATGAAAGGGGCCCACCTCAGAGCCTCTCTCTCTTTCTACT
This sequence comes from Puma concolor, assembly GCF_028749965.1. Lineage (NCBI taxonomy): Eukaryota > Metazoa > Chordata > Mammalia > Carnivora > Felidae > Puma > Puma concolor. Next base: position 4,527,178 of record NC_141676.1, read on the forward strand.
AAGCCCTCTCCTCCTTTGTGCTCTCACGGCAGGCAGTGGGCTGCTTAGGGACCAGGCATCCCGGTTTGCCTGGCATTGAGGGGTCCCCAGAACATAGGACTTTCAGGGCACAAACTGGGAAGGTCCTGGGCAAACAGAAAGGAGTCAGCTGCCCTAGGGCTGGTGAAACCAAGCTCCCCTCTGTGAGGCCCTCCCCCCAAGCACCCGGGCCAAACGGACAAAGCAAGCCCCACGCCGTGCCCGCCACCTAAAAGTTAAGAACCCCTCTTGAACACATCAATATCATTTTTTTATGTTTATTTATTTTTGAGAGAGACAGACAGACGGCGAGTGGGGGAGGGGCAGAGAGAGAGGGAGACACAGAATCCGAAGCAGCTCCAGGCTCCGAGCTGTCAGCACAGAGCCCGACACAAGACTCGAACCCACAGACTGCAAGATCATGACCTGAGCCGAGGTCAGACGCTTAACCAACTGAGCCACCCAGGTGCCCCTGAATGTCATTTTTTTTTTTTAAGTAGAGGAATTTTCCTAAATAGAAGGAGGCAAAAGAGATATCCTAACCTATCATATCCTGCTTGAAAAATAATTCTGATGATATTAAGAATTATGAGTATTTTTTTTAGATCTGACAAACTATGTGTATGTAGGACAATTTTCCCAGATCGCTTCCAAACTATTCAATGGAGAAACATCCTATTGTCCACAAATGTCTTCATTATTTATATTCTTCACAAATGTGGCAAAACCTTAGCAAATTTACAAGCTAATAAAATTATGGGTGGTCACTGAAGAAAAAAAGTTATAAATTAGCCCACGGAGAGGGTGCCTGGGTGTCTCAGTCTGTTAAGCGTCCGACTTTGGCTCAGGTCATGATCTCACGGTTCGTGGGTTCGAGCCCTGCATGGGACTCTGTGCTGATAACTCAGAGCCTGGAGTCTGCTTTGGAATCTGTGTCTCCCTCTCTCTCTGAAAAAAAAAAAAATTTTAAAATTAGCCCACAGACTATATAGAATATAGAGCGTTCTATCCTCCTAGCTGGACAAACACACCTTCCTAGCACCAGGAAGGCAGGAACTTTTTGGATTCCTCAGAGTTCTACGTTGGAGCATGGTGACAAGAGTCAGGTGAGGTCACTTGACCTCTGCCCCAGGGAGGCACCCGCACAGCCCGGACTCCGTGCTCTGTGCTCTTTGAGCAGGGACTCCGGGGTCCGAGTGCCCGGGACAAGGTGGGGTGAGCAGCAGGGACCATGCCCCTCAGCCACCCAGCCTCTCCAACCCACCGTCTACACTCTCCGCCTCCTGTCCTCACCTCCTGCTCATTCGATCCTGCCCCCGCAATGACCTTCCCGGTGTCAACCCAAAGTCCGTTCCTGCTGTATCTTGCTTCTCCATTCCGCAGTCTCTTCCACCCCAGGCCTCCCCCCTGTGCTTCCCCCCACCCTCTTCCGCTTCTCCCCTCTCCCGGTCTGGCCCTTCCTGCCCACACACTCCCCCGCTTCAGGCACGGCTCTCCGGTGCTTCACTTTTCTCCACAGCTAGCTACCGCAGCCCCCCGCCCCATCTCTCTCCCCCGGCTCTGCCCACTGCAGTCTGGCTGTCAGCACAACCAGCCTGAGGGTCCCGAAATGCCCGTCTGACCGTGGCCCTCCCTTTGCATGAACCCTCTATGGCTCCCCAGTGCCCCATGGCTCCCGCTCCTGCCAGCTTCTCCTGATGGCATCCATCCCCTCCCCCCCGGCCAGGCACAGATCTTCTAGGCTGCTCACTGTCCTTCCAGGCCCCGGGGCTCTGTGTCTAGCTGTTGCCCTCCTGCAGGCATTATGGTCACCTTTCACTGGGCGAGGCCAAGCGGGCTCGGGTGGAGACAGAGAGAGGGGTAAAGAGAAAGGAGGTGCTGCAGAAACTCGGTGGGCGGGGGAAGGCCCCACCAGGCCTCAGTGAGGGTGAAGCGGGTGAAGCGTGCCTTCGCAAGGGTCAGCTTGGACGGGCAGCCTTGGAGAGACCAGGTGCCCCTGGTGGCAGAAGGGTGTGTGCATGGATGGTGACTCTCAGGTCTGGGGCCGGGAGCAGCCGGTGTCTGGGGTGCGCAGGAGGGAGGGGATCTGTAGGCCGGCAGGCTGCAGGGGCAAGGACCCAGACAGGGGACACCTCTAATGGGGGCTCTGCACAGACAGAATATTGTGCGTCGTCTCGGGGATTCTCCCCGCGCTCAGACACGGGGTGGGTCTCAGCCCCTCCCTTCCTGCAGAACATTCTCCATCCCAGTAGGATCCTGAGGTGTGGACACCCCAGGGGCTGTGATGGGAAGGGAAGTCATGGAAGGCGCCCAGGACAGGAGGCTTTGCCTAGAGGAGGTGGAGGAGGGTACAGGTCTCAGGACTGCTGGTGGCTGAGGACACGCCTAGGGGGTCTTGGGTCCCTGTGGTCCCAGGAAGGCCCCTCCCTCACCCCACTGAGGTCTTAGAAGCCACCTCCGCCTCTAGGCTCTGGTGGGAGTGGCCTCACAGGGTCAGCAGGAGGGCTGGGCCTGGCATTGAGCCTGAAGATACACTTGCTGGGGCATCAGGGCAGCAAGGACACGGACCCCTCAGGACGCCGGAGGGTCAGACCCTCGGCTTGCCTGCGCCTCTCCAGGCCTTTGCGCCTCTCCAGGCCTTGGCCCTCGGCCCTTATGGGGAGCAGCAGACGCGGCCGAGAGGCTGACACTTGGCGTGCCTGGCAATGATGGGGGGGGGCGGGGAGGACGTGCCTCCTCCCAGCGTCCCCTCCCAGGCCAGGATCCCACGTCCTTCCTGCCTTTCCGTAACTCTCCGACCAAAGATCACAGCGGGCAGCGGACAAGGGCACCCGGCGCCTTTGATGCGCGAGCCCCGGCCCCACGGTCAACAAACCGCCTGGGACTTTGTACCAGGCTGTTTCCTCCCTGCGAGAAAGAAGCCCACACGTCTTCCCACCGCTCTCCCTGTGCCAGAGGCTGCAGGGCGAGTTCTCTCAAGCTGGTTTTCTAGATTCTCCAGGAGCCCCACGGAGCCCCTCCTCGCCTCCCAACAGCCCTTCAAGGAAGGGGTCACGTTTATGCCCCTTTTATTCCCTCAGGGGAAACTGAGGCCAGGGGCGAGTTGGGTGACTTGCCTGAGGTTCCTCAATGAGCAAAGGACGGAGCTGCAGACAGCGTTATCTCTGCTGCCTGCAGGGCCCTGTGTCCTTTCCCCGGAGAAGAAGCTGAGACCAGGGGGGCCAGGTGGATGGACTCAGGCATCTCCGCGCTCCGGGCGCGTCCTCGGACCTGCAGTAAGCCATGCGGCCACGAGGGGGCAGCAGCATCCTGCCCGGCCTGGCTCTTCCTGGCGCTGGGGAACCAAAGAAACCGCTCTCGGCAAAAATCGGGGTTGGGGCGGGGCGATAGGAGGGAGGAGTCTCAGAAGATGCACCTCCCGGAGGAACCGCCACGCATACCTGACGCTAAGAGGACAGAACGCAGGCTCCCTGATCGGTGGACACGGTTGGAATGCCAGCTTGGGCAAGTTGCTGAACCCCTGGGGTCCTCAGTTTTCTAACAGGTGTTAATGGGGATGACAGCAGGTGCTGGCCTGGGGAGTAAGGTAACCGGGTAACACACATCGTGCTACTGGCAGGGTTCAGGGACCCCCCCCACCCCCACCCCCACCCCCGGCGGGTCAGCAGCAAGGACCAGGGCTGGGCTTCCTGGCCTAAGCCTGGAGGAGGGTCCTGGGCATCCAAGCTGGAACCTGCTAACACCTGGGTGGGTCCTCCTCAGGGCAGGGAGGCTCTGAGTCTCCCTGGTCCGCCCACGACTTTCACAAGCAGGGCATGTTGTTCCTCGGTGGACACCGGGGACCCACACATCTAGAAATGCGTGACAGCCACCAAGCACCCATGCCAACTCCCCACCCCCACCCCCGCCAGGGACACTCTGGTATCTCCACTTTGTGATAAGAAAACAGGCTCAGAGAGGCTGAGGGCCTGGCCCGGAGCCACAGCCTGCATCAGCCAAGGACCCCAGGGGCTGGGATTTGTGGGGGTGGGGGCGGTGCCCTCCAAGTCCTGCACAAAGGGCTGCCCAAGTGACCTCTGCAGCAGGGTCAGGGATGTCAATTTTCTCCCGAATCCCCTCAGTCAAGGTGGAGACTGCTGAGGGACACTTTGATGGCTGTCCTTCCTCACATCTGCCCCCCGGGCAGGTTTGCAGATTACCTAGGAAAAAACTGGGCAGAACTCCACCCTCGGCCTGCCTTCCCCCCTCCCCGGTGGCCCAGGACCCTCAGCCATGGGCAAGTCAATGGGCAGGCAGCGGGGATGCAGTCAGGATTCTCCCGCCACTCACCCCTTGCCAGCCCCAATAGACTGAGGAACGTGAGAATGGCCTGGGGCAGCCCCTATGATCATTATAGTTCAGGCGGGTGTCAGTGAGGCTGAAAATAGAAGAGTGAAGAGCCCAAGTTCAGAGGCAATGCTTATGGTTCCAATTAGGTTAATGGGATTTATTCTGTATTCCGATTATAGAGTTCATTCATGCTCCCTGCAGATAGGAAAGGATAAAGAGAATAAAAATCATGTATAATCTCAAACAGAGGTCTCACTGCTGTTAGCATTGCTATGTATTTCCTTCCAGTCTTTTTTTTTTCTAGGCACATATGCAGACATGACTTTTTTTTTTTTTAAGGTTTTATTTTTAAGTAATCTCTACAGCCAACATGGGGCTCGAACTCACAACCCTGAGATCAAGAGTCACACAATCCCTGGACTGAGCCAGTCATGTGTCCCTGAGATGACATTTTTATTTTTATTTTTTTTAAATTTTTTTTTTTCAACGTTTATTTATTTTTGGGACAGAGAGAGACAGAGCATGAGCGGGGGAGGGTCAGAGAGAGAGGGAGACACAGAATCGGAAACAGGCTCCAGGCTCTGAGCCATCAGCCCAGAGCCCGACGCGGGGCTCGAACTCACGGACCGCGAGATCGTGACCTGGCTGAAGTCGGACGCTTAACCGACTGCGCCACCCAGGCGCCCCAGAGATGACATTTTTAAAGCAAAATTGTGGTCAGAGCTTCTGTTTCCAGCAAAATGACAGGCTGGATATCCAGAGAGCCCCTCTTGAAACAGAACACCTAAAAATACTGAAGCAATATTAGTTAAAAAAAAAAAAACACAAAACTTTTTAAAGCCATGATGGAGTTGGCAGGAAAGTAGGGGACATCTTTCAGGCCAGAAATAAAAAGAAAGCCATATTGGAGTGCTCGCGTGGCTCAGTCAGTTAAGCATCCCACTCTTGGTTTCGGCTCAGGTCATGATCTCGTGGTTTGTGAGTTTGAGCCCCTCATTAGATTCTGTGCTGACGGTGCAGAGGCTGCTTGGGACTCTCTCTCTCCCTCTCTCTCTGCCCCTCCCATGTCTCTCTCTTTCTCTCTCTCTTTCTCAAAACAAACATACAAATAAATAACCTTTTTTAAAAAGCCATACTCATATTTTCAAGACAACTGGCAACTTGAGCTCTGATGATAGCAGATGTGAACACTGATGCTATAAGGGAATTGTCCTCTTACATTTTTGTCGTGAATGCGGATGACGCAGCAATGTTTTTTAAAGAGTTCTCATCAAGGGGCGCCTGGATGGCTCAGTTAAGTGTCTGACTCTTCATTTTGGCTCAGGTCATGATGTCACAGTTTGTGAGATCAAGTCCCACGTTAGGCTCTGTGCTGACAGCACGGAGCCTGCTTGGGATTCTCTCTCTCTCTCTCTCTCTCTCTCTCTCTCTCTCCCCCTCCCTCTTTCCTGCTTGTGCTGTCTCTCTCCCTCTCTCTCTCAAAATAAATAAATAAACTTAAAAAAATAAGTAAATGAAATAAAGAGTTCTCATCATTTGGAAGATGCGTGCTGGAGTATTTTCAGATGGAATAGCAGAATGTCTAGAATTTGCTTCAAGACCCTACTGACGGGGGTGGGGGTGGGGGAGTGAGCCCCAAAGTTGGCTGTGTGATTAGTTCATGGAAGTCACTTCAGTATTCTTTGTATGTTTCTGTATATTTGAAATACTGCATTAAATGAAACCAAGACCATTGTGGGCTGCAGCTGGCCTTGCCCTGGGGGTGTCTCTGCTCCCAGGAACCTTCAGAGCCGGGAAGGAGTTCAGATCAGAAACCCACAAGGAGCTGAGAATCCCCAGGAAAGAGACATCCTCGATGAATGAACAACAAAATTATCTGCCGCATGGAGGGCCGTGAGGATGGGAGGGAGAAGACTTCTTTTTTATATTTAAATTATTTTTATTTTTTTTATTTTGTTTTGAGCGAGAGAGACAGTGCATGAGCAAGGCAGGTGCCGAGAAAGAGGGAGACTCAGAATCCGAAACAGGCTCCAGGCTCTGAGCTGTCAACACAGAGCCCGACGCGGGGCTCGAACCCACGAACCGTGACATCATGACCTGAGCTGAAGTCGGACGCTTAACCGACTGAGCCACCCAGGCGCCCTGAGAAGACTTCTTTGTGTTGGCTGTGGCTCGGAGTCGAGCAGGAACACGTGAGAAGGAAGCAAGAAGTCTCCCTGAGAACGTGTCGGCCTGGCCCTGTACCCACAGGGCTTAGAACAAGAAGCCACATAGACTTCGATGGGGAGGGTGCCATCTAAAGGGGTCCCCTTTGGTAGAGCCCCACAGAGCCTGGGGAAGCAAAGCAACCGGGGAGCAACCGGGAGTGTGCTTTGAGCAGCGCCCTCAAAGTTCTGGAACTCACAGAGCACATCAAGACGTGAACCACCACGAGCAAGGGCAAACTGCGGTCCAGAGCCATAAAAGCTGGACAACCTTCTGCTAATGTTTAAAGAAACAAAACAGGATACGGGGTGCCTGGGTGGCTCAGTTGGTTAAGCATCAGGTCGTGACCTCGTAAGTCTGTAAGTTTGAGCCCCGCATCAGGCTCCGTGCTGACAGCTCAGAGCCTGGAGCCTGCTTCGGATTCTGTGTCTCCCTCTCTCTCCGCCCCTCCCCTGCTTGTGCTCTGTCTCCGTCTCTGTCTCAAAAAATGAGTAAATGTTAAAAAAAAGTTTTAGAGAAAGAAATAAAGTCCGGAGAAACTGGAGGGAAAAGAACGACTGCAGACGTAAAAATTACAATTGAAATTGGGAACCGAATAGACGAGACGGCGAGTGCTCTGGGGACAGAAGGAAGAGACTGCCCAGGTGGAGCCCAGAGAGACGAACAGGGACAGAGGAAGTCAAGCCCACGTATGATAGTGCGTCCTACACTGTTCCTACTCAGAACACTCTGGAAGCCCCTCCAAAGGCCAAACACAGGGCCACCGTGTGACTCAGCCGTCCCGTTCCCAGGCACCGACTGGAGAGCCACGAAGGCAAAAATCTGCACAGAAACGTGCGTGTGAATGTTCACGGCAGCGTTGTTCACCATAGCCCCCAAGTGGAAACAACCCAAGTGTCCGAAGGTCCAGATGAATGGATAAGTGCAGCGTGGTTTACGGATACAACGGGATATTAACTCGGCAGTAAAAAGGAGGACAGTGCTGATACGCCCTACACCATTGAGAAGCCATGAAACTGGGGTGCTAAATGAAAGAAGCCAGGCACAAAAGACCACATATCGGGGCACCCACTGGCTCAGTCGGAAGAGCGTGGTCTCGGGTTTCTGAGTTCAAGCCCCACGGTGGGTGTAGAGATTACCAAAAACAAACAAACAAACAAACAAACAAACAAACAGACTTAAAAAAAAAAAAAGACCATATATTGTATGATTCCATTTATTTGAAACATCCAGAATAGGCAAATCCCTAGAGACAGAAAGCACATCAGTGGTTGCCAAGGGGCTGGGGGGACGGTAGGAGGGGGAGTGATTGCTGATGGCTACGGGGCTTCCTTTGGGGTGATAAAATGTTCCAACATCAGTGAAAGTGATTGCACAACTCTCTGAATATACTAAAAACTATTGTATCCTTCACTTTACTTTTGTTTTTGGTTTTTTTTTTAATTTTCCTCCAACGTTTATATATTTTTGAAGCGAGACAGACAGGGCATGAGCAGGGGAGGGGCAGAGACAGAGGGAGACACAGAATCCGAAGCGGGCTCCAGGCTCCGAGCTGTCAGCACAGAGCCCGACGTGGGGCTCGAACTCACAAGCTATGAGATCATGACCTGAGCCGAAGTTGGACACTTAACCAACTGAGCCACCCAGGCACCCCATCACTTTACTTTTTTTTTTTTTTTTTATGTTTTGTTTGTTTTTTTGAGAGAGAGCACAAGCAGAGGAGGGGCAGAGAGAGAGGAGGACAGAGGATCTGAGGTAGACCCTCTGATGACCCCAGTGAGCCACATGCAGGGCTTGAACTCCTGAACCAGGAGATCATGACCTGAACTGAAGTCAGATGCTTCACCGACTGAGCCACCCAGATGCCCCCGTACCCTTCACTTTAAATAGATGAGCTGAGGGGCGCCTGGGTGGCGCAGTCGGTTAAGCGCCCGACTTCAGCCAGGTCACGATCTCGCGGTCTGTGAGTTCGAGCCCCGCATCAGGCTCTGGGCTGATGGCTCAGAGCCTGGAGCCTGTTTCCGATTCTGTGTCTCCCTCTCTCTCTGCCCCTCCCCCGTTCATGCTCTGTCTCTCTCTGTCCCAAAAATATATAAACGTTGAAAAAAAAATTTATAAATAAATAGACGAGCTGTATCATGGCTCATGAGTTCGAGCCCCGCGTCGGGCTCTGTGCTGAGAGCTGGGAGCCTGGAGCCTGCTTCGGATTCCGGGTCTCCCTCTCTCTCCGCCCCTCCCCTGCTTGCACTCTGTTTCTCTCTCCTTCAAAATAAATAAACATTAAAAAAAAAATTTTTTTTTTAAAGAATAAGGTAATGGGGAGGAGAGTAATGTGAACTGGACAGCCGGCGGTAAAGAGAACTCCAAAGAACACAGGAACAGAAGACACAAGGGCTGGGACCGAGGGCGCAACAAAGAACATCCCGGAGCGGAGGTCCTGCCCTCACCGAAGAGGGAAGAAGATGCTGGAAAGGTCACCCAGGTGTGGTGCCAGCAGCACTCACCAGAAATCCACCCTCTAGTGCCGGGGAAGCCCGGGCTGGCCAAGCGTCTCGCTCTTGGCCCTCTGCTAGGAAGCCACTTCGGGGCCAGGGGCGGGGGTGGGGGTGGGGGGGCAGGAACACACAGAATCAGGACGAGCAGTCCGCCCTCTGCTCCGCTGTCCCCAGCGCCCTCCGGGTCCCCTGCCACAGAGCAGGCAGCAAAAGGCGCATCTTAGCAGGTGGGCAGCAAGTTACCAGGTGGCCCAACAGCAGGTGTGCGGAACCCCAGAAAGAGCTCTTAAAGCCGGCCGGAGGGAGCGACAGAATGCCAGTGGGTAAGCGCCAGCCAGCCTGGCCAGGGGCCGCGCAGGAAACCCCTGCATGAAGCAGACACGCCCTCCACCACGCACTCGAGACTCAGGAACACAATCTTCGAGAACGGGACCAGGGAGACGCAGAATCGGAAGCAGGCTCCAGGCTCTGATCTGTCAACACAGAGCCGCACACGGGACTCGAACTCACGAGCCGCGATCCTCATGACCTGAGCCAAAGTCGGACGCTCAACCGACTGAGCCACCCAGACGCTCCCTTTGTTTTTTTTTTTTTTTTTTTTTTTTATGTTGATTACCTTGGACTTTCTGGCTGTTTAATCATTTCAGCTTATAAAAAAAGAGACAGAGGATCATTTAACTACTTTTTTCCTATGTTTATACATATCGTTTCATTCTTTTTTTTAACTGCATTTTTTAGTTTGTTCTTTACATTTTTCAGCTGGCAATACATTCACACGAATTTCAGAAGCTACAAAGGAGTAATTGCATTTTATATGCCATTTTTTATCTTACTTTTTTTTCCCACCTAATATTATGTCCTAGGCATTTCCCCATATTCTTGGCAGTTCTTTACAGGCATCACTTTTTTTTACTGTTTATTTATTTTTGACAGACAGAGGGTGGGGGAGAGGCAGAGAGGGAGAAGGAGACAGAGAATCCCAAGCAGGCTGCTAACGCTGTCAGCCCAGAGCCCGACGCAGGGCTCGATCCCTGATCTCACACCGTGAGATCCTGACCTGAGCCCAAACCAAGAGTCAGATGCTGAACCAACTGAGCTGTATCATTTTTACTAGCCGCTTAGCAATTTTGCTTATGGATAATGACAACTTACTTCAGCATTCTGCATGGCTTTTAGCCTTCTTCCATGTTTCCGGTGTTGGACCTGATATCACAGCTAACGTCCCTGCACATACATCTTTGGGTGTCTCTCTCGTTATGGTCTCAGATGGCAGTGGGCGTGAGAGTCACCTGGGCCAGACTTCACTTAGACTCTGGGTTCCCGGTGTAGCCATGACTTGGGGCTGGAAGTTGAGAAAGACTTGGGGGTCGGGCTCAAATCAGAGCCGAAGGGTGATACACAGCTTTACGGCTCCCGTGTGCTGTTTTCGCATCGGATTTGGATGAATGTTTCTTCTGCCTATCGACCTGGCAACTATTCATCCTACAAATATTTACTGAACACCTGCCGTATGCCAGGCACTGTTCTAGGAGCTTTGGATTCCAAACAAAGACCACCGCTGTCACGGAGCCTACGCTTGAGAGGGGGAGAGACAGATAACAAGTCTACACAAATAAATCTTACAGTATGTCAGAAAATTTTTGGAAAAAAATGTGAAGCGGGTTGGGGGATCAGGAAAACACAGAATGGTCAGGAAAGATCTCGTTGAGAAGGTAGACTAAGAAGGGGAGACTAGAACGTTCAGAGGATGGGGTCAAGAGGACATCTGGAGGAAGAACGTTCCAGACAAAAGGAACAGCCAATGCAAAGTTCTTGGGTTGACAATGTGCTGGGTTTTCTTTTGTTTTCATTTTAATGACAAGAGCATTTTTCTATCTCATTAAATGTTAACAAAACTCTTTTCTGATCTCTGCGAAGGGCAAGTAAGCCTGATGTTCCTTCTTCCCCCAGATAACGAGGGAGTAATTCTCTGTCTCCCTCACTGCTCTCTCTGTGCCACTGGACTGTGCGACAGGTCCTGGGAACAGTGACTGGACTCAGCACTGTTGTGACGTTTCTCAGCAGGTCCCAGCCCAGGGGGCCAGAGCCGGAAAGAAAAAAAGAATTAATTCTTGAATTTTCAGTTTCTTTTTATTTTTTTATTTTTATTTTTTTGCTTTTTAAAATTTTTTTTTAACGTTTATTTATTTTTGAGACAGAGAGAGACAGAGGATGAACAGGGGAGGGGCAGAGAGAGGGAGACACAGAATCTGAAACAGGCTCCAGGCTCTGAGCTGTCAGCAGAGAGCCCGACGTGGGGCTCGAACTCACGGACCGCGAGATCATGACCTGAGCCGAAGTCGGCCGCTTAACCGACTGAGCCACCCAGGCGCCCCCAAAAGGACCCATTTTTAAGCAGAACGAATAAGATAGTAAGACTCCAGAAATTTGAAGCCTTGTAGGTTAAGAAAACCTGATTGCTTCTAGACACCTCGTAGCACGAAACAAGGCTGCCAGGCAGATTGTAAGTGGCAAAGACCCCCAAATGCTCAGCTCAGGGACAGAGACCAGACTCCACTTGGTGGTTGGAAGGCAAGGAATACAATCCAGGGTGAGCTGGGTGCCTCTCCTTGGACAAGCAAACAGCCTGAAAACAAATAGCAAACAGGTCAGTCTGCTGCTAGCGCTTTGAGGGAAGGAACTGTTTTTCCAGAGAAGTCATGAGACCAGGGGCCCCTGGGTGGCTCAGTCGGCTAAGCATCCAGCTCTCGGTTTTGGCTCGGGGCATGATCGCAGTTCGTGGGTTCGAGCTGCTGACAGCACGGAGCCTGCTTGGGATTCTCTCTCTCTCCCTCTCTCTCTCTGCCCCTCCCCCACTTGCATACTTGCTCCCTTGCTCTCTCTCAAAATAAACATTAAAAAAAAAATAGTAAGTCATGAAACCAGACTTTAAAACCCTATACAGTCGGGGCATTAAAATTTTTTTTTTCCCAATGTTTTTTATTTATTTTTGGGACAGAGAGAGACAGAGCATGAACGGGGGAGGGGCAGAGAGAGAGGGAGACACAGAAATGGAAACAGGCTCTAGGCTCTGAGCCATCAGCCCAGAGCCTGACGCGGGGCTCGAACTCACGGACCTCAAGATCGTGACCTGGCTGAGGTCGGACGCTCAACCGACTGCGCCACCCAGGCGCCCCTTTTTTTTTTTTTTTTAATTTTTTTTTTTCCAACGTTTTTTATTTATTTTTGGGACGGAGAGAGACAGAGCATGAACGGGGGAGGGGCAGAGAGAGAGGGAGACACAGAATCGGAAACAGGAACAGTCGGGGCATTAAAACAAAAGTGGCCGGTAGGCCTGCAAGCTTGCGTGGGCAGGAATAGGCTGCCGAAGCTGGACATCCCCCAAGGAGGACATAGTCCCCAAGTGCACACTTCCGATGTGGCCGCAGGGGACAGTGGTCAGGGAAGACTCTCCCAGAAGCTGGTGCCAGTGCTGTGGGACTCCTTGAATCACTACCCCATCTCTAGCCCCCTTTTCCTTCTATCATTAGAGGTTGGGGGGGTGCCTGGGTGGCGCAGTCGGTTAAGCGTCCGACTTCAGCCAGGTCACGGTCTCGCGGTCCGTGAGTTCGAGCCCCGCGTCAGGCCCTGGGCTGATGGCTCGGAGCCTGGAGCCTGTTTCCGATTCTGTGTCTCCCTCTCTCTCTGCCCCTCCCCCGTTCATGCTCTGTCTCTCTCTGTCCCAAAAATAAAAAAAAAAAAAAGAATAGAGGTTGGGGCCTTCCAGTCCTGACTTGCAGATTTCCTATGTCTTTCGTGTTCATTTCCACTTTCCCTGCAATTTTGCTCTCTGTTGTCACTTTTTCCATCTGATTTTTCGGAAGGTTGTCAGCCGTGACTATCTTTTTGTTTTTGTTTTTGTTTTTTTGCACTTACTCTTTCGAATTCTTAATTTTGGAAATGATGTCTTTTAGGTTTGGGGAAACTGTCCACGGCCTGTTTGTATCCGCTCTGCTCTGACAGCTCTGACTCAGTGACAGGCACCCTGTTCAGCTTGGCCTCCATCCCTGGAGGTACTGAAGCCCCACAAGTCAACTGCCATTGTTTTCTCTGCTGAGACAAACGTGAAGGTTCCTTTGGCTTCTGGGGGGTCAGGTTCTGGGGTTCTCGCAAACCCCCACAGACAGATTCCCCCACATCCCACCTCTAGGACTGAAGCATTCGTTCCCCGGCCACCTGGAGGGTGGGTGGCCGACGGGACTGCTCTCGGTGGAGTCCCTCTGCTGAACTTGCTCTTAGACAATGGAAACTGCCTGTCCCAAGGTCACGGCCACTTCCTGAGGCAGCTGCACTCAAAGCCTGGCTGATATGGGGGAATAAAGGCCCCAGACCTTTGTCCCCACTCCAGAGATCCCTGGAGGCATCTCAGAGTCTGACTTCCCAGGGAACCTGAGTGCAGATGGGTCTTCTGGGCAGCAGAAAGTCCACAGGTCACGGACCACAAGGGAGCCTTTGTTCAAGGGCCCTGGCAGCAAAGCGCTCAGCAAGCCGGGCCCTCTGCGCAGGTGTGTCGGGGCAGGTCACCATCTTTTCTCAGGGGCGAGCTGAGGTGCACATGTGGTGGACACCCCCCAAGGATGGTCGCTTCCGTCGCAGTCAAAGAGGCAGATGGAAAGCGTGGGGAAAAAACAAAGACCACCCAAATGAGAACAAGTGAAGGCCACGAAGTCAGAGCTTTTGCCATAGGAAGGGAGCCAACCGCCATCACTTGCGTTTTGCAGAGACTCGGGGCAGACAGAGCAGCAAGAAAGCTTTATTGGGGGACGGGAAGGCTCCAGGGGTGCCCCGATTGGAGGCTGTTGGCACGGGGAGCTGACCAGAAGTGGGGCGTCCTGTGTGCTGGTGACGGGAACATATTTGGCTTCCTGTGGTCTTAAGTTGGAAGCAGGGACAAAAATGATGGAAATCGTCAGTTATTAATCCAATCCGGCACATCGGGCTGGTTCTTACAGACGTTATTGTTTCGTTTCTGGCACCATTGCAAGAGATCTGTGTGGCTTCCTGCAAATCTGCCTTACAGGCACGCTGGCTTGCTGGACTGGTTATTGCAGATAAGAGGTGGGTTTTCTGGGCAAGTGGTTGGCTTTCTGGGCGGGCTGCTGCACGTTGTGTGGTTATGTATGATCCGGCTGTTGTGTGTTGTGTTTTCAGCCTCTTAAAGGAGACCTGGGGACTAAGGACAAAGAGCAGGGACCCCTTCAAGGGAGCAGAACCGGGGGCTCATCAAAGGCAAGGGGACCCACTGTTGTCTGGGCAGAGGATTTCATCACTGGGCTGGACCACGGACTCCCAATGTCTCGCACTATTTCCTTTCTGAATGGAAATTTTCACTGCCATTTCCTGTCCCGGCTTCATCATAAATGGGGGAAGGCAGGCCAGTGGGAAGTGGAAAAAGAAAAAAGAAATGTACTCTGAGAGATAGCATAGTAAAGTCAAAGACAATGAGAATATTCCGAAAAGCTGCGAGAAAAAGACAGATGGCCTCCAACGGGGAGGCGGCGAGACGGGCAGCTGATGCCTCAAAAGCATCAGCAGAAGTCAGACAGGCAGACAAAGGGCACCGCCGGGCACCAAGAGGAACTAAGTGCCAACCTTGAGTTCCTTAGCTATGAACAATATGTTTCGAGAATGAGGAAGGGGTACGGACATTTTCAGAAAACGAAGGCTGGGAGACTTCCATCAGCAGGTCCTCAGATTTGTTTCAGCAAGAGGAAAGTGACCATAGACAGGAGGCCTGCGAAACAAGAAGGAAGGAAAAGAAAAGAAAGCCATAAACATTTGGGTAAATGCAAAGAAACATTGTCTCACGGAGTATTTTTTTTTTTTAATTTTTTTTTTTCAACGTTTATTTATTTTTGGGACAGAGAGAAACAGAGCATGAACGGGGGAGGGGCAGAGAGAGAGGGAGACACAGAATCGGAAACAGGCTCCAGGCTCCGAGCCATCAGCCCAGAGCCTGACGCGGGGCTCGAACTCACGGACCGCGAGATCGTGACCTGGCTGAAGTCGGACGCTCAACCGACTGCGCCACCCAGGCGCCCTCACAGAGTATTTTTTAAAAATCATCGAATCAACAACATACATAACAACGATAACACAAAAATCGGGAGGGGATAAACGGAGTTACAAGTTCTGAGAGACTGGTTTCATCCTGGAGGAGTCGTAACTACTGATTAAGTTTGGACACTGATAAGACAGGTGACTAATTTTCCTTTTTTATTTTTTTTTAATTTTTTTTTCAACGTTTATTTATTTTTGGGACAGAGAGAGACAGAGCATGAACGGGCGAGGGGCAGAGAGAGAGGGAGACACAGAATCGGAAACAGGCTCCAGGCTCTGAGCCATCAGCCCAGAGCCCGACGCGGGGCTCGAACTCACGGACCACAAGATCGTGACCTGGCTGAAGTCGGACGCTTAACCGACTGCGCCACCCAGGCGCCCCTAATTTTCCTTTTTTAAAAGTAATCTCTACGCCCAACATGGGACTCGAACTCGTGACCCCAATATCAAGAGTCCAAGGTCCACTGACTGAGCAAGCCGGGTACCCCACAGGTGACTAATGTTTTAATTCTGGGGGTATTCACTAAAAGAATAGAAACACAGTGCATAAGTTCTAAATTAGCAGAGGGGAGAAGTAGAATAATGTGGGTTTTTTTTGTTTTTGTTTTTTTTTTAATTTTTTTCAACGTTTATTTATTTGTGGGACAGAGAGAGACAGAGCATGAACGGGGGAGGGGCAGAGAGAGAGGGAGACACAGAATCGGAAACAGGCTCCAGGCTCTGAGCCATCAGCCCAGAGCCCGACGCGGGGCTCGAACTCACAGACCGCGAGATCGTGACCTGGCTGAAGTCGGACGCTTAACCGACTGCGCCACCCAGGCGCCCCGAATAATGTGTTTTTTAATAATCAATCCAACAAAAGTCAAGAAAGGAGAGATAAGGAAACACAGAGGTAGGACATATAGAAAGTGCAAAATAAGGTAAAAGGTAAATTCTGTGTCTCCCTCTCTCTCTGCCCCTCCCCTGCTCATGCTCTGTCTCTCTCTGGCCCTCAAAAATAAATAAATGTTAAAAAAGTTTAAAAGAAGAATATTTTACCACTTCTCTCTCACTCACAGAATAAGTAAACAAAGTCAGTAGGGAGATAGATTTGGAAAACATAATTACTGAATAAGCGGCTTGATTTGTGTATGTAGAGCACTTGGAACACACATTCTCGTCAAGCACACTCGGAGCATTTGCTGAAAGTGACCATATACTGGCTCATAAAGCAGTTTCAACAAATCTCAAAGGACTAAGATAATACAGAATCTGCTTCTGACCACAGTGCGATTCACCTAGAGACTGAAAACAAACAAAACACGGGAAAATCCCTATTTGCTTGGGAGTTCAGAAACACACGTTCAAGTAACAAACGGATTCAGGGAATAGTTTATTTATTTATTTTTTTAATTTTTCTTAATGTTTATTTTTGACAGAGAGAGAGAGACAGAGCATAAGCAGGGGAGGGGCAGAGAGAGAGGGAGACACAGAATCCGAAGCAGGCTCCGGGCTCCGAGCTGGCGGCACAGAGCCCGACGCGGGGCTCGAACTCACGGATGCGAGATCATGCCCTGAGCTGAGGTCGGACACTCAACCGACTGAGCCACCCAGGCGCCCCCCCCCCCCCCCACCAAGGAAGAGTTTAGATAGGAATTGAGAATAACAAGAATAAAAATAAAAACATAAAAAATAACAAGAATACTGTAGCCCCAAACCGTGGGGCACGGGGAAAGCAGCACATCGAAGGCATTTGTAGTCTTATATGCATATCTTAGAAAAAGAAACAAAGTGGAAAGTTAATGGAATAAACACCCATCTCAGGAGGTTCCGTGAGAAGCCGGCTGTCGAGAGGCAGGGGTAGACCAGACAGGAGGGCAGTGGTTAGTGAGTGGGCTTAGCTTCTCCACCTCCTCCAACCTGATAGAAAGGGCGAAGGAAAGGCCTCAGGCTCAGGCCTGCAGGTGGAGACAAGGAATGAGGGGTTGAAGAGAGCAGGAGGCAACGGAAGCCAAGGGCTTACCAGGAAAGTGTGGGATTTCTAGCAGCTCGGAGGGCCCTGCTGAGGCCGGGGACCACGGATCTTCCTCAGCACCCAATTCACCTTGGGGGTGCCGTGTCACCAAGCAGGTGTGCTTGAGGACAAGGAAGTTGAAGACACCACGGTGGCAAGAGAGTGACTTTCTTGTCGGATCGCAGAATTCATGCGCGAGGACAGCAGGGCAGAGGGCAGGAGCACAAACACCCAGGCACCCCTGTTCTTAGAACTTTGAATTGATTTTTAAATTTTTTTTTTCAACGTTTTTTATTTATTTTTGGGACAGAGAGAGACAGAGCATGAACGGGCGAGGGGCAGAGAGAGAGGGAGACACAGAATCGGAAACAGGCTCCAGGCTCTGAGCCATCAGCCCAGAGCCTGATGCGGGGCTCGAACTCACGGAGCGCGAGATCGTGACCTGGCTGAAGTCGGACGCTTAACCGACTGCGCCACCCAGGCGCCCCTGAATTGATTTTTAAATGGACTCCTTTAAACATTTTAGGAAGGTAATCACATTTTACGTAAATAATGAAAGCTTGTCTTTAAAAAGTGTACTCTAGGGGCGCCTGGATGGCTCGGTTGGTTAAGCACCTGACTTTGGCTTGATCATTGTTTGGCATGATCCTACGGTTCGCGGGTTTGAGCCCCGCGGCAGGCTCTGTGCTGACAGCTGGGAGCCTGGAGGCTGCTTCGGATTCTGTGTCTCCCCCTCTCTCTGCCCCCCCGCCCCCCCTTATGCTCTGTCTCTCAAAAATAAATAAACGTTAGAAAAATTGTTTTAATTTTTAAAAAAGTGTTTTCTATTGACTCACTAAATTCTACTCTTGAAACCCACGCCACACTATATGCTAACTAACTTGATTTAAATTTTTAAAAATGTAAAAAAAAAATCTTTTTTAATGTATTCTATTTATTGCTTTTCTGTCAGTCCTTTGACTAGAACAATGTTCACTAAGAGCTGGAGAAGAGTTGTCTTTATAGGGACATCTCTAGTTTTTTTTTAATTTTAGTCAATAAGTAAGATTGGGATAATAGTTTGAAATAATTATTCTTTATCATTTTGAGTAAATATTCATTTATTCCTAGTTTGCTAAGAATGTTTATCAAACCATGTTAGCCACTTTTTACTAAATTGTAGTAGATATTCCTGTCATCTCCTCCCCATGATCAAGATTCTTGATCAAGATTTTTAACGATGATCTCGTCACAATTTTGGAAATCAGGATACACAAGGTACGTTGTTTGCATAAGTTGGAGGCAAACGTTTAAAACCAATTTTTTTTTAAATCAACTGTTTCTGATGAGAGTCCCTGCTTGAGCTCAAAGTCCCTCCACCCTGGATTTTTCATTTCTTGGACTCTGAGCCACGCTCCCTGCCTGAGTCCCTGGGATATGAACGACTCCAGTAACACGCAGCCCTTGTCCGTGAAGGCGGCAGGGGGATCTGTAGCTGCCGTTGAGGGAGGGAGAGGCTGGTAACAGCCCCTCCTCAGACCGTCTCAGAACTTTGCAGTGGAGTGGAGTACAGTAGAACCTTGGTTTGCCAGCATAACTCCTCCTGGAAACATGCTTGTCATCCAAAGCACTCGTATATCAAAGCGAATTTCAAGAACCATTGGCTCAGGTGTAATCATGGGACGTTCGGCATCACATATTACTCGTGTTGCAAGACACCGCTCGTTTAGCAAGTGAAAATTTATTGGAAGTGTTTCTGTGTTTTGCAGGACGCTCGCAGAACAAGTTACTCCAAGGACAGAGGCAGAGGCTGAGTTCCCCGGGGGTCTAGCTCACAGGTCAACCGGAGGTCACGTCCTCTAGATGACCTTTCTCAACGGTAGTCTTTTTTTTTTTAATTTTTTTTTTTTTTTTTTTAACGTTTATTTATTTTTGAGACAGAGAGAGACAGAGCATGAATGGGGGAGGGTCAGAGAGAGGGAGACACAGAATCTGAAACAGGCTCCAGGCTCTGAGCTGTCAGCACAGAGCCCGACGCGGGGCTCGAACTCACGGAGTGTGAGATCGTGACCTGAGCCGAAGTCGGCCGCTTAACCGACTGAGCCACCCAGGCGCCCCTCAACGGTAGTCTTTTTTGTCCAGTTGGCTTCTCTTAGCATAATGCTCTTACTTTTTTTGTTTTTCATGTTTATTATTTTTGAGAGACAGAGCACTTGTGGAGGAGGGGCAGAGAGGGAGGGAGATACAGAATCCAAAGCACGCTCCAGGCTCTGAGCTGTCAGCACAGAGCCTGACGCGGGGCTCAAACTCACGAACCACAAGATCACGACCTGAGTCGAAGTTGGATGCTTAACCGACTCAGTCACCCAGGTGCCCCTAAAACCTTTTGAATAATTCTACTAAACTAACTAAACATGTGTTCAAGTTAAAAACATACTTTTTAAGAAATTAAAATTAAAAAAAACCTCAGTGTAAATCCATTGAAGCCTCGTTTCATAATCTTTAAGACGTTTTTTTCCAGTTAGCCTTGGTAAATAACTGAAAAAACAAATTAATATCTCTGAACATTATAAGTGACAGGTCAAGAACATCAATCCAATAGTGCATACATAATTTATATTTCTATCCTCATCAATTATCCAGTTTTATTCTAAAATTTCTCAAATTTTAATTCCTTAGTTTTCTATTTAGAGAGTAAAAAAAAAAAAAAAACAACCCTTCGATTAATAATGACAACAAAGGGTTGAGCATGAAGGGAAATATTGCCCTTGGTTTTTTTTTTTCCTGAAGAGTAATGGTTCAGAATTTGCTAAGTTGGTCTTCATGGAGACTTTCTTGAACAGAACTACCATGAGTAATGATAAAACTGAGGCGCAGAGAGTCTAAGCTTTTTGCTTGCTGTCACTCCGTGAAAAAGTGGAGCTGGGATTTGAAGCCAGGCAGGGTGACTCTACCCTGCCTTTTACAGGTGGAATCTACAGCAGGACTATATTCAAACAATAACATTCATTCAACAACTAGGAGGACTGGGCTCTGAGTGTATTATTAGCTATTCCTGCATAGAAAGCACCTGAGATGATCTGTGCCCTAAAACAAAAAACTGAGGATTTAAGTATGCCCTTCTCTGCCATGAGCAGCTGTGCACGGACCCTGCTTTACTCTCCAGAGTACTCCACAGAAGCAGGTGCACAGTTCCCAGAGCTGTGCTCAATGAACACTAGGTTCCAGGTGACCCCAATCCACTGAAAAGGGGCTAGGTTCCCCTATAAGAGAACGAATTTCCCTGTATTCTGGGCCATCTTGTCAAGATAGTCCCATTGTTGTCTGAAAACCATTTTCCAGTAATACCTTAGACTGGGGGCTCACGAATATTTTCTGTAAAGGACTAGGCAGTAAATATTTCAGGTGTTGTGAGCTATACGGTTTCTGCTGCAATTATCCAGCAGTGCAAAAGCAGGGAGAGGATGCATAACAAAAAGGTACAACTGCGTACCAATAAAGCTTTATTTACAAAAGCACACAGAGCTAGACTGCCCTAGACTATAAGCTCCTTGAGAAGGAGGCTTGTGTCTTTATCTTTGTAATTTCAGCCCTAGCAATAAAAATTGTCTCGATTTTACCGAAGAGGAAATTAAAACAGAGTCACAGATGTTCATTTTTGAGGAAGACAGGCATAGAGCTACATACAGTTGGTGATTTGGCTATATTTTCTCTCGTGAAGTCAACATAGATACTGCACTTCTCACGTTAGATCGGAGCTAGTTGGGAACATTAAAGCAAACACAAAGCAAAAGCATCTTGTCCTCACGAACTCTCCCAACTGGCCTGGCTCTCAGCAAACTTGTCTTTGCAGAGTGAGTTCTACACAACTTGAAGCTAGGAGGTTGCATTGGAGATGGGAGTGATGCAGGCTCAAAACTACATGTCAGGTGCTCCCAGAGCTCAAGCAGGCGTCTGATTTTGCACGCCCTCAGTTTTCCCCGTCTGGTTCAGTTTCCTAACCGAGGACACCAGGACAGGTTACAAAACAGCCTGAGAATAAAGCCTTTTGTTTATTCTCACTGAGATCATCCTTCACAGACAGGCTTTCTTTGGATTTGAGGGGACCTGATAAAGAGTGTTACACAGATTGGGATTCAGCCACAACCAGTAACGTGCAAAGACTGCTTCCGAGTGAGGTCAAGTCCTATTCACTTTCCTTTACACTCCATTTTGCCCCATTGTGATCCCGCGTCTTACAATTGCAAAACATTTTGTGAGTCTCAGTTTCTGCATCTGTAAAATGGGAAAATAGTGCTTGTCGGAAGCTTAAATCAATGAACTTGCAGGTAAATCACTGAACCAAGCCGGGGGCTTGGCACGTTGTAAGCGCTCAAAGCACAGTAGCCACCATCCCCACTCTTCGTTACTATTTGGACCCCCCAGCGCCCGTCACCAGGGGCTGGACCAAGTATGAGGGAGGAGGGCAGAGCTGCGGGTCACCCCTAGGGCTCGGGGCCCTGCGCGTCGTCGGGGTACGTCCGAGCGTCCCTTGCCCCGACCCAGCACCCACGGCCGGGCAGCCGAGGGTAAGCACCACCACTTCCGCCGGCCACCCGTCCGAAATAGCCGCTTCCAGCCGCTTCCGGCTGCGAGCACTGCGGGGCCCGAGCCGCCCCGCGGTGGGCGGGGTCTACGAGCAGCCACGCCCCTGGCTTCCGGCTCACTTCCGGCTGCGCCTGGCACCACCCGGCCGCTCAGGGCTCCTGCCGAGACTGCCCCGCCCTCCCGGGCCCGCCTCTAGTGACGTCAGTTCCGGGGCGGTCCGGGCGGGGCCCGAGCTAGGGCTGCTGCCCGGAGCAGTCCTGGCTCGCGGGCGCTGCTCCGCTGCCGGCCACGTCTCCACGCCGGGCCGCGGGCACTTCCCCGCCGTCCGACGGCCGCCCGGCCGCCGCAGGCCTGCTGCGCCGGGTAAGGGGCCCGCGCCTCCGTCCGGGGAGCTGTTGTCACGGCTCCCTGGACCAGCTTGCGCCTGGGAGAGGGAGGTGGGGGCAGGAGGAGGCTTGAATCGGGGCACGCGAGGCAGGAGGGTGACAGAGAAAAGATCAGTGGGGGCACAGGGGCAAGACGAGAGGACTGGAGGTGAGGAATAGCAGAGAAGAAGGAACGGAAGGAGCCCGTTGGGGACCGAGACTCAGAATGGGCACGGATGCGGGTCCGAGAGGCTGGAGGGAGGAGGAGGGCTGCAGGGAGCGGGGGGGGGGGGGGGGGGGGGAATCCCAAATCGGAGAAGAGGCCCGGGTAGTTCGAGTTTGGGAGCGGAGGATGGGAGAGTTGGAACACTCCTGTATGTTCAGAGAACTCAAAGGTCTTCCCGGGGCAAGGCTGGGCCGCAGGAGGTGTTGCCCTCAAAGAAAGAGTTGGCCTTTTAGGTGACCCAGGCCCTCTACCTGGGAGGGGGTTGTGCATTTCCATCTGCTTGCCTGCCTGCCTCCCCCATGTGAGCCTGGTGGCTGCTTTCTGTGAGCCGTCAACTATCCGGCTGATAGGAGGGATCAGCATCCACATGGCTTGCGATAAGACATAAACATCGTGCTTAGAAATCTGCCTATGCCAACGTGCAGTTATTTTTACCCCCTGGAGGAAGCATCTCTGAAATTTCAATAAAATCGGTGAGGAAAGTATTTAAAGTATGGGTTCCCACTTATATGCTGGACTTGCCTAGCGGACAAAGGAATGTCAAATTAGCCCACACCGCCAACAAAAATTAGCCTGTGATCCAGCGTTTAGCCGTGATACCAAAGCTTACAGAAACCTGGAAGCAAGCTTTGTGATTAAGATGATATCCACTTCTGCAGGTTTCCATCTGCCACGCAGACACATCCGTTAGACCACAGGGCACTGTCTATACACACAGAACCACAAACCTGTGTTCCTTGGGTTCTGAGACCAAAGTTCAGCCAGGTGACGTGTCAGGATTAGGTATCTGTAGTTTGCCCTATATTTGTTGCTGCATTTCCTGCTCCTTGGTATATATAGCTTCTCCAGCTTGGAGTGGGGGCCCAGGTCGCGTTGCTGCTGATAAATATCACGTGTGATGGAATGTGGGGGTAACACTGTACAGTCCCTTACTGAGCCTAAGGATTACTTGTGTCGGATATTAGGAACCTGACTAAGGCCAGAAAAAGGAGTTCAGCAGTTTGGAGTCTGAGTCCATGTAACTTGTACACAGCACTCAGCATATAATAAACAGCTTCATAAAAGAGTTAAAAAAAAAAAATCAAGCCAAGGTTGGGAGCACAAGAATTCAGAGACAGGGCGTATTGGGAGGCATCACGAGATCATGGACCAGAAAAGGATCAGGAAATTGACACCTATGGCCACAGCCTGGGGGTGCCTTTCTAATGGGAGTGTTTCCTCTCTCAGGGGGTGCTGCCCCTTCCCTGCAGCACTTGCGGGGAGCTGATCGCTGAGAAAGAGGAAGTCCCGGCACCAACCTAACGCCTGTCTTTCCCTCTTCAGGCTT
Source organism: Puma concolor (assembly GCF_028749965.1). Lineage (NCBI taxonomy): Eukaryota > Metazoa > Chordata > Mammalia > Carnivora > Felidae > Puma > Puma concolor. The sequence continues at coordinate 4,550,801 of NC_141676.1, forward strand.
TCCGCTTAATAATAACTTCATTCTTGTTTATTCTCTTATTGCCGCAGGGGTCTCTTTCCTTTCCATCTATTGTAGTCTGAGACCTTGGGCGACCCGGTCTCCCTGCACCGTAAGAATAACTGGCCCGACCCTCGTTTAAGGCTTACTGAAGCCTTTGCAGGACAGACTAGCATTTTAAATCTTGTTAATGGTGTGTCCATTGTGAGTCACCTTATAAAGATCAGTGCAGGTCCCCACACACAGATCGTGACATTGAGAATATGCTGTTGGAAAGTGGAGGCAGGACCATTCCAGACAGATGAAGTCACGACCCAACGAGGGCCTGTTCTTGACTCCACTGCAGCGGCCAATTCCCATTTCTGTGGGAGTGATCACCAGCCCCTCTGGCTGGGAGTGAATAAGTGCTGATGGTATCCAGTAGAAGTTTCCTGAGAAACTTGTGGTGTTTCCTGACATGGCCTTAGAAAAACGTTCCATATATGCACCCACCTTTGTGTCTGTAACTGTGCGTGTGATCGTACACGTATCCACATGTGGCAGCATGCGTGCACGTGTGTGCCTGTGGGTGTGTGCGGCTGGGTATGCACGCGGCTGTGTGCACACACGAGGGTGCGTGTGGCTGTGTGTGTGCACTTGTGAGCGTTCGTATTAGGGAGCGGGCCCGTGGAGGTCCTCACGCGTCACCACCTACTAATATCTGCCACTCTAGGAGGTGATGAGCTGTTTCTTAATCTCCTGAGTCTATATTAACTATTCATCAATGAGATGATTTCCATTTGTGCTGTTAATATCTTTGCATTACCACTGTACTCCTGATTCTTCTAAAGTTTTGGTGGCTCCTAGGAAGATGTAGTTCCTGATATGTAAATCATGGAGTTTCTCTAAATTATTAAAATCTGTATGTGAAACTGTATTCAGTAGGATTACTCTGTGCCTTTCTGCCTGATAGTTCAAAGTACTTGAAGAAAATCAGGCGTTGGTTCCTTTGGTTGGAGCCTTTCAGAAATGTTTTCCAAAAGCGATACATGCTGGTGTTAAGGAAAAAAAAAAAAAAAGACATATATATGCAGTAGAAAATGAGAATCACCAGGAAATTCATTCCCCTGGCATAACCACTTTATTAATGTTCCAGTGTAAATCTCTCTAGACCCCTTAATAAATGTCTTTTTATTTTTTTTTATTTTTTTTTCAACTTTTTTTAATTTATTTTTGGGACAGAGAGAGACAGAGCATGAACGGGCGAGGGGCAGAGAGAGGGAGACACAGAATCGGAAACAGGCTCCAGGCTCCGAGCCATCAGCCCAGAGCCCGATGCGGGGCTCGAACTCACGGACCGCGAGATCGTGACCTGGCTGAAGTCGGACGCTTAACCGACTGTGCCACCCAGGCGCCCCAACAAATGTCTTTTTAAATAAAAATAGCATCAGAGCACCTGGGGGGCTCAGTCAGTTAAGAGGCCGACTTTGGCTCAGGTCATGATCTCATAGTTCATGGGTTTGAGCCCCACATCAGGCTGTGTGCTGACAGCTCAGAGCCTGGAGCCTGCTTCGGATTCTGTGTCTCCCACTCTCTCTGCCCCTCTCCTGCTTGCACTCTCTTCTTCAAAAATAAATAAACATTAAAAAAAATTTTAAGGGGCACCTGGGTGGCTCAGTGGGTTAAGCATCCGACTTCAGCTCAGGTCATGAGCTCACAGTTTGTGGGTTCGAGCCCCGCATCAGGCTCTGGGCTGACAGCTCGGAGCCTGGAGGCTGCTTCGGATTCTGTGTCTCCCTCTCTCTCTGCTCCTCCCCCATTCATGCTTTGTCTCTGTCTCTCAAAAATGAATAAATGTTGAAAAAAAAATTTTTTTTTAAAGTCCTGACATTGAGAGTTTTGACACACACTGTCATTTTCCCAGTATAATGATCTATTTAACGCTGCTATTTCAGTGTCCCCTTCCTCCCTGGGTTTTCCCCCTGTGCTTCTCCTAAGGAGTGTTTACTGTTTTTCCAACCCTAGATGCGTCTGCTAGCAGAGTGGGGCATCTGCCCATGTCGCCCATGTGCCCCAGAGCATGCCATGGCCTGGGGCTGTGCCTCCTCGCTGCTCTCGCGCCCCGCACAGCCAGACCTCGGCCGGCGAGCGCACGGTGCCAAGCCCGCAGCTCTCCACGGAGGAAGATGGCCCAGCCCGGGAGCACGCCCTGAGCGGCTGCGTCTAGTGAGTGTCCACGGCCCTGCCCGCGGGGCCACCTGCCTGGTGTCGGGACGGCGAGCCCGGAGGGGGCCCCGAGAGGGCTTTACCACGGAGTGGGAAAAGGAAGAGAGCAAAAGGGAAAGACAGCGAAGCCCCGAGGGGGGCCTGTTCGCAGGTGCGTCACCGTCAGAGGGCCCGCCTTCTGAGGTAGCCCACGAGGGGGGTCCGGGAGCAGGGGTGGACAGGAGGGCCTGGGAGCACGTGGTCCTCTGTGGCCCTCTCCTGTTCTTGTGACCCAGATGTCAGATACCACAGGAGGTTTTCTCTTGGCCTTGGGTCAGAATAGCAAAATGCTTGGGGGAACCCCTCTTTGGGGGGGGGGTGCTGCCCCTCCCCGATGCTGGGGGTGGAGGAGGAGCCCACTCACAGCAGGGGCCCTGGGAGGAGCTGCCTGGAGGCTGTCCCCAGACCGGGAACAAGACTGTCCCGTCTGTTTTGCGTGAGGAACCAAAAGAGGAGGAGGAAATCTGTTTCGGCACAGCGGATCAGTCCCTCCCTACCTTAGCTGGATTATCAGCCCCGAAGTTCGCTGAAACGCTAGAGTAGGGTCGTTGGCAGACTTTGGCCCGCGGGCCAAGTCCGCCGGCTGCCTGTTTTTGTGCTTAAAGTTTTATCAGGACGCGGCCGCGCCCGGCCTTTACTCACGGTCCACAGCTGCCCTTGTGCTACAGCAGCAGACTTGAGTCTCTGAGACAGAGCCCGCGTGGCCCACAAAATCTAAAACATTTGCCATCCGGCTCTTTACTGACAAAGTTTGCCGAACCTGCCCTAGAGATCGGTAGCGAGGGGGACGACAGAACATTCAGGAAGCCCTGGTCACAGCACCCCCCCCCCCCCCCCCCCCCCCCCGCAGCAGACCCCCGACCCAGGCCTCACACAGGGAGCGTGCTGGGCTCAGCAGTGGGAGATTTCAGATGCATTCAGTAGACATAACTGGCCAAAGAAAGAGCCGTTTAAATACGTTTATTTAGCGAGAGCCCAGCTGCGTGGCCTCAGCTCATGGGGGAGTGTGAGTTCTTTGTTCCCGAAACCTTCCAGTTTCAATTCTTGCCTCTCATGACGTTGTGATTTTCGTCTGATTCTTCTCTCCCCACCCTACCCCCACTTGTTCCTGTCAGAACAAAGAATGCCTTTTGCATTCTAGAAAACAGATGCAAATCTGTGGTTTGTAGGGCTAAGTCCTCTAAACCTGGGAGCTACCAGGAGCTCTTATGGACAGTTTTGGATGGAGGGTGCAACTTGAAGCTAGAAGAAAGCTGGGGACTCTCGCAAAGGGGTGAGAAGCATCGAGGAAGGAGCCAGCCTTCCGGAAGAGTTTGTCCTCGACAGACTTTCCCAGTCACAGGGCGGTTTCACAACAGTCTCCCAGGTCACGGGAGGCAGAAAGCCACCCTGTGGCCACACACCCCTTCGTGGCGCACAGGGGCCGTGTTGCGTAGCCCCCGGCAAGGCTAGAAGTGCTTGCTGGGGCAGACTGATGCCCGGCGCTGGGCCACAACCTGCAGGGATCTCACAAGTCCAGTGCGGGTGGAGCCGTCGGGGAGAGGCAGCGGGGCCAGACCTTGAAGGCCACCTTGGCCATGGTAGTGAACTTCGGGGTTATCCGGGGATATTATGGGGTTTAAGCAGTGGAGGCAGGGTCACCTTTGTGGGTTACAAGGATCTCTCTGGAAGCTGTGCGGTGGCAGCCAATTGGGGCCAGGATAGAGACGCTTGAAGGGGATTCATCCGTGACTCAGGGCCAGTGGGAGGACAGTGAGCCCGCCCCGCTCCCCAGGGGCCAGCCTGGTTATGGGGCCACGGAGCACAGTGAGTAGCATCCATGCCGGGTAAGGAGTTGATCGGGGCGTTTTCACATGGCCCAAGGGCTGCCTTCCGGGACGTTCTGTCGCCGCTCAAGAACGTCATGGCGAGGGCCAGTGGAAAGACCAAAGGCCTTGGGTGTCTTCAGGCAGGACTGATTTTGGAGGTGTCCTCAGGACCCCCAGGCTCATTGCCCGCCCTGCAGCTCCCAGCATGCCTGGGTCCCGTTAGCCCCGTGTCCAGATCAAGTGTTCAGTCGTGGGACCAACCTCAGGCCTGCAGGGGCTCCCCTGCAAATCCCAACTGCCCGGTGGTAGCCTGCCAATCTCTGGGCTGATCCTAGGTCTCTTGGCTTCTGGCCTTGCTGCTCCCACTCACCTCCCCTGCCCCTGCCCCTTCCCCACCACGTGGATCCCATCCATCTTGCAGAACATGGCCCACGTGTCCCTTTCCCAGATGCCTTCCCTGGCCACGCCCCTCCCCCCACCAGAACTCCGGGCCTCCACACAGAGGACCAGCCTCCAACTTACATGTCAAGGCCTTCCCATGGCCATCACCTGCCTGCTTCCCAGCACTGAATCACACCTCTGCTTTTTATTTGCAGTAACTTGCAGTGACCTCTTTTCTGTGTCTCCTACTGTATGGCGGGCTCCCTGAAGGAAAGAGTTGTCCGGCTTTCATCTTTTTGTTCTAAGCGCACTGCTCGGCACAGGAGCAGGCACTCAGAATATTGGATGAATGGATGAGTGGATGGATGATGGAGAGATGGAGGATGGATGGATGGATGGATGGATGGAGTGGCTGGTGAATGGGTTGATTGGTGGATGGACAGATGTGGTAGTCGGTGGACAGACAGGTGGATGGATGTTGGCCGGATAGACTGATGGATGGATGGGTGGGTGGATAATAGATGGATGAATGAATGATACATGATGGTTAGATAGACGAATGGGTGATGGCTGGCTGGCTAGCTAATGATATCTCCCCCGCGAAGGGTGTGGTCAGCCATCGTGGGGTGCACAGAAGTGTGTTGGGCCTGATATGTGATCTTGGCCAGTCTTGGTGATTGACAGGCCTTGGCCCTGTGAGCATGGTCAGGTCTTGACCCTCTGTCTACTCCTCTTTCACACCAGGAACTCTGGGTGGCAGAATGGGCACTTGGGAGGTTGCGACACAGAGTGAAGTTGGGTCGAGGAGTGCTTTGAGCCTGTCAAATACAGGCACCGGGCAGATCACTAGACCACCATGGTTGAGACGCATCTCAAGCTCCCTGGGTGCCAGGCCCTGGTGGGAAGACTCGGCTCAGTTTGCGGACCTTCCAGAACCCTCCGTGGCAGGCACAGAACCATGCCCCGTGTCCCAGGTGAGGCTGTGCATTACTGACCGGACGCCTTCTTTCTTGACCACAGATCCTTCAGCCCGGCAGCAGGGAATTGTTAGCAGCCTGAGGAGTGGCCAGCTGGGAACCTCAGGGACCGCCCAGCCTTGCTCCTGGCTCACCCACAAGATGTGGACAGCCCTTGTGCTCGTTTGGATTTCCTCCTTGTCCTTATCTGAAAGCAAAGCGCCATCCCAGGATCTACGTAAGTGAGAAAGCCGTGTGATTGCTAGTCAGGCCTGCAGTGGTCCCAAAGCACCCTGAGCCCAAGGGACGTGTGCAAGCCTAGGCCAGCGAGTCAGGAGCCTCAGGGCCACCCAGGTGCTAGGCCGGGGAGGGCCGTCAGGCCAAGCTTCTCTGGGGCCAGCTTGAGTAGAAAGCCCCCAGGGGGCTGACCTCTGAGCCCTGAGAGGGTCATTTGCTTGGCCCTGCAAAATTTCTCCTGTAAACCTGATCCTGTCACTGAGGAATTCGTCTGTTCATACATCAAATATTTCATTACACTCCTGCTCCGTGCGAGGCACCGTTCATCTCCAGGAATTCCTGCCGCAAATCCTTTCATAAAGCCAAGAATTCTTTCATGGTGTGACCATCCGGGCCGTGGTTTGTCTGCTTTGTAAACCTGGGTGTGTGTTTGATGCGTTCTGTTAATGGTGAATCACGCCTCTGAGGTGAGACTTTCACTCTGTCTGATGTTTCGGGAATTGGATCAGAGAGGGAAGCTCTTAGGCCTTCGATGGGCTCAGGGTTCAGAGGGAAGGGAGCTTTCACGTCAGAGTGGCGAGCGCCTCTCCGGTGGGCGGCAGGCTCGATGTGTGCGGGAGGAGATGGGAGGGGAACGTGCTCCCACGTCCCCTCCTTTATTCTCGCTGGACTGTGGGGTCAGTCCCCACCGGCCAGGACAGTGAGCCAGAAATTAAGACGCTCCCTGATGGGGCACCTGGGGGGGCTCAGTCGGTTGAGCGTCCGACTTCAGCTCAGGTCATGATCTCGCGGTCCGTGGGTTCGAGCCCCGCGTCGGGCTCTGTGCCGACAGCTCGGAGCCTGGAGCCTGCTTCGGATTCCGTGTCTCCCTCTCTCTCTGCCCCTCCCCTGCTCATTCTCTGTCTCTCTCTGTCTCAAAAACAAATAAAAACATTTTTAAAAAATTAAAAAAAAAAAAAGACGCTCCCTGAATAATCCACCTGCCCAGGATGGAAAGTGACTCTATCTTTTTCTCCCTTTTCTGACTTTAAGGGCACCTAGTCTCTAGCCAGACAGCTACTTCAGCCAAGAATGCCTCGGTGACGGCGGCTGTAAGAGTCCTTAATGACACATCGGGAACGATGACCGTGCTGACGCCTCCTGTCACACTGACCACAGGGACTCTGGGGGCCGACCCCAGCTCTCCTGCAGTCACAGCAGGGAGCACATTGAGGACAGACACAGCTGGCCCGGCGGCCTCCGGGGGACCCTCACCAGCTTCGGCGGCGTCCACACGGCAGACCCCGTCCTCCGCGACCGCTCCCGGCGCAGCCCCCACGCCGGCCCCGAGTGTCAGCCCGCTGCCAAGAACGGCGGCGCCCGTGACGTCGGCCGCCGTTGCTCGGACCACAGCTGGCACCACAGCAAGTGCCAGCGCCCCGACGGGCGCGCGCGGCCCCCCCGTAGCCAGCCCCGCGCCCCCCCACGAGTCCCCAAGCGCTCGACGTGTCCACACGAGGCCCCACCGTCCGGACGTCGACGGCCCGGCCCGGGGCTGGCACGACAAGGGGGCCCACGCCCACCCTCGCCGACACAACCCCAGAGCCCACCCGCCCATCCACGGCTCCCGTGTCCACCACGGCAGTGACCGCCACCGAGGCCCAGGCCCGGGAGCCGGCTGCCAGCACGCCGCCGGCACCGGCCCCTGACTCCGCCCCCACCCCCAAGGTGGAGGCCACGGCCCCCACGACGCGGCCAGGCCCCGCGCCGTCTACCCGGGGAGCCGCGGGCCCAGATGCGCCCCGGACGCCGGAGCAGGTGCGGCCCGAAACCCCGCCCGGTACCGCGTCCACCGCCCCGACACCCGGGAGCTCGGGGGGCTCCCAGGTGCCAGCCTCGGCCCCGTGCCCGCTTAGCACGCAGGGCCCGTACCTGGTGGTCACCACCCGGCCCCTTCCCCAGGCTCTGGTGAACAAAAGTGTCCTGCTGGCGGTGCTCTTGCTCGGGGTGACCCTCTTCATCGTGGTCTTGGTTCTGCTGGGCCTGCAGGCCTACGAAAGCTATAGGAAGAAGGAGTACACGCAGGTGGACTATCTGATCAACGGGATGTACGCGGACTCCGAGATGTGAGGGGCCCGGGAGGCGGAGCCCGCCCCGCCTTCCGTCTGGCCTCCGAGACCAAATCAAGTGCTTCCAGATTCTTTTGGTGCGATTAGGACGAGTGCCGGGCGCTTAAGCATATCTACTTGCCGTCGGATTGACTCCACGAGCCCTCGAGAGTTGCTTTGTTCATATTTATTTTTGTAAACAATCACGTCAACGGAGCGGGCAGTGGCCCCGCCACGGGCAGGCCTGGCAGGGCCCAGGTGGGGATCCTGACCAGAATTAAAGCAACGACTGCTTTCCATTCAGACCTGTGTCTCCCCGTTTGTGTACGTCCTGTCCCGTCCCGTCCACCGCTGCGCCCGGCCGGGGGCGGGGGCGGGGGGTGGGGGGCCTTGCTGGGATGCACATGACGGGACTCGTGTTCGTCAACGTCGACTGCTCCGTCGGGCCCGGGGGTCTGCTGTGTCTGTGCTGCTTCCTGGGGCTTCGCTCTGATGCCCGACCCTGCCCCGCACTCGGTGGGGGGAGCCCCAGCCCATCTCTGGCACCCCGTGGAGGCAGAGACTTTTTCACAGACGCCCTCTTCTGAACCGTTCCGTGGCGCAAGCTTAGAGCCTCCCGTAAAACACACGTGAGCTCCACAGTGTGGCCGGGTCGGCCTGCACCTGCTCGACCCCCAGGCCTCAGCGCTCCCGGGGCCCTCTCCCCTGAGCAGGAGGACGTCCCTGGGCTCCCCTGTCCCGCACAGCCCTCAGAGCCAACACTAAGTGCCCGTCGGGCCAGCCGCTGCCCTCGTGCCTAACACGCTAACCCATTTATCCCCCACCTCAACCCCAGGAGAAGCAGCGCGATCCCCACTCTAAAGGTGGGGCCACTGAGGCACGGAGGAGGGGGAGGCATACTCGCACACCGAGGGCCAGATTCAGGGTGTGACCCAGCGACTCACCTGCCCAGGTTGAGGGTGGCCTCGGGCCTTTCTCGGCCTACCTGCCCAGGACGGTGAGAGCAGTAAAGCTGTGTTCCCAGACCAAGCGTGCAGCTCCTAACTGTGTGACCTGGAGCAAGTGTGGAATATTCTGGAACTCAGCTCCTCCATCTGTGAAATGGGGAGACATAGAATAATCTGTTGTGGACCCAGGGCTGTGGGACCTGGCTCTATCGGGGGAGGGGAGTCAATGCTTGCTTCTAAGTGCTCCGAACCCTAAAGAAGAGACCATTTAAAAAAACATTTTTTTAATGTTTATTTATTTTTGAGAGAAAGAGAAAGACAAAGTGTGGGTGGGGGAGGGGCAGAGAGAGAGGGAGACACAGAATCCAAAGCAGGCTGCAGGCTCCGAGCTGTCAGCACAGAGCCCGATGCAGGGCTCGAACTCACGAACCGCGAGATCATGACCTGAGCTGAAGTCGGACGCTCAACCAACTGAGCCACCCAGGCGCCCCTAAGATTTTATTTTTAAGTGATCTCCACACCCAACGTGGGGCTCGAACATACAACCCTGAGATCGGGAGTCGCGTGCTCCACCGACTTGCCCACGTATCCTTACGAACGGGCCCCTGCGGCCGCTGCCTTGCCTGGGTCCCCCCACCAACTGCCCGCCCCGCTCCAGCCGTCGTCCATCCTGCAGCCAGGGGTCCCCCAACACACAAACGTGACCACACCTTTCCCTACCAATGTGCCTTCCCAAGATAAAGGCCCAGCTGCTCTGCCTGGCACTCCAGACCAAGGCAAACCCTTCTGGGGGTCCTGGCCAAGCAGAGCAAGAGGGAAAGAGCCGGTCTCAAGATAGCTCACAGGAGGCGGAGACCGTCCAAATCTGCGGGGGTCACGGGTTTGGGTCCCACGCTAGTCCCCCACCTTGGAGGCCACCAGACTGCAGTGAGCCAGGCAGCCATTCCTGGCCTGCTCGAAAGACCCATAAATATCTGATAAATACCTCAATCAGGTATTTATTGAGCACCCACTGTTTGCCAACCAACTGGAGATTCAGGGATGAATTCACCTGCCCTGCCCACGGGAGCTCAGAGTGTGGTGCGTGAGAGTGAGGAACGCAAGGAGGCAAGAGGTAGACACACAGAGGAGGCCCCTGACCCCCCCCCCCCCCCCGCCAGAAGGGCAGAGAAGGCTGCCTGGCAGAGGGGACTCAGAGACCTGGCTCTTTGGTGGCAGGGGCTGTGGCTGGTTCGGTGCCCGGAGCAGCACTGACACGAAGGAGCAGGGTCCCTGTTTGAGAGTCCGAATGAAGGCCGGGGTGCAGTGAAAATCAGATTCGGGGTTTGGCCCCCATGGGGTCTCTCCTCCCTCCAGTGAGGAGACCAAGGTGTGGGAGGGCCAAGTGGCTTGCCCAAGACCACCCTCCAAGTGGCAGCACAGGATTCGCTGGGGGAGCACAGGCAGCTGGGGCGCCCAAGGCAGGCAGCTGGCCCATTTCCTCTGGAGGCACCCCTGCGTGCCCAAGCCAGCAAGGTCCAAGGGCTCCCCCTGGCGGCCACCCCTCCCTCCCTCACCCTGGGTGCTGGTCCCGGCCGCGCGCAGCGCCCCCAGCTTCCCCAGGGCCGGGGATCCCGCCAGCCTAGCTCTCCCTGCACCGGAAGCCTTCCTGGTGACCCCGCACGGACGAACTCTCGCCCCCGCATGCTCCCAGACCGGGGTGTCGTACTGTGGGACACTGTTCTCGGTGCAGTTCTGTCATGTGTGCCTGTGACGGTCTCCCCCCACCCCCAGAAGGAAGCCAGGAGTTCAGGGAGAGTGCAGCAACCTCGCGCACAGACCCTTGTGCCTCCAGCCCAGAAGCAGCCAGCGGGGCCGCTGAGCAAGCCATCCGTGTCCCCGCTCAGCCACAATTTTTATATCTACAAAACCTCTCTCGGCTTCAAAATCGGACCAGTGTCCGTGCGGCACAGGGACGGATAACAGCTAATATTTTTTGAGCACTTGCTGCATACCAGACAGTTGAGTGGTAGCTATCATCTCATTTCATTAACTCAGACTACGGTCTTCGCGCCCCTGACGCCCTGCCCCCCCCCCCCCCCCCCAACTCATGCTCCAAAGCGGCCAGAGCCATGGTTTAAAAATACAACCCAGGAGAGCCTGGGTGGCTCAGTCGGTTAAGCATCAGACTGTTGACTTCAGCTCAGGTCATGATCTCACAGTGTGTGAGTTTGAGCCCCACGTGGGGCTCTGCGCTTACAGTGTGGGGTCTGGTAGGGATTCTCTCTCTCTCTCTCTCTCTCTCTCTCTCTGCCCCTCCCCTGCTTGCTATCTCTCTCAAATAAATAAATAAATAAACTTAAAGAAAAACCTTTAAAAAATTAAGAATAAGAAATAAAAAATACAACCCAGATCCCTCCCCCCCCCCCCCCCCCCCCCCGGACAGAGGGAAGCTGGTGAATGTGGACAACAGAAGGGGAGAGTGGCAGAGACAGTGGGGACAGGCCCGGAGGACACGGCCAGCGTGAAGCAGGGAAGGAGGCGAAGGCCCAGGAGTTCGCTCCGCAGGAGAATGTCATCGATTTCGGCTTTAAAAATTATTTTGTTGCACTGCAGTCCTTACAAAGTGGCCTGCTGTCTGGGATTCACTTTTTTTTTTTTTTTTTTTAAGTAGGTTCCTTGCCTAAGGAACGTGGGGCTCGAACTCACGACCCGAGATGGCCGGCCAGCCGCCCTGGGATTCACTTGAAAACACTTCAGCGCGAGGGGAAGGTGCCAGGGGCAAAGGTGCCACCAGACGGCGTGTTGTTGCCGTGGAATATGGTTGGTGGGAGCAGCGGGGTCCGCTACGTGCTCCCTCTCTGGGCACGTCTGGAAATTTCCATGATGACAAGTTGAGAGAAGAGAAAGGAAGAGAGAAGTAGAAATGCGGTTTAAACCTCTTAAGTAAATGGTGGCTCTGGTTGCCACGTGGAGGGCAGTCTGGGGGCAGCGCCCGAGGGCCCGGTCCTCCCAGGCAGCGAAGACACGGTTCGGGCCAGGGTGTGCCCGCCCCAGGGGGAGACGCCGAAGAAGGTGCAGACACGTTTTGGAAGATGAGTCAACGGGACCTCCACTGTTTCTTTCCACACCCCACACCCGCACTCACACGTAGCGGAAGTCAGGATGACCTCCCCGTGTGGGGCTTGAGGGGCTGGGAGGGGGGTGACGTCCTTTCCAGGAAATGGGGAGCAATGCACCCCTATTCTCAGCGCGCTGCTCATGGCTTCCTTTAACCCTTGCTACAACCCTATGAGACAGAACTGTCATTCTCCTCACCACCCCCCCTACACACACAGAAGGGAAACTGAGGCCGGAGAAGTGGTGAACCTGGCCAAGGTCACACAGCAGCAGGGGGGCAGCGCTAGGGCCCCAGGTCCCACGCTTCTGCCGCTGGCTCCGCTGCCCCCTGCTGGGAGATGGGGGAGGTGGGGGAGGGAATCCTGAGATGCCTGTCAGGTGTCAGGAGGGCGTGGGACACGAGTCTACGGGCTGGGAAGGCCCCCACGGGAAAGACGCATGGGGAGCCGTCAGCGGAGATGGCTTTCGAAGCCAGGAGGCCAGAGCAGGTGGTCCGAGGACAGAGAAGGGGTGACTCCTTCCACTGGGAGAGTGTGGCATCCCGGAACCTGAGACGTGCGGCCGAGGGCTGGGTGAGAAAATGACAAGGCACGGGGAGGGTGAAGAAGCGGGCGGGCAAGGAGGCCGTGACCTCGGGCCACGACTTGGAGAGGTTCAGCCAGGCACGGGGGTGGGAGGAGGGACGGGGCAGCAGACCGAGGTGCGCGGGCGACCAAGAAGGATATTTTCAAAGTTCAGCGTAGTTAACATGCAGCGTCGAATCAGTTTCAAGTGCACAATCTAGTGATTCAACGACTCCGTCCGTTACTCAGTACTCATCATGAGCGTCCTCTTAATCCCCAAGAAGGGTTTTTTTTAATCTTTATTTTCGAGAGAGGCAGAGAGCAGGGGCAGAGAGAGAGAGAGAGAGGGAGAGAGAGAATTTCAAGCAGGCTCCACGCTGTCAGCACAGAGCTCGATGCGGGGCTCAGACTCTCAAACCGTGAGACGATGGCCTGAGCTGAAACCGAGTTGGACGCTCAACGGACTGAGCCACCCAGGCGCCCCAAGAGGGATTGTTTCTTAAACAGAGATCCTAGAGCGCCCAACAGTGCTCGCTGCCTCCCCACACGGTCGGACCCACTATTGTCCCCCATTTCCAGATGGGAAAACTGAGGGCAGGAGGTGAGGCCCAAGGCCGCACGGGTAAGGGCAGAGCCAGGGTCTGGGTCCAATCCGTCTGGCTCCACGTCCCCACGTCCCCACGTCCCACACTCCCACCGCCAAATCGACTCGAACACCAGCTTTGCTTCACTGGGGCCACCTGCTGACCAGAGTGGCGTTCTCAGTGAATATGCACACTGTGTCCCACGAGCAGGGCACGCGGCAGGGGCTCGGTTTCACCCTGCTGACTGTGGAGTTACCCGGTGGGACAGGGCACTGTGCGAGGGAAGCAGGTACAAAGGCATCCAGGTGAGCAGAGAGAGGAGCACAAGGGAACTTCCAGCGGGAGGTCCTGGACCCCGTAACTGGAAAGGCATGGAAATGGGAGGCCCCACCCCCTCGCCTGGCCTTTCTCCTGAATCTTTGGGGGCCCCCCCTCTCCCCCCCGCCCCAGCACAGCAGCATCTTGAGAGCCCCAGAGAACTCCCAGGAGCCCTGAGCGGCTCTTTGTCTCAGGCAACCTTGGATCGGAAGGAACAGAAGCCTCGGGAGCAGAGCTGTCCACCCCTCTCCGTTTCTTCTTCTTCTCTCTGCACCCCTGCATTCTCCTCCCAGCAGAGCCCCTGCCTCTGTAAGACTTAGGGTCTGTTTTCTCCAAGGGGCTCTGGCTTGTAACCTCGGCACCAGCACTGGCCCATCTAAGCTGCGATGTCCCACTCCCAGGCCCTCCTATTGTCCAATCCACTGTGGCCAGGGGGCTGTGCCTAGTGGGCTGTGGGTGCGGCCCAGATGTTAAGAAAAGAGGGTGGGGGCGCCTGGGTGGCTCAGTCGGTGAATAGTCCGACCTCGGCTCAGGTCGCGATCTCACCGCTCGTGGGTTCGAGCCCCGCGTCGGGCTACGTGCTGACAGCTTGGAGCCCAGAGCTCCCTCCCCGGCCCCTCCCCTCTCTGCCCCTCCCCTGCTCTCTCTCTGTCTCTCTTCTCAAAAATAAACATTAAAAAATTTTTTAGTTAAAAAAAAAAGAACATCGATGTTCTCACGCACCTCAGTTTCTGCCCTACGGAAGCCCAGAGGAGGCACGTGTTAGAACATCAATGACTATATTATTTGTCAAGGCGAAAATTGCACATGCTCTAAACAGTCTTCAATAGTACCCCGAAATACGCACAGCAGTTTAAAAGAATGAGCTAGAACTATCTGTAACCGAATCAACAGTTTCTCAAGACATATTTTTGAGCAAAAAAGGGAAAGTTACTGATGGGACGGTACCGTCGTGCTTGCGTTACGGAGTTACCTATTTCTCCGTAACAGTATCACCACGGATTCAAACAACACACATTTATCATCACAGTTTTTGGAAGTCGGAATCGGGGCACGGCTTAGCCGGGTCTTCTCTTCAGGGTCTCCCAGAGCTCTAACCAGGGAGTTGGCTGGAGCTGTGCCCTCATCCGAAGCTCACCCGGGGAAGGGGTTGCTTCCAAGCTCACATGGTGTCGGCAAGAATCAGATCCTTGCAGGTGTCCGGACTGAGGGCCTGTGTTCCTTGCTGGCAGGGGCGCTGGAGGCCTCCCTCCCCTCCTCGCCGTGAGGCTTACTCCGTAGGCAGCGGGCTTCAGGATAGCCCGCTTCTTCAAAGCCAGCAAGAGAGTCTCCAAGCAAGATAGATATAAACTCTTGTATTTTGGGGGCACCTGGGTGGCTCAGTCAGTTAATCGTCCTACCGGCTCAGGTCATGATCTCGCGGTCCGTGAGTTCGAGCTCCGCGTCGGGCTCTGTGCCGACAGCTCAGAGCCCGGAGCCTGCTTCGGATTCTGTGTCTCCCTCTCTCTCTGCCCCTCCCCTGCTCACATTCTGTTTCTCTCTCTTTCTCAAAAATAAATAAACATTAAAAAATTAAAAAGAATTTTTTTTAGTCTTGTATTTAACATAACACTCACCGTCTTAACCGTCTACGAGCGTACGAGTTCAGTGGCATCAAGCACGTTCATGGTGTTGTGTAACTATCACCACTATCTGCCTCTAGAACTTTTTCATCATCCCAAACAGAAACTCTGTACTCATTAAGCAATGACTCTCCGTTCCCCTCCCCCTGCCCCTGGCGACCTCGACCCAACTTTCCATCTCCATGAATTTGCCTGTTCTAGA
Organism: Puma concolor; assembly: GCF_028749965.1. Taxonomy (NCBI): domain Eukaryota; kingdom Metazoa; phylum Chordata; class Mammalia; order Carnivora; family Felidae; genus Puma; species Puma concolor. The sequence goes on from NC_141676.1 coordinate 4,565,846, forward strand.
CACGGTGGAATCTAAGTAGAGCCACACAATACGTGTCCTTGCATTTCTAATTTCAGTCATCTGTTCTTTTTGTTGCCTTAATCTGGCTGAATGTCTGTCAATTCTGTAGATCTTTCAAAGAGCCTATTCCTGGTTTCCTGGATTTCCTCGATTGTCCTCCGATCCTCCATTGTGTCCACCTCTGTTCTAATCCTTATTACTTCCCTTTCTTCTGCTGGCTTTGGGCTTGCTTTGCTCTTCTTTTTCTAGTTCTTTAAGGCCTATGGCTAGTTTACTGATTGGAGATCCTTCTTCCTTTTTTAATACAGGCATTTACTGCTGTGGATGTCCCTCCTGGGACATCACCTGGGATGTCACCTCCTGGTGCCCATCTCTGATTTCCCTTGTGATTGCTTCTTTGTCCGATCGATTGTTTAAGAGTACATTGTTTGGGGCACGCCTGGGTGGCTCAGTTGGTTAAGCATCCGACTCTTGATTTCAGTTCAGGTCACGATCTCACGGTTTCCTGGGTTCAAGCCCCGCATCAGGCTCTAAGCTGACAGCTTGGAGCCTGCTTGGGATTCTCTCTCTCCCTCTTTCTCTGCCCCTCCCCCTTCAAAATAAATAAATAAACTTAAAAAAAATTTTTAAAAAGGGAGTGTGTTGTTTGAGTTCCACATATATGTGATTCTTTCAATTTTTCTTCTGTTATTGATTTTCACCCTCATTCCCTTGTGATCAGAAAACATACTCTCTATCATTTCAATCTTTTATGATTCATTAAGACTTGTTTTGTGGCCTCACACGTGATCTGTCCCGAAGAATGTTCCACATGTACTTGAGAAGAACATGCATTCAGCTGTTTTCGGGTAGAGTGTCTGTATTATCTCTGCTAGGTCCAGTCCGTTTTATAATGTTGTTCAAGTCTCCTTCTTATGGGCTCACCTTTCGTTGTTGTATCCTTTATTGAATGTGAGGTATTAAAATCTCCCACTGTTTGGTAGAACTGTTTATTTTTCCTTTCAGTTCTGTCCATTTTTGCTTCACACATATTTTAGGGCTCCTTTGTTAGGTAGGTATATGTTTATAACCGTTATCTCTTCTTGCTGGATTGAATCGTTTATCAATATGTAATGTCCTCATTAGCTCTTATAACCGTTTTGACTTATAGTCTATTTTGTCTGAAAATAATATAATCCGCTCTCTTTGGATTACTATTTGTGTGGAATAACTTTTTCCATCTTTTTACTGTAATTTCTCTGTGTCTTTGTATCTGAAGTGAGCCTCTTATAAACAGCATATAGATAGGTCATGTTTTTATACCCAATCTTCCCATCTCTGCCTTTTAGTTGGAGAATTAAAGTCATTTACATTTAAAGGAATTACTGACAAGGAAGGATTTACTGTGTCATTTAGCTATTTGTTTTCTGTTTTTCTGCTCTTCAATTTTTCCATTACTGCCTCTTTTTGTATTTAGTTGATTTTTTGTAGAAAGCTATTTTGATTCCCTTCTTCTTTCCTTTTCTATATATTTTTTAATTATTTTCTCAGTGGTTACTTTGGGGATTACAATTAACCTCTTAGCCTCATAACAACCTAGTTTGAATAATACCAACTTTGTTTCAACAGTATATCAACATTCTGCCCCTGTAAATCCCTGTCCCTTCTTTAGATTGTTTTCTGCCACAGATTACATCTTCATATATTGCCCATTAAAATATATTTACAATTATTGTGTTATGCACTCCTCTTTTAAATCATATATGAAAGAAAAAAAGGCTGAGTTACAAATCGGAAGTACACTAATACCGGCCTCTGTATTTATCTGTGTTACATTTACTGATGTTCTTTATGGCTTTAAGTTACAGCCTGGTGTTCTTTCAATTAAGACTGAAAGCCTCCCTTTAACATTTCGTGTGGGGAAGTTCTACTGGTAATAAACTCTGTCAGCTTTTGTTTATCTGGAAATACCTGAATTTCTCCTGCATTCTTGAAGGAGAGTTTTGCTGGGTATAGAATTCGTGACTGAGTTTTTTTCTTTCAGGTCTTCACATATGTCATCTCACTTCCTTCCAGACTCCATAGTTTCTGAGGAGAAACCAGGTAGGTATCTTTTTGAGGATTCCTTGTATGTGATAAGTTGCTGTGCCCTTGCTGCCTTCTAAATTCTCTCTCTGTCTTTAGATTTTGACAATTTCACTATAATGTGTCTCAGTGTGGGGGCACCTGGGTGGCTCAGTCAGTTGAGTATCCGACTTTGGCTCAGGTCATGATCTCACAGTTTGTGGGTTCAAGCCCCGCGTCGGGCTCTGTGCTGACAGCTCAGAGCCTGGAGCCTGCTTCGGATTCTGTGTCTCCCTCTCTCCCTGCCCCTCCCCTGCTTGTGCTCTGTCTCTCTCTGTCTCTCAAAACTAGATAAATGTTAAAAAAATAATGTGTCTCAGTGTGGATCTATCTGAATTTATCCTGCTTGTGATTTGTTGAGCTTCTTAGATAAGGATATCCGTGTCTTCTTCAGATTGACGACATTTTCAGCCATTATATCTTCAAATACTTTTCTGCTCCTTCCTCTCTCTCTTCTCCTCAGACTCCTATAATGCATATGTTTGTGTGCCTGGTAGTGTCCTACAGGACACTTTTTCTTTTTTCATTTCTTTTTCTTAAAAAAATTTTTTTTAATGTTTATTTATTTTTGAGGGAAAGAGAGAGAGAGAGAGGCAAACGGGGGAGGGACACAGAGAGAGAGGGAGGCCCAGAATCCAAAGCAGGCTCCAGGCTCTGAGCTGTGAGCACAGAGCCTGACGTAGGGCTCGAACTCATGAACCGTGAGATCATGACCTGAGCCGAAGTCAGACGCTCAACCAACTGAGCCACCCGAGTGCCCTGGTTCTGCTCATTTTTATTCATTCTTTTTTCTTTCTGCCCGTCAGACTGTAGAGTTTCAATTGTCTTATCTTTAAGTTCATTGAACCTTTTCCTCTGCCTGCTCACATCTGCTGTTGAGTCCCTCTAGTGAAGTTTTCATTTCAGCTATTATACTTTTCACCTCCAGAATTTCGTTATTTGTTTTTTATGTCTTGTCTTAAATGATATTTTCATTTTCTTCAAACATCATTCTCCTGATTTCTTTTCGTTCTCTGTCCATCATTCCCTTTAACTCATTGAGCATACTTAAGGATTGATTTCATGTCCTTGACTAGCAATGGCCAATGTCCAGGCTTCCTCAGGGATGTAGCCTGCCAAAATTGTTTTCCTGTGAATGGGCCATGTTTTCCTGTTTATTTGTACGTTTTGTAGTTTTAGCTGAGAACTGGATGTTGTGACTGTTATAATGAAATAACTCTGCAAATCTGATGCTCTCACTCCTCAGGGATTGCTAGCATTTGCTTGTTGAGGGCTGGCATTTGTGACTTTTCCAAACTATTCTTGCAAAGTGTGTATTCCTTATTGTGCATGGTCAGGAAAGTTTCTGTTCCATTAAATCTGTGGTCAGCCAGTGACCTGACAAAGATTTTTTAAATGTCTGGCAAAAAAAAAAAAAAAAAAAAAAAAAAGTTTGCTGTCTCTTTTTGTCTCTTTAAATCTCCCCATAGATCCTGCCAGGGGATCTCAGCTTCTACAGCTAAGAGGTCCCAAACCAAGGCAAACATCTGCGCTCACCCCTCAAAACACTGCCATAACAACACAAAAGTACAACCCCAAACATTTGAAGAACAAGGACGCTCCTGTCCACCCTGGCACAAGCCAGCCATTCCAGCAACATGGGCCCCCGTCCACCCCCAGCCGTGGCAGGACCGAGGAACAGGGATGGTAAACGGTTCCTGCACACTTCTCTCTGACCAAAGAGTAGCAGCATCTGTCTTCTTTAAGCATCCCTCTGATTGTTATAAGCGTCCAGTTAGGTTTCAGAGTTCCGGAAAGGTTGGTTCCCCTCTTTTCTGCTCTGTCATTGCTTCCGTGGAAGGATCAACTCCTAGGGCTTCCTACTCTGCCATTTTGCGTGACATCGCAATCATACATAATATAATCATTTACCTGTAATCACAGACATCTCGTCATCTTTGCTGCATTGTACCGATTACAAGAAACAAGTCACAGGTCCTTCCCACACTCAAGGGGAGGGAATTCCCATAGGTCATGAATATCAAGAGGCTGGGACCACCAAGGCCTTATTCTATCCTCCATACTGCTTAGGTATTATGTTATCTCTTAATAAACAAACATATGTATACGTATATGTATATGTATATTTATATGAAAGAATGGGGAAAGTTCTGGAAAAAGATGCACTGAATTCTTTAAAAAAAGTTTTTTGTGTTTATTTTTGAGAGAGAGAGAGAGAGAGAGAGAGCATGAGCAGGGAGGGGCAGAGAGAGGGGAAGCCCCAGAATCTGAAGCAGGTTCCAGACTCTGAGCTGTCAGCACAGAGCCCGATGTGGCGCTCAAACTCACAAACTGCGAGATCACGACCTGAGCTGAAGTCGGACGCTCAACCGACTGAGTCCCCCAGGCGTCCCAAGATGCACTGAATTCTTAATAGAAGGCAAAGGACAAGGATTGTTTGTAGAGTGTGGGGAAAAGTAAAGAGGTAAATTTTTCCTTTTTTGGAAGAAAATACATTTAAATATTAACCAAAAAATGACTGAAGAATTGTAAACATCAGGGCACCTGGGAAGCTCAGTTGGTTAAGTATCTGACTGTTGACTTCACCTCAGGTCATGATCTCATAGTCTGTGAGTTTGAGTCCTGGGTGGGGCTCTGCACTCTCTCTCTCTCTCCCAAAATAAATAAACTTAAAAGAAAAGAATTGTAAACATCTTCAGAGGGGAGATAAATATTGATATTTGAGCTGTGTCTGGAGTTCTTCAGGAAGAAAGACACATCTATTAATTTCAGAATTTCCACTGATTCCCTTGACCCCAAACAATTGCAGCGCCCAGTCTAAGAATACAAATGGAGGCCCTGAAAACATGCGCTAAATACTTAGACATTAGAAATGTCTTCAGTTTTCACCTTCTTTCTCTTCCCATTATGAGCAATTCAGCCCAAAAGCCCTTAGGTAGGGCAGAAAATAGAAGGTTGTTTGTGTAGGTGGAGACAAAGTTTGATGTCCTACAGCAAGGCCAAGGTGCACAGCCAGGACTATGGTAAGGAGAGTGAGGAACTCACCCTGGGGGAAACCTTTCAGAGGGTGTTCAAAAACTCAGAATTAAGATAAATCACATGTTAAGGTAGGATTTTAAAAGGTCAAAATACATGCAAAAAAAAATCCGTAATGAGTAAAATATCAAAACATTACACGAAGGATCAGTATTACTGAATTTTTCTTTTTTTTCCTTAAAAAAAGTTTTTTTAATGTTTATTTATTTTTTTTATTTAAAAAAATTGTTTTTAACGTTTTTATTTATTTTTGAGACAGAGAGAGACAGAGCATGAACGGGGGAGGGGCAGAGAGAGAGGGAGACACAGAATCGGAAGCAGGCTCCAGGCTCTGAGCCATCAGCCCAGAGCCCGACGCGGGGCTCGAACTCACGGACCGTGAGATCGTGACCTGAGCCGAAGTTGGACGCTTAACCGACTGAGCCACCCAGGCGCCCCAATGTTTATGTATTTTTGAGAGAGAGAGACAAGTGGGGGAGAGACATAGAGAGAGCGGGAAACCCAGAATCTAAAACAAGCTCTAGGCTCCAGGCTCTGAGCCATCAGCACAGAGCTCGACACGGGGCTCAAACTCAAAAACTGCCAAGATCATGACCTGAGCCGAAATCAAGAGGCAGATGTTTAACCCACCAAGCCAACCAGATGACCCCGCCCTGAGTTTTTCTTTTGCCTCAAGCTCCGATGTGACTCAGCACAGCACTAGTACGTCAAGAGGGCAGTCGTGTGAGGGTGTGTCCCCGCTGTGGGTGAGTCCCTGAGGTGTCCACACAGGTGACAGCTCAGCATGGGGTTTCAGAGCCTAGTGATGAGGGTGTTCACATAGGAGGTATCTTGGTGCAGAGTGTCTGAGCCTTAGCTGGGTGAGGAGGACACCCCGAGAGTAGTGGCCAGGTGCAGGGGTCGGGCCCCAAGAAAGGTGAGGAGAGTGTGCATGAAGGAGGGAAGACCAGTGCGGATTTCTAGAGCCTGCAATCAGCGCTGTGCCTCCTGGCATAGGTTGCCAGTCTGTGTATGGTGAGGGGGGCATTGGTGTGGGGGACCATCCATGGCAGAGTCGGTTACATTGAAAGGAATTGATTAAGTAAAGGGATTATGGACTTAGACATGTTTCTCACAGTTGGAGAAAGAAGGTACAAATTTCAAAGGGAGAGGGGTGCCTGGGCGGCTCAGTCAGTTAAGCACCCGACTTCGGCTCAGGTTATGATCTCACCACTTATGAGTTCAAGCCCCGCGTCGGGCTCTGTGCTGACAGCTCGGAGCCTGGAGCCTGCTACGGATTCTGTGTCTCCCTTTCTCTCTGCCCCTCCCTTGCTCATGCTCTGTGTGTCTCTCTCTCTCAAGAATAAATAAAACATTAAGAAAAAATTTTTTAACAAATTTAAAAGGGAGAAAATTAGAATAAAACCTACGGTGTTGGGTGGGAGTTGGAAACATTGGTGTGATCTAACAATTTTCTTTTTCTTTTTCATTTTTTAATTCTTTTCTTATTCTTTTTATTTCTTTGTTTCTTTGTTTATTTTGAGAGTGAGAGAGAACATGAGTGCAAGCAGGGGAGGGTAGAGGGAGAGAGACAGAGGGGAAGAGAGAGAAAGAATCTCAAGCAGGCTCTGTGCTGTCAGCTCAGAGCCTAATGGTGGGCTCGATCCCATGACCTTGGGATCATGACCTGAGCCAAAGTCAGACAGTTAACCAACTGAGCCACCCAGACAAGCACCCTGTCTTTTTAACTTTTTAATAAACAGCCAAACTATTTTCCAAAGTGTTTGCACCATTTTAAGTTCCTGCCATTAACCTTAACCTGTAAGAGTTCTAGTTGCTCCATAGCCTTATCAACATTTGATGCTGTCAGCCTTTTTTTTTTTTAATATTTTATTTATTTTTGAGAAAGAGAGAGAGACAGAGTACAAACGGGTGAGGGGCAGAGAGAGAAAGAGACGCAGAATCCAAAGCAGGCTCCAGGCTCTGAGCTGTCAGCACAGAGCCTGACGTGGGGCTCAAACTCACGGACCACGGGATTATGACCTGAGCCGAAGTTGAACGCTCAACCGACGGAGCCACCCGGGCGCCCCTTCTCCTATTTTTTCTCTAGACGCTTTATATTTTACATTTAGGTCTATGATCTATTTTGAGTTAATTTTTGTATATGTTGAGAAGCATGGATTGAAATTTGCTCTTGCAGGGAGATGTGCAGTCGCTCAAACTCCATTTATTGAAAAGACTATCCTTTCCTCACTGATTTGTTTTTGTACTTTTCTCCAAAATCAGTTGCCCATATATTTATGGACTTCGGAATCTCTATTCTGTTCTATTGCTTTATTTGTCTTTATGTTAACACCACACTGTTTTGTTACTGAGGCTTTATATTAAGTCTTCAAATCAGGCAATGTTAGTCCTTCAACTTTTTCTTTACGAAAGCTATTTTGGCCATTCGGGGTCTTTGAATTGCCATGCAAATTTTAGAATCAGGTTGCCAATTTTTTACAAAATAGTCTACTAAGGGGCGCGAGGCTAGCTCAGTCCGTAGAGCATGTGACTCTTGATCTCCAGGTTGTGAGTTTGAGCCCCATGTTTGGTGTGGAGCCTACTTTAAAAAATAAAGAGGGGTGCTTGGGGGGCTCAGTTGGTTAAGTGGCTCAGTTGGCTTCCTCTTTGGGCTCAGGTCATGATCTTGTCATTCAGTTTGATCCCTGTGTCAGGCTCTGTGCTGGCAGCTCAGAGCCTGGAGCCTGCTTCAGATTCTGTGTCTCCTTCTCTCTCTGCTCCTCCCCTGCTCATGCTCTGTCGCTCCCTCTCTCTGTCAAAAAGACATAAACATTAAAAAATTAATTTAAAAAATATAAATAAATAAATAAATAAATAAATAAATAAGGGGTACTTGGGTGGCTGAGTCTGTTAAGAACCCGATTTTTGGTTTCAGCTCAGGTCCTGATCTCATGGTTTGTGAGTTGAAGCCCTGCATCAGGTTCCACACTGCAACACAAAGCCTACTTGGGATTCTGTGTGTGTGTGTGTGTGTGTGTGTGTGTGTGTGTGTGTGTGTCTCTCTCCCCTTCCCCTGCTTGCTCTCTCTCTCCCTGTCTCAAAAAATAAAGAAATAAACTTAAAAAACAGAAGACTTTTTAAAATAAATAAAAAATAAGTAAAATAATAAATAGATAAAAAATATGTTTATAAAAAATAGTCTACTAAGATTTTGACTGAAATTGTGTTGAATTTATAGATCAGTGGGGGAAATTGGCATCTGAACAATATTTTTTTTTTAATTTTTTTTTCAACGTTTATTTATTTTTGGGACAGAGAGAGACAGAGCATGAACAGGGGAGGGGCAGAGAGAGAGGGAGACACAGAATCGGAAACAGGCTCCAGGCTCTGAGCCATCAGCCCAGAGCCCGACGCGGGGCTCGAACTCACGGACCGCAAGATCGTGACCTGGCTGAAGTCGGACGCCCAACCGACTGCGCCACCCAGGAGCCCCTGAACAATATTAAAGTCTCCAGCCTACTAATGAGGTACGTGTCTCTACTTATCCAGGCGTTCTTTTGTTTCTCTCAATAGTATTTTGTAGTTTTTGATGTGTCAGGCTTACACACCACCTTTTACCTCATTTTTTCCTATTTCATTTTCGATGCTATTGTACATCATGTTATTTGTTACGAGCAGGTAGGAATACAGTCAATGTTTGCATTTTGCTGTCTTGCTATATTCATTTACTAATAGCTTTTTTGTAGATCTCACTGGATTCGCAACACAATCATGTCATTTGTGAGTAAAGGCATTTTACTGGTTCCCTTCCAATCTAATGTCATTGATTTCTTTTTCTTGCCTGATTACGTTGCCCTGAAACTCCAGTACAATGTTGAATAGGGATGATCATGTTAGCTGTAGGATTTTCATAGATGCCCTCCCTTATCGAATTGAGGAGGTTCCCTTTTATTCCTAGTGTGCTTCCTGTTTTTACTGGGAATGGTTGGTGGATTTTGTAAAATGCTTTATGCATCTATTGAGATGATAATATAGTTTTTCTTACTTGGTTTGTTAATATGGCAAGTTACATTAATTTTCTTAAATTTCTTACAGTTAAGCCAATCTCGTATTCCTAGAGTAGCACAACTTGGTCATGATATGTTATCCTTTTAACATATCATTGGATTTGATTTCCTGAAAATGTGTTAAGAATGTTTGGATGAAGAGGCACCTGGGTGGCTCAGTCGGTTAAGTGTCTGATTGCAGCTCAGGTCATGATCTCACAGTTTGTGGGTTCAAGCCCCTTGCGGGGCTCTATGCTGACAGCTGGGAGCCTGGAGCCTGCCTCGGATTCTGTGTCTCCTGGTGTCTCTGCCTCTCCCCCACTCATACCCTGTCCATCTCTCTCAAAAATAAATACAATTTAAAAAATGAATAAACGTTAAATTAAAAAAAAAAGAATGTTTTCATGAAGAATGTGTTCATGAAGATAGTAGTCTGAAGGGTTTTTATAAGTCTGTTTGTTTTCCCCTGTAAAGTCTTTATTTCAGGTTCAGAATAATTCTGGCCTCAAAGAATGAGTTAAGAAATATTCTCACGGGCTAAACGGGTAAGGGCAATTAAGGAAGATACTTGTCGGGATGAGTACTGGGAGTTATACACAGGGGATGAATCAGTGGAATCTACTCCTGAAATCATTATTGCACTATATGCCAACTAACTTGGATGTAAATTTTTTAAAAATGAGAAAAAATTATTTAAAAATAGTTGCAAGCTTAAGAAAATCATATTCTGATGGGATATTATGTATCAGGTACTATTTCATTCACAAGCATGGTCAGGTCATAGCTTATTAAAGAGTTTAATTTTTGCAGAAAGAAAGGAAGAACGAAAGAAAGAAAGAAAGAAAGAAAGGAAGGAAGGAAGGAAGGAAGGAAGGAAGAAAGAAATAATCTCACCTCTTCAATTTTCTGGAAGATTTTGCATAGAAGTGGTGTGTTTTTTTCTTCCCTAAATGTTTGGTCAAATTCACCAGCAAAGCCATCTGGGCCTAGAGCTTATTTGTGGGAAGAATTTTAACTACAAATTAAATTTACCTACTAGATGTATGGCTACATGGGTTATTTATTTCTTCTTATTTTTAAAAGTTTACTTATTTATTTTGAGAGAGAGAGACAGAGAGAGCTAGAGAGAGTTGAGGAAGGGCAGAGAAAGAGAGAGAGAAAGAAAGAGAGAGAGAGAGAAAGAGAGAGAGAGAGAGAGAGAGAGAGAATCCCAGGCAGGCTCCATGCGATCAGTGGAGATTCCCATATGGACCCGAGTCCCATACAGACCTGAGTCGGTCACTTAACCAACTGAGCCACCCAGGCAGCCCAGTTGAGTGAGTTTTACTAACTTGTGTCTTTCAAGGAACTTGTCTGCTTTAGCTAAGTTACTGAATTTGTAGCACGTTGTTCCTAATTCTTACTACTCTTTTAATATATGTAAATCTTAGAGTGAGTCACCTCTTTCATGAATGAAATTATTAATTTGTATCTGCTCTCCTTTATTGTATTTATTTTATTATTGTTTTTTAGAGAGAGAGAGTGCGAGTAGGGAGAAGAGCAGCAGAAGAGAGAGAATCTTAAGCAGGCTACACACTCAGTGTGGAGTCCCACACAGGGCTCGATCCCATGGCCCTGGGATCTTGACCTGAGCCAAAAATCAAGAGTCAGACGCTTAACCAACTGAGCCACCCAGGCCCTCTTTCTCGCCTTTATTCTTGATCAATATAGCTAAAGACTTATAAATCTTATTGGTCTCATAAAATCACTTTTGAATTAGTTGATTTTTCTCTATTGTTTCAGTTTTCTATTTCATTCATTTGAATTTCATCTTCGGTGTTTCCTTCCTTCTGCTTATTTTGGGTTTAATTGAATCTTCTCTTATTGGTTTCTTCACGTGGAAGCTGAAGTCTTTGAGACCTTTCTTCTTTCCTTTTTTTCTTTTAATTAAAAAAATGTTTAATGGTTATTTATTTTTGAGAGAGACAGAGACAGAATGCGAGTGGGTTAGGGGCAGAGAGAGAGGGAGACACAGAATCCGAAGCAGGCTCCGGGCTCCGAGCTGTCAGCACAGAGCCTTATGCGGGGCTGTGAGATGGAACCCACAAGCTGTGAGATCATGACCTGAGCCGAAGTTGGACGCTCAACCAACTGAGCCCCCCCAGGATCCCCATCTTCTTTTCTAATATACCTAATTTAGTGTTTTATATTCCCTCCCAGATACTACTTTAGGTACACATTTTGATGTGCTGTGTTTCATTTTCATTCAGTTCAAAACACTTTCTAATTTCCCTTCTGAGTTTTTGATCTATATTACCAGTGTGCTGTTTAGCGAATTTGGAGAATTTCCAAAGCCATTTCTGTCATTCATTTCTAATTCAATTCCATTGTAGTCAGAGAACGTACTTTGTATAAAGGGAATGTTTTTAAATTTATTGAGACCTGTTTTATGGCTCAGGATATGGTCTAACACGTGGGCACGAAAAGAATGTATTCTGCTGTTGTTAGATGATGTGTTCTATAAATGCCGATAAGTCAAGCCATGTGATAATGTTTAACTCCTTCTATATCTTTACCGATTTTCTATCAACTATTGAGACCGAGGTATTAAATCTCCAGCTGAAACTGTGGATTTGTGCTTTCTTTCTTATATTTCTTTCACTTCTCCCTTCATGTATTTTGAAGGTCTGTTATTAGACAGACACATAAACATTTAGGAATGTTATGTCCCCTCGATAAAATGACCTACTTCTCACACTGAAAGAAAATGAGGGATATCTGGTAACATTCCCCCTAAAACCTACTTCGATACTAATAAAACCTCCCCAGATTTCTTTGTACTGGTGTTAGCGTGGTATATCTTTTTCCTTTTTTTTTTTTTTTTTTTTTTTTTTGCCTTCAACCTAGCTGTGCCTTTATATTTAAAGTTTGTTTCTTGGAAATAGTATATAGGGGCGTATTAAAAAAAATTTTTTTAATGTTTATTTATTTTGGAGAGAGAGAGTGAGCGCAAGTGGGGGAGTGGCAGAGAGAGAGAGAGGGAGACCCAGAATCCCAATTAGGCTCCAGGCTCTGAGCTGTCAGCACGCAGGGCTCGAACCCACAAACCACGAGATCGTGACCTGAGCCAAAGACAGACGCTTAACTGACTGAGCCACCCAGGCGCCCCTGTAGGAATTGCATATTTCTTAGAATTCCGTTGTATCTCCTCTGTTGGGCTTATCAGCTAACACTCTTTGGTTTCCTATTTCGGTGGTCGCTTTGTAGTATGTACCTTTAACTTATGACTGCTTACCTGCAGGTGCCATTAGCAATGGCACTCCCGGTTGCTTACCCAAGGAAACGGAAACTTCCATTCACACCAAAACCCGTCTGTGAATGTTTACGGCAGCATTATTCATCGCAGCAAATAACTGGAAACAACCCAAACATCCTGCGACCGAGGCACAGACCGACAAACGGACAAACAGCCACACACTGGAATACGGCCCAGCGACATAAAGAAACCAGCTGTTAACGCACCGGCGACGTGAAAGGCTCTCAAAAGCACTGTGCTGAGTGAAACAAGCCAGCCTCAAAAGGTTATGTAATGGGGCGCCTGGGTGGCGCAGTCGGTTAAGCGTCCGACTTCAGCCAGGTCACGATCTCGCGGTCCGTGAGTTCGAGCCCCGCATCGGGCTCTGGGCTGATGGCTCAGAGCCTGGAGCCTGCTTCCGATTCTGTGTCTCCCTCTCTCTCTGCCCCTCCCCCGTTCATGCTCTGTCTCTCTCTGTCCCAAAAATAAATAAAAAACGTTGAAAAAAAAAATTTTAAAAGGTTATGTACTGAAGAACTCCATTGACCGGACATTCTAGAAGAGGATGGAGAACAGGCCAGCGGTTGCCAGGGGTTAGGGGACGGCTTGACTCTGAACAGGTAGCATGAGGAACGCGGGGGCAGGGGGACAGCTCCACACGCTCACCGCGGTGGGACACACGTGGGAAACCTCCCAGAAGCGTCTACCAAAACCAACCCCAACAAAATGATGTTCGATTAAAAGCAAGCAAACAAGCTCAGCCGTGCATTAGAAACGATCTTGGGTGTTTGTGAGCAGAGAAGTTTTCAGGTGACCTCACGGCACCTTCTTGCCGGAACCTGGTAGCTTCCCGATCCTTTGGCCCCTTTATCTCGTGGGTTCTCTTCCTGCCTCTGGTCCGGCCGCCCACTCCCATGGCCGCGCCAGGATCTTCCTGCCACCAGGAACTGCGGGACTCAGACCAGCCCCTCTCTAAGCCAGTGGCTCTTCCACGGGGGTGATGCTGTCCCCAGAGGGCGTTTGGCCATGTCTGGAGACATTTTTGTCACAACCAGGGACAGTGGTGGGTGGGATGCTGCTAATCATCCTACAAGATGCAGGACAGATCCCGGGACAATGAACCCTTTGGCTGCAGATGTCAAGAGAGCCAAGACTGAGAGACCCTGCGGAAGCCTGCATAGACTCCCCTGGACCCATTTTGGCGGGACCCAGAACCCCTCAATCTGGTCTTCTATCCTCTTTCTCGGGCTTGTAGCCCATGGCCAGCCAGCTCAGCCACTCTTTGGTGAACATTCTCGTCGTCGTCAAGCCTCTTTTACTTATAATACAAAAAATTTCACGGGGTGCCTGGGCGGCTCCATCAGTGAAGCATCCGACTTTGGCTCAGGTCATGATCTCGCGGCTCATAGGTTCAAGCCCCTCATCGAGCTCTGTGCTGACAGCTCAGAGCCTGGAACCTGCTTCGGGTTCTGGGTCTCCCTCTCTCTCTGCCCCTCCCCCCGCTTGTGCTCTCTCTCTCTCTCTCTCTCTCTCTCTCAAACGTAAAAATTAAAAACAGGTAGGGCCCAAGGTGGGGACCTTATCGGAACGACTTGAAGGTGGAAAAACGGTGACTGAGTCAGAGCTGACATTCACTGAATGCCAACGCCACTGCCCCCGAGTCCCCCCAGGTTTCCTTCGAGGTTGATATCATGCTGTCCCACTTCACGGATGTCATATGGAACCCACGGGCAAGAAGGCCTGCTAGCCCGCCCCAGAGTTAGCAACAGGAGACTGGAAAGACGAAGTAACGAAAACGGCTCTTCTCCAAGCTCTGTCTGGACACGCTGCTACCCCGCCTCGACTTTCTGCCTTTCCCTGCAGAGCTGCTCTCTTCTCCGTCTAGTCCAGCGTGTTCCATTCGGCCTGGAACACAGCATCAGGTAGCCACCCGAGGCCTGCCTCGCGCATGTGACACTGATTCAGGAGCCCAGCAGGGTACAAAAGGCGTTTGTGATCAGCAAACTCAAATCCTCTGTTCAGTTGGTTTTTTTAAACGAATCGACTTTCTTTCTTTCTTTTTTTTCAAATTTTTAAAAAATGTTTTATCGGGGCGCCTGGGTGGCGCAGTCGGTTAAGCGTCCGACTTCAGCCAGGTCACGATCTCGCGGTCCGTGAGTTTGAGCCCCGCGTCGGGCTCTGGGCAGATGGCTCGGAGCCTGGAGCCTGTTTCCGATTCTGTGTCTCCCTCTCTCTCTGCCCCTCCCCTGTTCATGCTCTGTCTCTCTCTGTCCCCCAAAAAATAAATAAACGTTGAAAAAAAAATTAAAAAAAAAATGTTTTATTTATTTTTGAGAGAGAGAGACAGACAGAGACAGAGCATGAGCAGGGGAGGGGCAGAGAGAAGGAGACACAGAATCCGAAGCAGGCTCCAGGCTCCGAGCTGTCCGCATAGAGCCCGATGGGGGACTCAAACTCGCCAACCGTGAGATCGTGACTTGAGCTGAAGTCGGACGCTTAACGGACTGAGCCACCCAGGCGCCCCTCGACTTTATTTCTCTTAGAACAGTTTTAGATCTACAGAAAAATTGACAATACAGAAGTTCCCATATACCGCCCGCCCTACCCCCAGAGTTTCCTGTATCACTGACATTGTGCGATCGTGGGGCACATTTGTTTCACTCATCAATCAACCAACGTTGACACATTATTGCTAACCGAAGCCCATATTTTATGTTAAGTTTCCGCATGGGTGTGGCGCATTCTATTAATCCACCGTCACTGTGGCACACAGAACAGCTGCACATCCCAGAAGTCCCTTTGCTCTGCCTACACCCCTCCCCCCTCCCCCAAATCCCTGGAAACCACGGAAATTTTCACTGTCTCTACCATTCAATCTTTTCTAGAATGTCTTACAGTTGGAATCTCATAGTATGTGGTCTTTGCTCGTTGGCTTCTCCTCCATATCCTTTTGTGGCTTAATAGCTCATTTCTTTTGGTCACTGAAGAATATTCCATTTTCTGGACGTACCACAGTCTCTTTATCCTTCTACCTGTTGTATGACATCTTGGTCATTTCTGTAAAAAAATTTTTTTTGATGTTTTGTCTATTTTTGAGAGAGAGAGAGAGAGAGAGAGACAGAGCGCGCGGGGGAGGGGCCAAGAGAGAGGGAGACACAGAATCCGAAGCAGGCTCCAGGCTCCAAGCTGTCGGCACAGAGCCCGACGCGGGGCTCGAACTCACAAACCGTGAGATCATGACCTGAGCGGAAGTCTGACGCTTAACCGACTGAGCCACACAGGCGCCCCAGATTTGTTGTCCATTTTTTAAACTGAGTTCTTTGTTCTCGTCTAATGCATAGAGAGGATATCTCTCTCCATTTAATTGGGTCTTCCTTTGTTTCTCTAAGACACATCTGGCAATTTTTTTTTTTTTTTAATTTTTTTTTCAACGTTTTTATTTATTTTTGGGACAGAGAGAGACAGAGCATGAACGGGGGAGGGGCAGAGAGAGAGGGAGACACAGAATCGGAAACAGGCTCCAGGCCCTGAGCCATCAGCCCAGAGCCCGACGCGGGGCTCAAACTCACGGACCGCGAGATCGCGACCTGGCTGAAGTCGGACGCTTAACCGACTGCGCCACCCAGGCGCCCCACATCTGGCAATTTTTAACATGGAGGTCTTGCATAGCGTTTGTGAAACTTAGCCCTAAGGATTAAATGCTGTTGTAAGTGAAATTGTTTTTAAAATTTCTTTTTCCAGTTTGTTGTCGGTTTAGAGAAATACGCTTGATTTTTTTAGACTGACCTTGTATTCTGTGACTTCTCTAAATTCATGCATTAGTTCTACTAATGAGCTGTTATTATGTGATATACTATGTAAATAATCATGCTATTTACTAGCAGGGACGGTTACTTCTTCCTTTCTAATCTTTATGCTTTAAAATTTTTCTCTTGGGGCGCCTGGGTGGCTCAGTCGGTTGAGCGTCTGACTTCAGCTCAGGTCCTGATCTCACGGTTCATGGGTTTGAGCCCCGGGTCGGGCTCTGTGCTGACAGCTAGCCTGGAACCTGCCTGGGATTCTATGTCTCCCTCTCTCTCTGCTCCTCCCCCAGCTCATGCTCTGTCTCTCAAAAATAAATAAAAGTTAAAATTTTTTTTTTAAGTTTCTCTCTTAACTTATTGCACTGGTCAGGCCCTGGGGTATGTGTTGAGCAGAAGTGTGGGCGTAAATGTAGCCAGTGTGTTCCCCATCCAGGCAGAAAGCCTAATGCTCTTTAACCATGAAGTGTGATATCAGCTGTGGGTTTTTTTGTTTTTATTATTTTTTTTTAATTTGAGATGGTGGGGGGATAGAAGGGCAGAGGGAGAGGGAGGAGATTCTCAAGCAGACTCTTCACCCAGCAAGGAGCCCCACGCAGGGCTGGATCTCACAACCGTGAGTTCATGACCTGAGCTGAAATCAAGAGTTGGACGCTTAACAGATGAAGCCACCCAGGCGCCCCTGCCATCACGTGGTTTTATCTTTCGTGCATATCGCTGGGTTTATTTTGCTAATATATATTATTAAGAATATTTGCATGGAAGAGCCCTCCCTCAAGGCCAGGAGATGGCTCTGTTTCCCTGAGGCCCTTTCGTCCTCCTGAGCTCCCTGGTGGCCAGCACCCAGGGGAATGAAGCCAGTATCTCTCCACGACCTGCCGCCTGCCTTCTGCCTGGAGCCTGCCCTCCCAGGTCCCAGCAGGGCGCCAATGACCAGGTGTCTTCAACGCTGGCTCTGGACTGTTTGAGATGGGGGGACAAAGGCTTCCTGCAGGAGAGCAGCCAGGGCTGGCCTGGGAGGGCCTGGTACCTGTGCCCGCTGAGGTCCCAGGAGGCCCCGGGTGGAGCTGGGCTGTGGCTGCTTCTGAAACAGTTCTCTTCCTCGGCCCCACCCTGCCTCCCTCCTTCTCCCGATGGGTCTTTTTGCCTTGGCTCTGTCTCATCCAGGAGACTGGAAGCACGATGACAGCAAGAGTCACTTTGTCCCTAGCCCTTACTTAGCGTAGGTCCTGGCAGAAAGGAGACGGTCCGTAAATGTTTGTGTAATGAAGGGATGAAAGCCAGAGCACATCTCTTCCTTACTGGAGTGACGAGAGGGTGAGGAGTTCGAAGCCAGGCCTCTGTCCCCACTCTCATCCTCACTGTGGCCTCACCCCCTTCCCCCACCACCGCTGGGCTGGGGGAGGGGACCACAGCGGTGGAATTTCTGGCATCCAGTTCCGAGCATCAGCGACGGCAGGGCTCTTTCCACTAAATATGCCCTTTCCCTGCCAGGGATGTTGCCATTTTCCTGTTGATGGCCTCAAACACTTTGGCCTTGTATTCAAATAAATTCGTTTTCTAAATGGAAAGAATATTTGCCCGTGTGTCATGAAAGACGGTGTGCTGTTTTATTTTCTTGCAACGTCTTTGTCAGATGTGGGCGTTGGGGTGGAGCTAGGTTTACAGAATGAGTTGGAAGGTATTCCCTTCTCTTCTGTGTTCCGAAACAGTTTGTATGAGACTTATACTATTTCTCCCTTAAATAAACACTAGACTGGACCAGTGAAGACATCTAGGCCTGGAGAGTGTGTGTGTGTGTGTGTGTGAGTGTGTGTGTGTGAGAAAGAAAGAGAAAGAGAGACAGAGTTTTTCTTTGTGTGTGTGTGTGTGTGTGTGTGTGTGTGTGTGTGTGTGTGTGTGTTTATTTTAGTTTTAAGACAGAGACAGACAGAGACAGAGTACTAGGGGGGGGGGGGTCAGAGAGAGGGAGACACAGAATCCGAAGCGGGCTCCAGGCTCCGAGCTGTCAGCACAGAGCCCGACGCGGGGCTCGAACTCACAGACCCTGAGATCATGACCTGAGCCGAAGTCGGACGTTTAACTGACAGAGTCACCCAGGCACTCCGGACAAAGTTTTTCATAATGAATTTGATTACTTTGATAGGTACACATATTGGGCTATTCAATTTTTTATTTCTTCTTTGTTGTCCATAGTACTTTGTCTTTCCAGAAATACGCCCATCTCATCTAACTTGTCCAAGTTTTTAGAATAAGGTGGTTCACACACACACATATAAACTTGTATCCACATAAAGAATGCTTATGGGGCGCCTGGGTGGCTCTGTCGGTTAAGCGTCCGACTTCGGCTCAGGTCATGATCTCACGGTGTGTGAGTTCGAGCCCCGCATCGGACTCTGTGCTGACAGCTCGGAGCCCGGAGACTGCTTCGGATTCTGTGTCTCCCTCTCTCTCTGCCCCTCCCCTGCTCACAGGCTGTCTCCCTCAAAAATAAATAAACATTAAAAAAAAAAAATTAAAAAAAAAAGAATGCTTATAACTCACTAATGATAAGACAAAATCCAATTAAACAGTTGGCCAAAGATTGGAACAGACCCTTTGCCAAAGGAAGATACACAATGGACAATGAGCTCGTAAAAAGAATGCTCAGCACCCTTAGTCATCAGAGAAATGCAAACTATGACCACAATGAAATATTATTCCACACCCCCTAAAATGGCCAGACCTAAAATAAAAAGACTGACAGTATCATGTCAAATGCTGGTGAGGATGCGAGACAACAGAACCTTCCCACTGCGCCGGTGGGGGTGGAGGACCGTGCCGTCCCTTGGGGAAAGGTGTGGCGGTTTCTCATAATTAAACACCTACCTACCCTTTGACGCAGTCATTCTACTCAGAGATATCTACCCAAGAGAAGTGAAAATACGTCCCCACAAAAAGACCTGTGCGCGAATGTTCCTGGTGGTTGTATTCACAACACCCCAAACCGGAAGCAATCCAAAAGTCCACCGCCGGGGAAGAGGCGGACGAGTCATGGAATGTACTCGCTGTAGGCATGGCAAGAAATCACTTCTCAGCAATAAAACTCAGCAAACTCCCGGGCCGCCTGGCTGGCTCGGTTGGTGGTGTAAGTGGCTCTTGATCCCAGGTCCCGAGCTGGGACCCCATGTTAGGTGTAGAATCTAGTTAAAAAAATAAACTTGTTTAAAAAAAAAAAGAAGCAAACCCCTCATACATCCAACAACCTGAATGAATCACAGAAACAGATATTGAACAGGGTTGCTTTCTATGGTAGAGTGGGTCGGTAATTTTGAAGCTGCCTTCTGTGTCTTTTAGACTTGAGCAAATAGTGAGTACATCTATTGAGGTGAATGGCAGTCAGGCCTCTCACCATTGGGAAAGGGAGATGAACTCATCGGGTTTTTTTGTTTGGTCTGGGTTTTTGAAAAACAGAGACAGCACAAGCAGAGGTGGGGCAGAGAGAGAGGGAGACACAGAATCCAAAGCAGGCTCCAGGCTCTGAGCTGTCAGCGCAGAGCCCGACGCGGGGCTCGAACTCACCAACCGTAAGATCGTGACCTGAGCTGAAGTCAGACGCTTACCCGACTGAGCCACCATCGTTTTTGACTGACAGACTGTGTAGAAACAATAATAGTTATATGTGAAATATGTACGTGTATGTCTGTGTGTTCTGTGACTCCCGTATATTTTCTGCCATGTAAGATAAGCCTAGAAGCTAAGATAGCCTAGAAACAATGATACGCCAGGGGAAATGAGCGTGCCTGGCACCAAGGCCTTGCTTTCTAAATCCATTCTCCACCAACAGAAAGCAGCTCTTCTTAGAGAAATGACTGGTTCAAGGAGCAGGACAGGGAAAGTACCAGTTGATCCTAAGATCTCTCGTGACTTCGCAAAGTAAGAAGTATTCTAAGAATCACAGGAACGTGTCCAAAGGGACAGGTGCCATCTTGAAGGGGTTTCCACTGGCCGAATCTGGGGCAACCAAAGTAAGTAACGACCGAACGTCTGTGACCCCCACCCCCAAATTCATATACAGAAACCTCATACCCAGAGTGATGGCATCGGGACGTGGGGCTTTGGGGAGGCGACCAAGACATGAGGGAGGAGGCCTCATGAATGGAATCAGTGCCCTCCGACAAGAGACCCCAGAGAGCTCCCTCGTCCCCTCTGCTGACTGAGGACACAGCAAGAAAATGGCCGACTGTGAACCAGGAAGCAGGTCCTCACGCAGGGTCACGCAGTCTGCTCCCACCTTGATTTGGATTTCCCAGCTTCTAGAATCGTGAGAAATAGATGTTGTTTATAAATGTCTGTTGTTTAAGCCTCCTAGCCTGTGGTATTGTATTTTAGCAGCCCAGACAAAGACAGTAGTCACGGATCCTAACTGTTGGTGAAGGGAGTCACAAACACGGAAAGGGAGAAAAATGAAAATGAACCTATAGTTCTGTATTGGAATTAGATCGAAATCTGTGTTTATACACTTTTAGGTAAAGAAATATAGATGTCAATGTGTGTGCAGATTATGTATATGCCAATGTATGTCATATTTATGTACACACGTATACACAGACATGCGTGGTCTGTGGCTGGGTCCATCGAGAGGGCCAGGGACCCAGAGCTTGGCTGCTCCTTGAAGAAATGACTGCTCCTGGGGCAGAGGCTCAAAGAACAACAGAGGCGTATAAAATGGGGCCAAAGCCAGTGTGAATTGGTTCCCATCGGCCCAATTGGGGACAATGCAGGCATCAAAAAAGATAATGATGGAATTTTGTTGACTGGTGCCCCCTCCCCCGCGAAAGATATGTCTGTGTCACTGCAAACGTGACTTCATTTGGAAAAAGCATCTTTGCAGATATAATTTTAATTAAGGCTCTCCAGGGGAGATAGATCATTCTGGATGCTCTCGGTGGGCCCTAAATCTAATGACAACTGCCATAAAAGAGAGGTAAGGGGGATCTGACACAGAGAGACACGTGGGGGAGGAGCCTTGCAGAGACAGAGGCAGAGGCTGGAGGCACGCAGCCAAGAGGCAAGGAGCCCCCAGCAGCTGGAAGAGACAGGAAGGATCCTCTCCTAGGGCTCCCAGAGGGAGCACCCTGCCCACACCTTGATTTTGGACTTCTGGCCTGCAGACTGTGAGAGAATAATTTTCTGTTGTTTTAAGCCACAGGAAACGAATACAAATGAGGAAGACAGTCACCTCCCTCTGAGCCGAGCCCTTTCCAGATCGAAAGATTCTCCTCTGCTTGGCGGAAAGAGGTCTACCCTACGAAGAGTCTGTGCCTGGGATCAGGCTGGATCGAGATCCCGTACAACCAGGTCTACCTCCAGAGCCACAGATGCAGGAGGCCAGGGACCTGGACCAGAGTGTGGCCGCGGCTGCCTCGGGTGGTGCTAGGAGTGTGGGTGGAACCTGTGCCCGGCCTGCCGAGCCACTGCGTGTAACACCCTGGGACGCATTTGCCCCACACCCCCTGGATGTATCAGCATGTTCACTTGGCCTTCCCCTAGAGACCTCCTTCTCTCCAGAAAGTTCTTGCTGGTTCCCCCAGCTGGCTCAGGCCAACTCACGCCCCAAACTGAGCTCTAGTCTGGGTCACAGAAGGTTCTGTCTCCCAAGGGTCCTTGGGCACCTCCGGGGGCAACGCCTGGGGGCTGGGGAGCAGATTTTATGCTTGTGGACTGAGGGGACAAAGAAAGATTCTCTTTGTCGCTTATTCTTTCAGTTGGTTCACTGGGGACTTGTCACATTTTTTCCTTTTTCTTTTTTTTAAGTTTATTTATTTATTTTGAGAGAGAGACAGAGAGAGAGAGCGCAAGCGGGGGAGGGACAGAGTAAGGGAGAGAGAAAATCCCAAGCAGTCTCTGCGCTGACATGGGGCTCGATCTCACGAACCATGAGATCATGACCTGAGCTGAAGTCGAGAGTCAGACACTGAACTGACTGAGCCACCAAGGTGCCTCTCTCTTACTCTTTGATTAAAGACCAAGAATGATCTCACAGGGACGCCTGGCTGACGCAGTCGAAAGAGCACGTGACTCTCGATCTCGGAGTCAAGAGTTCGAGACCCACGTTAGATGTAGCGATTGATAAAGAAGGGGAAAAAAAAAAAGAATGATTTCACAGTGAGAGAGTCAAAGCCCCTTCTTTCCCCCTTGGTGAGCTAGCTCCCTTCCCTACCCTAAGGCTTTCTCGAACCTCCAAGGGGCCCCTAACTCAAGCCAGCGTGGCCCTGGGCGTGCCTGGGACCCAGAGCTTGGCTGCTCCTTGAAGAAACGACTGCTCCTGGGGCAGAGGCTCAAAGAACAACAGAGGCGTATAAAATGGGGCCAAAGCCAGTGTGAATTGGTTCCCATCGGCCCAATTGGGGACAATGCAGGCATCAAAAAAGATAATGATGGAATTTTGTTGACTGGTGCCCCCTCCCCCGCGAAAGATATGCCCACTCCGAATGCCCGGCCTCGGCCCCATATCCCTTCTCTGCCTGGCCACCCAGAGTGCCCTAGAGGAAAATCATCTCTACTTTTGATTCCGAAAACACCCGCCCTAGGAATTTACCAAGGGAAAAGCCAATAGCCCAAAGCGTATCTGTGAGGAATGATGAGGGAATTAAGGGCGATGAAATAGAGAAAACCCCAATGCCGCATGCAGGATACAATACCCTGGCCAGGAAAGCCAAGGGCAACTGAAAATTGGCTGGAGGCTTCGAGTCCAGTCTAGGCCAGACAGCAGCTGGGAGACGCCCGAGGGCCTGCGGTGGGGAAGCTCACCTGGTGGTGGAAGCTTCCATCAAGTCTCTTAGGAGCAGGAGCAGTTTTCCTGGCCCCCTTCACTTAACCCCCAGCAATAGCCAGCACTGCCGGTGCTCAGAGGGAGGAGCAGAGGGAGGAGGGAGGATCTTCCCTCACCTGCACTTTGGACCCTGAGCCTGCGCGTTGAACCTGGGTCATTCTCAGAAGCGTCTGGGAAACACCCAAGGAAACACTATTTTGCAGAATGTACTCAGTTGCAGGACAAGTCATGGAAAAACTGGAGAAGTTTTCCTTGAGCAGTGGCCCGCTCAATTGACTCCCCCCGCCCCCAGAATCCGCCACCCCTCTTTTTTGAGCGTATAATTTACATGGAGTAATTTGTACAGAACTTAGACATCCGGCTTGAGAGATTTCACAGCCTTCCTTCCCAGGTAACCACCCTTGGATATAGAATTTTGTTTTTTAATTAAAACAAATTGTTTTAAACATTCATTTATTTTGGAGAAAGAGAGAGAGAGAGAGAGAGAGCGCGAGCGAGCAGGGGAGGGGCCGAGAGAGAGGGAGACACAGAATCTGAAACAGGCTCCAGGCTCTGAGCTGTCGGCCCAGAGCCCGACGCGGGGCTCGAACCCACGGACTGCGAGGTCATGACCTGAGCTGAAGTCAGACGGTTAACCGACTGAGCCACCCAGGCGCCCCAGCGTATGGACGATTTTAAAGATACGAGTGAGATCTGGGCGGACCAAGGACCGGCACGTTTCACAGGTGAAGGGATGGGGTGTAGACCGGCTGCATCGTTTGCCCCAAATCACATGGCTGGTAAGCTGCAGAGCTGGGATTCAAATCCAGGTCAGACCTGTGCCCCTGGTCGAAGCTGCCGTAAAGTCTTGTTGCTGTTGACTATGTGGCCGTGGGCAGGTCACCTGGTCTTTCAGAGGCTCCGTCTCCTCATCTGGCAAAGGAGAGGTGAGCGGTGTGAGGGCAGGTGGAAGGCAGGGATGGGGCAGGGGGCCTAGTGGTGCTTAGGCAGCTGGCCAGGGAGCCAGCAGCCATCCAACAGGGTCACCAGGATGGTCCTGGGTATGCTCCCTGTCCTTCTCCCGCTAGTCTTGGACACCTGCTCTCATCAGGACAGACCTGTCTTCTGGGTAGGGGTGGGGGACTGGTGACACTCATATGCAGAGCTCAAAGGTCAACACATCAATTTACAAGAAGCCACCGCCACCCAGTCTGGAATTCTGGGGTCAGCCTGACCTGCAGGCCCTCCCTGCGGACACAAGATTCCACTAAGCAAATCCCTGCCAGCCAGTCGCTGGGTGAACCCGGCATTGGAAGAGGGGAAACTGGAGAGTGATGCAGGGTTGGTGGAGTGCCCTGGGGCCCTGCTGGGAGGACCGGAACAGGCTCTGTGGCCTCAGCCAGTGCCCTGGCAAGGGTGCCACTCCCAGGTCAGCTCGGGGCTGGGCCGGCACTCCCGGAGCTTCCGGGGCTGGCCGGGCCCCTTCCGCCAACTCAGTCTTTCTTTAGAGTTGTTAATATCTTTCCATCTGTCCAGGCCTGGTGGGGGCCCCTCTGCCTCTGTGGCTTAGCACTTCCACTCTGGGGCATCCAGAGGCTTCACGGTGTAAATGCCAGTGGCTCCTATCACATGGGGGCTGGGCAGGTGTCTGGCCACACGACTTCCTGTCCCCCGTCCACCCCTCCCCTGCCAGCTGGCAGCAGGAGGTCTCCAGCTGGCCATGCTCACTGTGGGGAAGTCAAATTTCCAGTCTCCCCCAGGAGGACTGCCCCAGGCTGTGCCCTCTGCCCAGCTTAGCCCTGGCCTCCCTTTATCATGGCTTCATCAAGGTCCTGAGCCCCATCTAAGCTGTGCCAAGAACTCGGGCCCACCCCCGAGCCACCCCTGAGGCTGGGAGAGCAGCCAGCAACGCGGGGGTGGGGGTGGAAGGGATGGAGGGAGGGACGCATCCAGAACTAGGGAGCCGGAGAGGACGCTGTGCTTGGGTCTACCCACCCATCTCTCCTGCCAGGCTGTGAGCCCGGCCTGCTCCCTTGCAAGTCACTGCCCAGAACACCTGGCCTGGCCCTGGGCCATGAATAAATGGAGGTGCCAGCATCTTGGGAGTCCGGGGGCTTTATAGGGGTGGGGGTTTGAGCGTCAGTCCCGGGGGTCTGTGTTGGGGTGAACTCTGGAAGCTTGGCGTGGGGAGGACACTTGTGTTCAGGGTTGTTTAGAGCTGCTCAGGCATGGTTGGACTTGGGGCCTGGGCACCAAGACCCACACGGGGCTGCGGCTGCCCATTGCAGGCAGATGGTCCACCCTTTCCCTGGTGTACACGCCTCCTGTGGGCATCCGGTGGGGGAGGGGTGGCCAAGGCAATCTCAGTGTTTCTGGAATGTAATTTGAGTATTTGGAAGCAAGCACTATGAAAATCTCCGAAAGAAAGTTTAATGACAAATCGGAAACTAACAACAAAACCAAAGTCATCGTTTGTTAGCTGTGTCTGCAGAGGGGAACATGGCAAGGTGAATTCTGATCCAGTAGAATCCGGGCTATGTGCCTGGGTGTGCTTTACTTGAGGGGTGGTGAGACTCTGCCCACACTCTCGGCCACCCCGCCACCCCCCCCCCCCCAAAGCCCAGTTGGCCTCCGGAGGGGGAAGTGGGGCAGGAAGGTGCTGGCAGTGGGAGGAGCTTTGGTTTTGAACATCTAGACCTGCCTCTGCCTGTTACACACAGGCTCTTGGTAAATCACTGTGCCTCAGTTTCCCATCTGTGGAAGCAATAATAAGCATGGTGTCTACCACTCAAGGTCAAGGAGGGAAAATGACATAAGCACCTGTGTTAGTTGGCCCACGGCCCTCGTGGCCATCCACTGAATCATCTGTTATGGTGTGCCTCTTCTGCGCCAGGCTCTGGGGATGCAGGGGAAACCAAGGCAGACACGGGGCTCTTCCTGGGATCCGGCTATCCACCTGCCCTGCCAACCTCTCCCTGTAGGAGCTAGGCTGGGCTTCCCTCAGTTCCAGAGGCCAGAGCCTCTTCCCGCCTCTCCCCTCCCCGCCAAGCCTTTGAACTTGTTGGCCCCACGATTCCTAATCACCCCCTTTCCCTAACACACCCCAACCCACCCTTCGGGTCTCCGCTGCCCAGGGGGACACCTTCAGGCACCCCCTCCGTGCATTTGCCCCCTGTGTGGCCAATGGCCTTCTTGAGGTCCACAGTCTTCACCGGAGGACTGGAGAAGGGCTCCGGCTCACGCCCGGGACTAGCTGTCTTAGGGGTCGCCTACCCGCTGCGCCTTAGTTTCCAGCGTCAGCGAGAACCGCCACAGTCCCCACCTCCTGGGGGTTGTGGTGGAGAGTCCATGAGACAGGGCATCAAAGCCCCGAGCGACGTGCCTACTGGGCAGTAAAGGCTGTATACGTGCCACTCTCGTTACTGTAATTTTGTAGCCACTATTTTCAGGCTGCGGGGCCCGAAGGGCGGTGCTTCAACCTCTAACCGCGGCGCGACACCTGGAGCGTGCCAGAGCCTCGGCATCCTGCGCACCTGCCTGAGGTCCCGGGGAGGGGGGCGGGGGGCCGCACCTTCGGCGGGGAGGGAAGCGGCGGCGGCCCGGTTTCACGGCGAGCCGGGCAGGCACACAGTAGGTGCTCAACACACGGCCGGCCTGCTGACGCCGGGAAGCCAGCGGCCTGGTGAGTGCACGCTCCCTCCCACACTACGCGTGGGGATGCTCAGGGTCCCTATGCGGTCATTAAGGGTGTATGCGCCTCCAACGACACCCACTCTCACAACAAAGAAGCTCGCCTTGCGTGGGGCCACCTCCCCTCGGCGCCACCGGCACCCCGGTGGGCGAGGAGCGAGCCCGCCCACCCGTCCGTCCGCCCGTCCCTCGGCGCTGCCCCCCGTCCGGGCTCAGGAGCTGTTCCCCGGCGGGTGCAGCGGCGCGGAGGGCCCGCACGGGGGAACGGGCGCACAGGCCTCGCAGGGGACGAGAGCGCGCGACGCAGCCCAGAGCCGGGGTGGCGCCCAAGGGGCGCGCGGCGACGCCGCCTCCAGCCGCGATTTAAAGGGCAGCGAGGGGCGGAGGGATCCCTGCCGACCCTCAGCGCGGATCCCTCCGCCGCGGGCGCAGCGAGAGGACGACTCGGCTGGGCTCCCTCAAAATTCGCTTTTTGTCCCTCCGCCGCCGGGAGCACCCAGCGAGGAACTCGTTTCCTGTCCGTGTTTCTCCGCCTCCCCCACCCCCCCGCGAGGCCCGTAAAAGCAACAGAGGCGGCAGGGGTGGCGCGAGCCGGCGTGGTGTCCCTCCGCCCGGCCGAGGGCACTCCTTTTCGTGTCCTTCCACCGTTCCCGGGCGGCGTCCGGACGGCTCACCGGGGGCGGCGACGCGTCTGCGGCGCGAGAGGCGAGGCTCACGGCGCTATGAGGTGAAGGCGCCCGGACACCGGCGGCGGCGCGCGCGGCGCCAGGACCCGGGACGCGGACCCCCGGCGGAGGCGGCCTCTGGGACGCCGCTGCCGCGCGAGAGGCGAGGTGAGGCCGGGCGCGGGGACGCGGGGGCGCGGCGCGGTGGGGGCGGGGGGCTCCGGCCGCGGCTGGGACTTATTTCCCGGCAGCGGATGGAGCGGACGGTGCTGCGGCGGCAGGCGCCGCCATCTTGGATTTTACTCTCCATTTTTCTCGGGAATTATATTTTGGTGATTAATTTTCTGGGGGGCCGGGAAAGTGCCGCCCGGCAGCGCGGATCCCCCCCAGCGCGGCGGCCGGGCCGCGGGGCCGCGACGCGCCCCGAGGAGGAGCGGGCAGCGCCCGGCGGTGAGCGGGGGGGCAGGCGCGGCGCGGGCGTGCGGGGGCGCCGGGCGGCGGCGACGGCGGCGGGCTGGGGGCGGGCCGGCGGGAGCGGGGGCGCCGGGCCGGGCGGGGGCCGGGGGCCGGGGCGCGGGGGGGGGGGCGGCCGGGGGAGGGGCGCGGCGGCGGCGGCGGCGGCTGGGCGGCCGGTCGGCCGGCCGGCGGCGGCGGCGGCGGCGGGCGGGGGCGCGGGCCCTGCAGTGGGCGCCGCCGCCGGAAGGGAGCGGTAGCGGCCGCCGGGCAGCGCGGGGCCGGGCAGCGCCGGGGCGGCCCGCGGCCGCACGAGGGGAGCAGCCCCGCCGCTCGCGATTGGGGGACTCTGTTTTCCCTCTTCTCCAATGGGCAGCCGTGATCGGGCTCGCCCAATCTGCTACCTCTGCCGCGCTCCACTTCGGGTTGTTTTTGTTTGGGCTCGAGCCTCGATTCAGGGCTCCTCCGGGGCGCGTCCCCCACCCCTCCCCGTTCCTCCGCCGACGGCGGCGCCGGCCTCGGGCCCCCTCGGGCCCCGGCCGTCCTCGCAGAGTGTCGGTTGTCCTTCTGCAAACCCACAGGTGATGGGTATCGGCGTCGCTCCCACCTGCGAGGGGCGGGGAGGGGGGGGGGACGTGTTTTCGAGGTGACAGCGGGACCCAGCTTGCGGGAATGGTGTGGAAGCACGTTGGACCCGGAGGAATATTCTCGCTCGCTCTCTCTTTGGGCTCCTCTGACCCCGCTCTGGAGCTGTCACTTCCGACCCGTCGAGGGGGGAAGCTAGGATTTGCTAGGGAGGTGGACACGTGTTCTTTGAAGGTGGTGTTTAGGAACTCGCCAGGTGACACGGAGTCCCGCGGCGGGGTCTTGTGTAGAGTAGCGGCAGATGAGTTGGTCGGTCGTGACTGTGATTCTTCGTCGGGACTTTTTTGGACTTGAGCTGCTTTCAGCTCAAGTACAGTTGAACGTGGGCTTCCAGGTCCGAAGACGGCTGCGTGGGATCATCAGTGGAAGCAGTTGCCAGCCGAGACTTTTCCCTGAAGTGTTTGCTATGGAGGACACGCCTGTAACTTTTGAAGATTCATAGTGAAAGCATAAATACTTTGAAAAGGGCCCAGAGTGGGGGGAACATCTTTGCGGGAAATAACCGCCGGCAACTCGTACGTGTTGGAAAACGTAGCTAAAGAGTTACTTGTTGTACGTACACGTTTATCTTGTAGCGGAACGTTTAGCCACTTGCAGCGTAGGTGTGTCCCCGTCGCTGTCGGGACGCCGTGTATTCCAAGAGTAAAGTCCACAAACGCTTTAATCCCAGCATGTGGGGGAACTCAGGCCCATTTTCCAATTTTTAATCTCTAAACATTCTACATTCTGCTCTCCCTTTCCGAGGCCCTAGCGCCACGAGCTTCCCATGCCTGGCATCTTTTGGTCACATCCTGCCCGGCCTTCCTAGCCCCCTCCCCCGGGCCCCCATCCTTCAGAAAGGCCCAGTGAGAGTGTTACCTGCTGGAGGGACCTGCTTACGTCCCTGGACGGTGCAGGGACCAGGGACGGCCGGCTCCGGAGGCCGCACACTTCCTCTGAGCTCCCTGAGCAATTGTTACTTGGTATTGTATTTGGTTACTTGCCTGTCCCTTCAGCTTTCTTGTGAACTTGTGGGGTTATTGTTTATTTCCTCTGCCTGGGGGAGGCATTTGATGAAAGTGAATTTATTAGTCTGCAAGTTACTGAGGTTGGTAGCTTGTATTTAGTTTTTGAAAGATGTCAGTTCTGATGTTGCTTGAAAACATTGTCGTTAACAAAGCAACTTAGTTTGAGAGTGAAAGAAGTATTGTGGATTCTTAGTCTTCAAGAGAAGATGAGTGGAGGACTCAGTTTTGCACCCGTGAACTTCGAAACCATATTCTTTCAAAAGTCATTCATTTCTAAGTTCTCTCTTACCGGTATGTTCACCTGTCTTCTGAGACCCACTGAACTGCTTTGCGTACTTGAACCAGATACCAGTGGGTATCCTGGGGGGAGGTGGAGGAGGGTTGGGGGGGTAGGGCAGAGCATGATGTGAAGAAGTGGTCACAGGTTGTTTGCGTGTCCAAGCATAGTGTTTTGTGGGTGGGGGATGCCGGTGTGTCATTTTCCCCTTGGGTCATACAAATCTGGGGTTGAATCTGATTTTTCTCTACATAAGATAATGTGAGAATGTGGCCCATTTGTGTTGCAAAGACCTGTGTAGCCTGTGAACAGCTCCCCTGTCCACAGGAGTGGCCTTCCTGTGGCTTATGAGCAAATTCTTTTGGATAAACCATGTGGATTACGTTATTTTACACTCTTGCCTACCATACATGAGCTTTATTTCCTCTCCGCTCACCAAAATCCTTCTCCATGGAGCAAAATTTACAGGACCGTGTTCTGTGTTAGCCCTAGGACATGGTAATTTTTGAGTTTTCCATGCAGCGGACCATGTGTCTTTGCTCCACTCTGGCACAGTGTTGGTCACATAGATACACTGAATAAACAGGGAGAGAGCTTGGGGTAGTTTTATCTCAGATACAGCTATATGCAATAGAAAGACATTTTCTTTATAGGATGTAACTTAATTTTTCAGTCTGATTCTTAGTTTTTATTTTGGGGGGAAAAAGCTTATTTTACTGGCCTGTCTTGATGTAGGAAATGGTTTTAATTGCTGTAAGAAGCACAAGCCCACATTATTACAAGATAAAATTAAAACTAGCTAATGCACTTTAAATTGCAATCATTAGGGTGTTCTAAGCATTAGAACACAGTGATTTGAAGAGTAATTTCTTGGGTAGACTGCCAACTTTGAACTCCTAAAACAACTTTATATTTGGAGCTCTTAAGTTTGAAATGGGACTTAAGCCTTGAAGTTTTAATTAATGCCTGAGTTCCATTGAACGAGCTGTACAAGGAAGGGGTCCTAGCAAACAGTAGGGAGTGAGTACCCTAGGGCATTGTCTAAAGGGTTTTCCTTAAAAAAGATTTTTTTTTTTTTTAATTTAAGTGGAGGCGCCTGGGTGGCTCAATCAGTTAAGCATCTGACTTCGGCTCAGGTCATGATCTCACGTTTTGTGGGTTCAAGCCCCGCATTGGGCTCTGTGCTGATGGCTCAGAGCCTGGAGCCTGCTTCAGATTCTGTCTCCCTCTCTCTCAGCCCCTCTTCCATTCGTACCCTGTCTCTCTCTCTCTCTCTCAAAAATAAATAAAACGACAACAAAAAAGACTTTTAAATTTACTTAAGTGATCTCTACACCCAATGTGGACCTTAAACTTATGGCCCCCAGATCAAGAGTGGGAAGCTCTACTGACTGAGCAGCCAGGTGCCTCTGTCTAAAGGATTTAAAAAAAAAATTTTTTTTAACGTTTTATTTATTTTTGAGAGAGAAAGTGTGCGTGTGGTGCTGGGGAGGGGCAGACACACACACACACACACACACACACACACACACACACACACACACACACACACACACACACACACACACACCCCCCCCCCCCCCCCCCCCCCCCCCCCCAAGTAGGCTTCAGGTTCCGAGCTATCAGCACAGAGCTTGACATGGGTCTCAAACCCATGAACAGTGAGATCATGACTTCAGCCAAAGTCAGATGCTTAACCAACTGAGCCGCCCAGGTGCCCGGGATTTTTGTTTTTATGTGTATTTGTTTTCGGAGTGACTGGGTGTGCATGTGTGTGAGAGTGGGGGAGGGGCAGA
This sequence comes from Puma concolor, assembly GCF_028749965.1. Lineage (NCBI taxonomy): Eukaryota > Metazoa > Chordata > Mammalia > Carnivora > Felidae > Puma > Puma concolor. The sequence goes on from NC_141676.1 coordinate 4,597,413, forward strand.
GAGGTCGAGAAAGAGAATTCCAAGCAGGCTCTGCACTGTTAGTGAAGAGCCTGACACGGGGCTTGGTCCCACAAACCATGAGGTCACTACCTGAGCCCAAATCAAGAGTTGAACGCTTAACCAGCTGAGCCACCCAGGTGCCCCTAAAGGGTTTTTAATGAGGGAAAGTTTAACACCTTTCTTTAAAATCTTCCTACCAACTCTACATCGTCCCCTCCCCCCCACCCCAGATTCTACAGATCTGTTTTTACTTTAGTTATTATTGCAATCCCTTTTCTTCCCCCTAATTTGGTATTTCCTAGAATATAGAAGTCTTGGCTGAGAGGAAAGGTCATTCCTGACCAATATCTAACCCTATATTTATTAATGTGATCTGAGTTTCTCTTTTCCGAGTCAAATGGAAGAAAGTACTTATCACTTACAAATCTGTTTTGATCAACAGACATATTCCCAAATTTTCATAACATATACCTTCATTTAACTGCATGACAGGATTTTAGTAAAACCTTGGATTGCAAGTAACTTGTTCTGAAAGTGTTCTGCAAGACAAGCAAACATTTCGAATAAATTTCAACTTGATAAATGAGCAGTGTCTTGCAGTACGAGTAGTATGTGATGCCAGATGTCACATGATCCCAACTGAGCCAATGGTTCTTGAAATTCGCTTTGATACACAAGTGCTTTGGACTACAAGCATGTTTCCTGAACGAATTATGCTTGCAAACCAAGGTTTTACTGTATTTTAATTTTTTTAAATCTTTTTTTTTTTTTTTCAACGTTTATTTATTTTTGGGACAGAGAGAGACAGAGCATGAACGGGGGAGGGGCAGAGAGAGAGGGAGACACAGAATCGGAAACAGGCTCCAGGCTCCGAGCCATCAGCCCAGAGCCCGACGCGGGGCTCGAACTCACGGACCGCGAGATCGTGACCTGGCTGAAGTCGGACGCTTAACCGACTGCGCCACCCAGGCGCCCCTTAATTTTTTTAAAGTTTATTTTGAGAGAGACTGCATGTGCATACATGAGTGGGGGAGGGGCAGAGAGACAGACAGACAGACAAAGAGAATCCCAAGCAGGCTCTGTGCTGACAGCACAGAGCCCAGTGGAGGCTCGACTCACAAACTGTGAGATCATGACATGAGCCAAAACCAAGAGTCAGACATTTAACTGACTGAGCCACCCAGGTGCCCTGATTTTTACTGTTTTAAAGGAATGCCACGGGGAGAATCCATCCATACAGAAAAGACTCATAACCTTATTTTTGTAAAGCTGCATTAATGTCTAGCGTTAGCTTAAAACAACTTTTGAGGGGCGCCTGGGTGGCGCAGTTGGTTGAGCGTCCGACTTCAGCCAGGTCACGATCTCGTGGTCCGTGAGTTCGAGCCCCGCGTCAGGCTCTGGGCTGATGGCTCGGAGCCTGGAGCCTGTTTCCGATTCTGTGTCTCCCTCTCTCTCTGCCCCTCCCCCGTTCATGCTCTGTCTCTCTCTGTCCCAAAAATAAATAAAAACGTTGAAAAAAATTAAAAAAAAAAAAAACAAAAAACCCAACTTTTGACACCCATATTGTTTGGAGGCAGTGAGTTAGAGTGGATATATTATTTTTATATAGTTGGTGATGGAACCAGGAACCATTTGCATTCTAAAACATTCTCACAAGAGGAAGAAAAAAAGTCACTAATTTCTGTAGTCATTGATGCTCTCAATTATGTTTTGCTCTAAATTATGGTTTGCTTCACAGTTTTGCATCCGTCATGCTAAAGGGTTCCTAGAACCAGTTTGGCCACTTACTGCCTCTGGCTCCCGCCGGTGCCAGCCAGATTTTGGGCTGTCGGATGTGTGTGAGAGACAGACTCAGACACTACACAGTCTTCTAGCGTTGTGTGCAATTATGACTACATTACATATAATTCTGGAGCTGGATGAAGGACCATTGGAGTAAGAACCAGTACCTATGTTTCAGTCTGCTCTGTCATTACTTATATAAGACATTGGGCCAAGCCTCAGCTTTGTCAACTGAACTTTAATCTCGAGATCCCTTACAATTCTAAATTACATTTTATCTTTTACATTTAATTGCTATCCTATTTTCTTAACTTCTAAGAGCTATTTTAATATTTTGACATCTCCCAAGCACCTGGGTGGCTCAGTCGGTTGAGTGTCCGACTCTTGACCTCAGCTCGGGTCTTGATCTCAGGGTGGAACCCATGCTGGGCATGAAGTCTACTTAAAAAAATTTTTTTTTCTTATATCTCTAATTGGTAAGACATAGTTCATCTATATATCCTATGTAGTTTTTCCTTTTTTTTTTGAAATGTTATTGAATTGATCTGTAGCTTACAGTCAGTTGGGTTTTAGAATTGAGAGACTAGAGCTTATCAGTGGCTCCAAAAGCTTGATGGCTTCTACTTCTGCACGGCTCCTATTTGTAAGTCGCATCTCTACAAGATGTCTTTGTTTTCTGTTACAATAGTACACAGAAGAAAAAGCAAACAGACGTAGGGGAGCATTCCCTAGTGATAAGCCTCTTTATTTATGGGTGATGCACATGTGGCTCAAGTATTGGAGTAAACCCCAGACGTCAGTTCAAACACTAGGGTTTTAGAGCCAGCCTTACCATCAAATAGCAATTTGACTTCAGGAAAGCAACTTTGTCTCTGAGCTTCAGCCATCTCATTTGTAGTGTCAGTATCCGTCTCACCTGCCTCAAAGGATTGCCATGCCGGTGAACCCTGTCATGTGTTAGGGTGAAACAGGCACCTGTGTTTTAACTTGAGCATCTTTATCAGAACTTCTGCCCAGCAGAATTTCCTTGATGGCATTGGGATTGCCTCGCAGGCAGAAGGCCCCTTCAGGGAAGGGTCATCCCTTTTTCCGCTACTGCACCTTTCTGCCCTCTTCTTCAGATACCCAATTTTCACGGGCTTCCCTTTGGATTTGCATGGTCTCCCACCCCATTAACCATGCCCGATGTTCCTAAAAGCTGAAGCTCACATGCGCCCTCTAGCGTTCCACGGACACAACCAGTATTCCAGCACCACGAACAGTGCCCGCCTGATGGCTCCCAGTAGGTTCTTGATAAATGGTGGATTCTACCTCTGCAGAATGATTCATTTTGTCTGTCTGATTTGTAGAACAAGGGTGCAGTAACTGATACAGCATAATGATCTCTGAGGAGTATTTTTATTTTCAAGGAAATGCTTATGATATTGCATGACGTGGAGCGATACGTATTTTTAGCAAGAAAACCAACCTACTCTTAGGAAGATGAAGTTCTCCCCACTGAGGAGTAAAGGGGGGCCTGATCCTTCAGCTAGTGAACCAGTGGAGTCTGGGGCTAGAGAGGCCATATGGAGACCTCTCTGCCCTTCAAAAGAGAAAAACAAACCTCACTCAGGGTCCAAGAGGATTTAGACAAAGCCAGTTGCCTCAGAAAATATTTGGTGCTTACATGTAAATAGGTACCAGGAGTGTTTTTGACACCCCCCCCCAAAAAGGTGATTTTTTTTTCTATATATGTACTCTTTATTTTCCCTGATTATCCAATGTCAAGTCTGTTCCCACATTATTTTCTTTCCCAACATCCTATTTGTTCCCTTTAAGGCTCTTCCTGGAATTTGTGGTTTCATACTTACTGGGTTGTTTCTCTTTCCACACTGTCCTCTGAGCTCCATGAAATTAGGAACCGTGCCTCTTTTGTTCTAGGTTCTTACTCTTCAAATACGGGGCCGAGTATGTTTAAGATTTTGTCTGCATCAGGATTGTACCGCTTCCTTCATAGTGTCGAGAGTGTACGGGCTCGTAACCCAGCCTTGGCTTAACTTGTTTCTGATTCTCTAGGGCCTGCTCTCACTTGTAAAATGGGGATGATAGCAGGGGTGTTGTGTACGTCATTGTGCATGTTTGATACTTTAACTGTATGGAGAGTGCACGTTGCAGAACGTAATGTTTTTATTCAGTGTTAACAAGCACGTGGAAAGGGGCTGTGGCGGGCGTAAGTGACATGGGCATACAGGTGCCAGCACAGTTCTCCGATGCCGGTAAGAGCAATCTTGTGAAAGTGGTGCCTGGAAAAGAGGGCTGAGAGGGCTCTCTGTCGTGGTGGGGACTGCCAGGCCACCCCTGCTGCGTTCTTTTCTTCGCTTGTGTCTTGAGCAGACGTTTACTTAGCTGTGTGTTGGACGATGTGCCAGGCCCCTAACTGCACTTATCCCCAAACTAAGCGGGTGCTGCTTTGCAAGACCCCCGTTTCTCTCCCAGTGTGTGCCTCTTGCCCCTTGTATTTCTTCTCTCTTCCCTCTTCCTTTCCTTCTATTTAACTGCCCATGATAAAACTCAAGTTTTTTTTTCCTTTGGCTTCATGTATTGGTAGCATATTATCTTGTCAGAAGTGAATTACTTTGGGCAGGGAATTTATGTCCTGAGCCTGTTTCTTTCAGTCCAAGGCAAAAAGCTCTGAAGTTCTGTGATTCTTTGAATTGAGAGAATGTTGAAATGCTTGGGAACCTGTAAAGTCCTTTTGTTAACGTTACCGTCTTAACAGCCTGCACTTTTCTCCTGAATTATGATGTCTTATGAGCACTTCACTTGGGTTGTGACCCCCTTCTCAAATTGAGTACATTTAAGCTTTCTCATCTTTCCTATAAACCTGTTCCGTCTTTAGTCCCTAATTCAGTTAACGGCAGTCTTGCAGTCTCCCCGGCTAGAGACTTCTGACCTGTCTTAAATTCCTTTCTGGTCCTCACCACCTGTGTCTGATTTGTTACCAAGTCTTGCCAACCTTCCATGTGAAACACCAGAGCTTTTTCTCCACTGTCCACTGGTCTCGTTGATTTAATTTCCTCTCTGCCTCCAGTCACGTGCATTTTACCACTAGGATACTTTACGGAGTACAGTTGAACAAATTCTGCAACCTTTCCTCTGTATAACCCCCCCCCAAAAAAAAAAGAAGTTCCTATTTCACAGGATGTGAGAATTAAATGGTAATGAGTGAGGGGGTATTATTTTTTTTTTTTAAAGTGCAGTTACAGTGGGGTGCCTGGCTGGCTGAGTCGGAGGAGCACTTGACTTCTTCATTTCGGGTTGTGAGTTCAAGCCCCACGCTGGGGTAGAGATTACTTAAAATCTTGAAAAAGAAAGTGGGAGTTGCAGTAAGGAAAAAATGTTTCACCAGAAACACATCAAGTGGGATTCCACTGTAACAAAATCTGTAGTCCCTCTGGTTGTTGACGTGTGAAGGTGTAGTTTGGTATGATTTGTAATCATACATTGTTGCCAGAGTCACATTCCTTCTCTTCGGGAGCAGTAGGACAAGCAAGGCTGGTCTCTGTTCTGTAGCATAAATCTGGTATTTTTTTATTCTCTTGAAAATTTGTATTTCTTTTAGTGGGTATGGTGATACGATATTTTTCTTGAGAGAGTCATAACTGTAAGATAAGGAATGGAGGGCAAATTTCTGCTTGATTTTTTTTTTTTTTTTTTTTTTAAGTTTATTTAGTTGAGAGAGAGAATACCAAGCAGGCCCAGTGCTGTTAGCACGGAGCCCAGCGCGGGGCTCAAACTCCCAAACCGTGAGATCATGACCTGGGCCGAAACCAAGAGTCAGATGTTTAACCAACTGAGCCACCCAGGTGCCCCATTTGCTTGATTGTTTTAAGTTTTGTGAACAATGCAGCAACCTGTCTGACCCTCTGTTTCCGTGTTTGTGGCCTGAAAAGAGGGGATGGTTGGAGATCTTTATTTTATTAGCAATTTCTGCTTGTTAAATCCTGTGCCAAACCAGGGAGGTGGGCCCTATTTTCATTGTACTCATGAGGCATTTGTGAGGTTGAATGACCCGTCCATGGCTGTACTGCTGGAGGGTAATGAATGGGGCCGGAGCGGAACCTAGGTGCATTGACCCCCATCCATCGAGAGCCACATTCTGAACCCTCTGTGCTCTGCCCCTTGCAGACTTAGCCTTGGCCTTTAAGACCTGGCCCAAGAGTCACCTTTTGGAAGTTTTTCGTCACCCTTGTCTTTGCCCTGTGAGAATGGATGGATTGTTCTTTGTTCTACTTACCTCCTATCTTCTGAGGAATTATTGGCTGTACTTACAGACTTTTGACACTAGGTGGCATCTGTTTATAGAAAAGTAAAATGCTGTTTGGGTCCCAGGGAAGAGTAACAAAGGAAGCATCCTTGATTTTATTTATAGGCTCTACTAGGTAAGCAAATGGGTCAGATGTGGAGAGATGGGGAAGCAGGTTGTTTTGTTTTGTTTCTGTGGAATTTCTCCCGACAACCGCATCAGCTAACACCTATATTTTGGAAATGCTACTGAGACAATTGGAGACACGAATCCTTTGTTGTGATACATATCGGATGTGGATAAATAAAGACTGATGAATCAGTACATTTCATACTACAACCATTAGAGACGGGTTGATTACACACTCAGTCGCAGATCAGTGGCCGAATAAGTGGGTTTGAGTGTTGTGATGTCTGCTCGTGGACTTACCAGGAGTGCATGTTTTGCTGTTTCAGATGTTCTGCTAAATGAATAATCTCCTCTCTGGGTTTTAACTTTCGTTTTTATTGTAAAATGTTTACATGAATATAAACAAATGTGCAATCGTAACACTTCTACGGAAGGTCTTGGTTATCTGGGGTTAAAGCACAGCACCTCAGCAAAATGTGTGATTGAGATGCTAGCTTTATCTTCAAAATCTGTATCTCTCTCTCTGTAGCCATGATTTATAATGGCAGTTGAAGGGGGAAATAACCGTTTTTATTTTTTTATTTAAAAACATTTTTTTTAACGTTTATTTATTTTTGAGACAGAGAGAGACAGAGTATGAATGGGGGAGGGTCAGAGAGAGAGGGAGACACAGAACACGAAACAGGCTCCAGGTTCTGAGCTGTCAGTACAGAGCCCGACGCGGGGCTCAAACCCACGAACCACGAGATCATGACCTGAGCCGAAGTTGGACGCCTAACCGACTGAGTCACCCAGGTGCCCCATAATAACCGTTTTTAAAAGTATATTTAAAACAACTTTTTAAAGGTGTTTATAAGTTTTTCCTGTGATATGTTGCAATTTTATGTGTTTTGGGGGTCTGGTAACTGTAAAGCATTTTTCCTTTGGTTTACTTTGTCATGGTCTCTGTGTTAGTTTCTTGTGGCTGCTGTAACAAACTGCCACAAATCTGGTGTGTTAAGACAGCAGCAGTGTATTCTCCGCTGGGGAGGCCAGAAGTTCGCCCGCTGTTTCACAGGGCCAAAATCAAGGCGTGGTATGGCTCCCCCTGGAGGCTGTGGGACAGAAGTCTGTTCCTTGCCTCCCCTAGCTTGTACGTCCTTGCCTCTCCTGTCAAATCTCCCTCTGCTGCCCTCTTGTAGGGTCGCTTGTGATAGCATTGAGAGCCCACTCAGATAACCTGTTTCGTTTCAGAACCCATAACTTAACCGCCTCTCCAAAGAACCTTTGCTTTATAAACATTCACAGGCTCCAGATTAGGACCCGATATCTTTGGGGACCGTTCTCCAGGCTGCTATAGTCTCCTTTGTAGCAGTTAGCACTACCATTTCAGCATGATTCATGATCCTGTGTCTGGCCATCATTTTATCCTGAAAGGGGGTGGGTGGAGCATTACGATGCATTGTGGGAAATTGCTCCCAGTCTGGTGCCATCTCTTGCCGCATCAGAAGGGCCTTTACCACCTGGGGCTGCCTGGGGATGCTGTTAAGTTGGCTGAAGCAAACCGCTTGATCGCTTTGGCTCTACAAAACCTGGGGAAAAAGAAGAAATGATACTTACTCGTCTGACTTAGCAAATGACACTTCTTTCTGACAGTATTTATAAGAGCAAGTTGTAAGGTTACAAGTCTGATCATAAATTCACGATAGTGTTCTCGAGTGCTTAACTGTCTTGTCAAAATGTATTATAGGCTTAGCGTGTTGTAACGTGGGCTATTGATCACACGTGATTCTGATAGCTTTGCGGGGGCTTCTTCTATTGGCCTGATAGTATGGATTATTATTTTAGGATTCTGTGGGACCCTGGATATCTATTGATTACAGATGGATTTGGCATAATTTGATAAAGACAGATTTGCAATTCTTTGATATATCATGGTGGAATACTTTTGTAACTTTAGATTCAAAAGAAAGTACTAACCACCAGTTGGCCTGTATGTAGCAGTCAGGTTTGGGCCTAAAAAGGGAGATGTGCTAGGAACGGACCTGTGGCTTGTTGAGCCTTGTGCTAGGTGCCAGTGACCTCAGAGTGCACCTTAGCTAGCATCCGCTGCAGTGGGAAAGCCAGGTGTCGTCAAGCAATTACACGAAGAAGCGAGGACAGTTGAAAGAGAAAGCTTCTGGGGCGCCTGGGTGGCGCAGTCGGTTAAGCGTCCGACTTCAGCCGGGTCACGATCTCGCGGTCTGTGAGTTCGAGCCCTGCGTCAGGCTCTGGGCTGATGGCTCGGAGCCTGGAGCCTGTTTCCGATTCTGTGTCTCCCTCTCTCTCTGCCCCTCCCCCGTTCATACTCTGTCTCTCTCTGTCCCAAAAATAAATAAACGTTGAAAAAAAAAATTAAAAAAAGAGAAAGCTTCTAAGAAGGCAGCCTGTGGGACAGAGGACTGGGGGGTGGGGGGACTGATGGGCAGCCTGACCGCATCCCAGGTACAGAGCCCGTGTACACGCCTAGCACGCTAGCGGGATGAGGCCCCGGGCTGTGTCTGGAGGTCCGGCTGGAGCGCGGGGAGAGGGGCAGGGCCGCACCGTGCAGGACCTTTTGGGGATCAGCAAGGCAAGTTGTGTTACTGGTAGTTCTTAACAATTTCCAGATACTACTTGTGTTTCTGCTATTGCACGGAGGTTGGACATGTGAGGCCCCAGAAGGGAAATTGGATTTTTACTTCACTGGTGGGTTGCACTGACCCTAGCCTGTGCAGTCACTGCTGGCCCCGGGGGTGGGGGTGGGGGGGACACTTTTGTTCTTTGGGGGGGGGCTGTTTTCTCTCTGGACAGTGCTTTCTTTCATTTTTATGCTTTTGTGTTTGTCTTCCTTGTGCTTATTTTAACAACAAAGCTCCAGGGAGGCTGCGACTGTGGTACTGGAATATCACGGTCTCTAAGCAGAGGCGTCAGAAACTTGTGGAAGTATTTCAGTGACGTGTTAGACTTCCCTGATGTTTGAATTGCTATAATTAAGATTTTAGAAATTGGCTTTGACGACATACATAAAAATGAGGCAGAAGGATTTTTGTGATGTCTTATTTTCCTTTTAATATCTCTGTGTTCAAATTTTTATTATAAAAGTAATACATGCTCATTTTGAGAAGTTGAACCTTGTGAAAGATATACCGTGTAACAAAAAAATTGCTTGTGATCTCATTCTCTGGAGATAATTCTGTTAGCTATTTGGTGTTTCGGATTGTTTTCTTAGGATATTGTAGCTGAATCACTTGAAAATTGTTTGCTCTGTTTTTTCTCAGTAAAGTTTTTGAAAAGTCCTCCGGCAGGCTTTTATTTATTTATTTTTTAATCCTGCTTTTTAAAAATGTGTGCAGGGGCGCTTGGGTGGCTCAGTTGATTAAGCGTCAGACTCTTGATTTCAGCTTGGGTCATGATCTCACAATTGTGGGATTGAGCCCCACATCAGACTCCACAGTGAGCATGGAGCCTGCTTAAGATTAAGATTCTCTCTCCCTCTCTCTTCTGCCCCTCCCCCCTGCTAGCACTCTCTCTCTCTTTCAAAATAAATAATAAAGATAAACCTTAAAAACATGTGCTACCTTCTCAACCACATGGGACTTGTTTCTTTGCCATTGGATAATTTCTCTAAGATAAACTGTCTGAGACAAGTTCAACATGTAGTCTGGTTAGAGAATTATTTAAAAAAATTTTTTTTAAACGTTTATTTAGTTTTGAGACAGAGAGAGACAGAGCATGAACGGGGGAGGGTCAGAGAGAGAGGGAGACACAGAATCCGAAACGGGCTCCAGGCTCTGAGCAGTCAGCACAGAGCCCAACGCGGGGCTCGAACTCACGGACCGTTAGATCGTGACCTGAGCCGAAGTCGGACGCTTAACTGACTGAGCCACCCAGGCGTCCCTCTTTTTTTTTTTTTTAATGTTTATTTTCACAGAGACAGACAGAGAGAGAGAGAGAGATGGACCATGAAGGAGTGTGGGAGGGGCAGAGAGAGAGGGAGACAGAGGATCCCAAGCAGGCTCCATGCTGCCAGCACAGAGCCCGACTTGGGGACTGATCTCACGAACTGAGATCATGACCTGAGCCCAAATCAAGAGTCAGATGCTCAACCGACTGAGTCACCCAGGCTCACCTGGTTAGAAAATTCCTGATGGTGTCACAGGAATTATATTAAAATTCTTGATTTATTCAGAGTCATTGTTTTCATTTTACTGACAGTTTTTAAAATTCTGGTTTGTGTTTAAGACATTCAAGTAGGAAAGGATTGGAACAGAGTTTTCAAATTGAGCATGAGCAGTTAAGTCAGAAGTCACTCAACAGTCCATAACCCCTTGTGTGCCCATAAAGGGACAGTGGAAGGAGAGAAGGACATTGACGTTTGTTGATGCTCTGTCACTGCTGGAACAGTGCAGGCACTTGATGTGAACCAAGCACATTTTCTGTGAAACAACTCTGCTTCGCTTTGAAAATTTTTTAAGTATTGGGTTTTTTGTTTGGTTGGGGTTTTTTTTTTCCAATTATAAATAGATTTGCTGTAAACATTTGGAGGGTAAATTTTTTTATGTTCATCTCATTCCCCCAAAGCTAGGGAATGCTGTTGATGATTTGAAATGTGTGGTGTGCCTCTTACCTTAGTAGTATTATCATAGGAAGTTTCCTCTTTTTTTTCTTTATAAACTTCTTTGTAAATTCTTTTTTATGTTTATTTATTTTTGAGAGAGACAGAGACAACGTGAGTGGGGGCAGGGGGGTGGAGCAGAGAGAGAGAGGCTCCATGCTGTCAGCACAGAGCCCAATGCGGGGCTCGAACTCAGGAAACTGAGATCATGACCTGAGCTGAAACCAAGAGTCAGACACTTCACCAACTGACCACGCAGGCACTGTAAACATTTTTTATTTTTGAGTAATCTCTACACACACCGTGGGCCTTAAACCGCCACCCCGAGATCAAGTCATGTACTCCACCAGCTGAGCCAGCCAGGTGCCCCTAAAAAGTTTCCTCTTTAAATACAACTGTAAGTCTTTAAATATTGTCCTCTTGGAGTGCAGGTCTTTTAAAAAAAATTTTATTAACATTTATTTATTTTTGGGAGAGGGGATGGGGGGAGACAGAGCATGAGCGGGGAAAGGGCAGAGAGAGGGAGACACAGAATCTGAACCAGGCTCCAGGCTCCGAGCTGACGGCATAGAGCCCAGTGCGGGGCTCGAACCCATGAACCGTGAGATCATGACCTGAGCCGAAATCAGACTCTTAACAGACTGAGCCACCCAGGTGCCCCGTCGACCCTTTTTTGTAAATCCAGGGTTGATGGTAGAATCTGAAGAATCTGAATTCCTTCCCCACCTGTTGGTCCAGTGAAGCCACGCGAAGCGAATCTTCCTTTCCGGTTGACTCCAGAGTGGGTGAACCTCTCAGGGACACATACTGGCTGTCCCCGAGTGCTGCCTCAACTGCCCTTCCTTAGAGCCTGCTTGCACCGTTCTTGTTCTTGTGAGCACTCTGGAAAGTAGAGGGAGCCGAGCTTGTGCAGCCCCCTCAGGAATGCCCCGTTACGCTCAGGTGCTCTTTGTTATTCCTTTAGAAAAGGAATCTTCAGGGGCGCCTGGGTGGCGCAGTCGGTTAAGCGGCCGACTTCAGCCAGGTCACGATCTCGCGGTCCGTGAGTTCGAGCCCCGCGCCGGGCTCTGGGCTGATGGCTCAGAACCTGGAGCCTGTTTCCGATTCTGTGTCTCCCTCTCTCTCTGCCCCTCCCCCGTTCATGCTCTGTCTCTCTCTGTCCCAAAAATAAATAAACGTTGAAAAGGAATCTTTTTTTTTTTAATGTTTTTATTTATTTTTGAGACAGAGGGAGACAGCATGAGCAGGGGAGGGGCAGAGAGAGAGGGAGACACAGAATTGGAAGCAGGCTCGAGGCTCTGAACTGTCAGCACAGAGCCCGACGCGGGGCTCGAACTCACAGACCGCGAGATTGTGACCTGAGCCGAAGTGGACGCTCAACCGATTGAGCCACCCAGGCGCCCTGGGAATCTGTTTAAAAACTTGTTGTTAAAAAAGAGCCATATAAACTCTGAAGGCATGCTGATCTCAAATTAATCTTCCTTTCATCTCCCTCCCCTGAGTTTAATTTACATGTATTCTTTCGGTCACATGCAGCTTTCTCTCATTTGAAACAAATGACACAGGACTTAGGACTCTTTCTGTTCATTATTCCCTATGTTCCCCTCTGCCATCTAACTCTTTCCCCACGAGCCCATGTTTCAACACTTCACGTCTGTTCTCAGATCGTCAGCGGCCCATCTTGTCCTTGAGTTTTGATGCCTGAAAGAGCTTTGCCCTGTGAGCGTCTGCAGCCCGTGCCTGAGTCGGTCATGCGCTTCCTGAAGCGCTGGTCCCTGTTTGCTCTTTGCTTTTCCTCCCTGACTAGTTGCTCCTTTCAGTTGCCGTTGCTGCTGGGTCCTGGTCTGAGGGCGGCTCCCTGTGTCCTTAGCCTTCTTTCACTTGCACTCACCCCCTGGGTGATTGCATCTTGTCCCGTTAGGGCACCGGCCAGCCTGGACCAGTACTCCAGGCCCTTAGGTCCAGCGGCCCGTCTGGCGCCTGTCTCTCCTGGGCATCTCGAACATGACCGAAACTCAACTCCTGCGCCCCGACCCCTGCCAAAACCTGAGCTGCCTGTAGTCCTTGCCACCTCTGTAAATTCTGTGCTTCAATTTGGAGGCCTGTTAGAGTCCCATCTTTCCCACAGTCCGCTTGCAGATCCTGTCTATCTGCGAACCTTCAGAAAAGATCCCAAAACCAGTGACTTCTTGCCACCCGTGCTGCCCCAGGCCACTGGTTCATTGCAGTAGCCTCTTAACTGGTGCTTTCTCTCGTGTTCCCCACTTATTACTGGCTTCATTAGATCTGCTTTTTAAAAAGCATTTATCTGTGAGCTTTCCTCCACATAGCAAGCGGCTAGTGTGGGCCTTTAAAATTGTAACTTAGACCACGTCAGTCCTGCTTTCCATCTCCCTGAGAGTCCATGCCCAGGTGTCAGCAGTGGCTTTGACACTCTCCGTTACATGTTCTGGCACCCCTTCCAGTCTCCCTCCTGCCGCCTCCCTGCTTACCCCGCCGCAGCCACACTGGACTCTGTGCCGGTCCTCTGCACACCCACTGCTGCCTCCCTTTCCCACCCCTGTGTCACCTGAAACACTCCCTGCCACTTAGAAACCGCTTGATTTTCTCCAAGGTGCTGGCATTTAATTGCTAATTTGTTACTTCCGAGCGATTTTTTTCATTAGAATGTAAGCACAGATGAGGGCAGAAACCTGGTTTTGTCTTTTGCTGTATCCCCCGGGCCTGGAACCGGAATGTAATAGATGTCTAATAATTTTCCTGATTTACGCACTTGACCCTTGAACCCCCTGTGTGGTCAGAATTCCACATACAACTTTTGACTCCCCAAAAACTTAGCTACCAACAGTCTGCTGTTGACTGGAAGCCTTATCGACAAAATAAATGGTTAACGTGAGTTTTGTATATTACATGTGTGATATGCTGTATTCTGCAATAAAGCTCCAGAAGGTGTGATTAAGAAAATCCTAAGAAAGAGAAAACACATTTACAGTGCTGGACTGCATTTATCGGAAAAAAATTGACACAGAAGTGGATCCATGTTGTTCAGGGGTCAACCATATAGGGGAATCGGAACAGAGAGGGATTTGGCATCGTTACTCCGTTTAAGGAGTGACCGCTAGTCTTTGAGATTTTTTTTTCCTGCCAATTTTGGGGTAAATTTCAGGTAATTCTTACTTCTGAATATAGTGGCCAGTTGGTTCAGACGCTGTCAACCAAGCCAAGTCCATGGTGGTATTTGTGAGCCAGCTGTTCCCCGGGCCAGAGAGACCGCACTGTTGCTGATGTTGGGCGTGGGGCCGCTGTGGGAGCCGTGAAAGGCTTTAGGCTTTGCTGGCCTCCCCATGTTTCTCCACAGGCTACTACGATGTCAGCTGTGTGAGCTTTTGGGATTCCGTCTCCACCTTTAACATGTAAGTGTTCTTTCAGCTTGTGGTCTTAGAGGAAAGATGGCACCGATGGGAAGAGTCCGCACTCAGGAGGCCAGAACGGACAAACAGCGACCTCATGATTAGTAGGGCATACATTCATTTTGAGCTAAAATTTGTAAATAGCCCCCAAATTCTGATAGTTTCACTAGAACTGGTTTTTACAAAACAGTTCATTTGTGAGCTTGAGTAATGTCTTTTGCCTTAACGGTAACTGCCGCCGTCTGGACCAGGGGACCAGGGGACCAGGGGAGCGTGTGGGAGCCTCAGCTAGAAAGTATCCAGGCGGGCAGTGTAGTCATACCAGTGAAATTCAGCCGTGTTCTGTGACTGACGGCGTGATACCTTAGTATCTTAAAAGTTCAAACAAAATAATATCGGTTGACTGCAATAGAAGTGAGACTGGAGGGGCGCCTGGGGGGCTCACTCGGGACTTCGGCTCAGGTCGTGACCTCACGGTCCCCACGTCGGGCTCCGCGCTGTGTGAGGCACGCCTGAGATTCTCTCTTTCTGCCCCTCTCCTGCTCGCACGCACTCTCTCTACAACAAAACGAAACAAAACTTGTAAAAAATGAGGCTTGAGGTTATGAATTTGCTTCAGTTTGGATGGATCATTAATCCTCACCCTCATTTCATTGAAATTACGTATAATTTCTGTGTTCCACGCACTGGGCTGAAGTGTGCTGCTAAAATGACTTCTTGGCGCACTTTTCTTAATTCTCAGGGGAAAAAATTGGTCGATAGGTCTAATGTCCTCAGATTAAAATTTTGGCCTGTGTTCTTTGCCCTATCAGATGAGCTAGTGGATGAGGAAGTAACTGAGAACAATAGCTTTCACACCGAGTGGAGTCACAGTCACCTGGAGGGCTTATTAAAAGCAGGTTGCTGGATTTCACCCCAGGTTTTCTGCTTTTTATCTGAGTGAGAATCTCAGTTGGGACTTAAGTGGAGAGATTACTTACTGTTCCTTTTGTCCCTTAAATCTCTCCGAAGCCGCGTCGCTCTTTTCTGTTCCACGTGTGTGTAGTTCTATTTTGTGTCTCATCATCGAGGGATATCAGGACTCCTGAGTCCTAAAAACACATTCTCCAGCCATTGTCCACGAGTTGTGTGTTCCGTGAGGGCGTTCTCGAGATGGGCTTCCTCAAGGACCAGATGCACCTCGCCTGGTCCTGGTCCTGGTCCTGGTCCTGGTGCTGTCCTGGTCCTGTGAAGGTGCAGACTCGGGGCGGAGGCGGGAGGGCGGCAGTCACGTCTCAAGGAGAGGACTTGAGAGGGTCAGGTTATAACTGTGGTATTTTACAGCCTGGGACACATACAGAGATCGTTCCTGTTAGGCATAGGCCACACCTTCGTTTATTGATCCTTTCGTCACTCGAGGGCCCCGGATCCAGTTTGTGCTGGAGAACAGGAAAACGAGTTCTTGGCCTCAGGAACCCGGGCAGCGAAGGAGGCAGGCAGACCATTGCAGTGCAGCGACATAAGGGTTTTCACCTAAGTTTTGTAGTAGGGACGTCCACCTGAATCTGGCGGTGAGGGTCAAGGAAGACCCTGGAGCGTGAAGAGGTTGGCCAGACGAAGAGATGGGTCAGACTGTTACAGGCACAGGCGAGGGAAGAGTGTCGTGGGCCTTGCCTTTTTTCCAAGCTTTCTTTGTCTTTATGCTTCAGAAGCATACTGCTCCTAATTCCTCTGCCTCTTCTTCTGAGTACACATACAGGACATTTGGTCGTCAGTAGGTCTCGTGTTCAGTCTGATAAAACGTAATAATTGAAAAATCTCCAGCTTATAACCACTGTGTCTGTAGTTTTACCTGCCTTTCCTTTTTTTCTTTTTAATTTTTTTCATGTTTAGTTTTGAGACCGAGACAGTGCGGGTGGGGGGAGGGCCAGAGAGAGGGAGACCCAGAATCCGTAGCAGGCTCCAGGCTCCGAGCTGTCGGCACAGAGCCTGACGCGGAGCTCGAACCCACGAACGGTGAGATCGTGACCTGGGCTGAAGTCGGACGCTTCACCAGCTGAGCCACCCAGGCGCCCCGTACCTGCCTTTTCTGTTGTTCGTGCAGCGTCTTCTGGGTTTCGTGAGGCGGACAAGAACAATGAAAGGCTAGGCAAATGAAAGTTGAGTGCTAATTGAATTTAAGTGAAAGAGCCAGGAGAAGAATACATAGTAGAGAACGTTTGTAAACAGCATCCTTAGTACGGATCAGACATTCTTTACCTTTGTACGTAAGCGTGTGGCTCACACACACGCTTTACCACTGTGAATTCACACACGAGTCCTGTGACCGTGGAGGAGACCTGAGATCAGGTAAAAAATTCAGTGTTTCGTATTTTTGTTGGGTATTGTTAAAGGCGTGACCAAGTATACATTTCTGGAAGTACCTCAGAATAGTTTATCATTTGTGTTGCTCTGTGCGTTCGTAAAAAAATAAGGGAAGTCGGCCTCTGGGTGGTCTAGCGAGAGACCCTCGGGTGGCAGTGCCGGGTTCTCCTAGGGATCCTGCCCCCAGCCTGATTGTGTGGCTCTGGGCACGAGCGTCAGCCTCTCTGGCGTCAGTTCCACATGCAGATGGAAGGAAAAGTTCAGATAGCTCTGAACTTTTGTGTTTTTGCACTTTCTTATCCTGGAGCCTTTTTAGTCTGATTTATATTAGAGCATAATTCCATAATGAGGTGATGCCACGGACATCCCTTTCTGTGATCTGTTACACTCTTATTTCCAAAGGGCCTTACAGATTATGAGCATCCCTCACTAGCCAAATCATTCACTTCCCAAATTCAGCTAATTAAAATTCAGATGGTGAGGGATATCTCTATATTGGCAGATATTACAATTACTCAATTTTTTGTTGCTGTTGTAAAGGCAGACATTTCATGATGGGCAAGACTTTGATATTTGAGTATCAGTCCCTGAAGTACCTTGAGCATTGACTTCAAACTGACAACAGAAAGGCAGAGCTGTTGTGGACAAAGCTTGACTTAGACCCCTTTTCTTAAGCTCTCCTTGTAACAGGAGAGAACATCCTTGGGATTTTCTCACACAGTTAATACACTGTTCCCAAAACATGTAATTTTTTTTAATATTCATTTGCTTATTTTGTTTTTAAAAAAAAATTTTTTTTAATGTTTTCATTTATTTTTGAGACAGAGAGCATGAGCAGGGAAGGGGCAGAGAGAGAGGGAGACACAGAATCTGAAGCAGGCTCCAGGCTCCGAGCTGTCAGCCCAGAGCCCGACACGGGGCTCGAGCTCACAGACTGTGAGATCATGACCTGAGCCAAAGTCGGACACTCAACTGACTGAGCCACCCAGGCGCCCCTATTTGCTTATTTGGGGGAGAGAGAGAGAGAGTGCACAAGCAGGGGAGGGGCAGAGAGAGGCGGAGAGAGAGAGAGAATCCTGAGTGAGTTCTGTACTGCCAGCACAGGGCCCAACGCCGGGCTTGAACTCAGGAACTGTGCGATTGTGACCTGAGCCAAAATCAAGAGCCCGATGCTTAACCGACTGAGCCACCCAGACGCCCCTACCAAAACGCGTAATTTGAGCAGATTATTAAGCTGTACCTAAACGTCCGCATAACAAGGTGCAAAATTATTCTTACTGGCAAGCGAGAGATAGACACTTACGAGCACTTAACTCTTTGTCGGTGGCTGTTTGCAGCACAAGCAGTGAGCAACACGAGTGAATTCCTCTCCAGAGTCTGGGCGTGCTGAGTGACAGCACAGATGACACCGGATGGCTTGGGGAGCCGAGTGGTCCTTAAAGAGTGGAAACATTAGTTACTAAATTACCTTTTTTTTTTTCCTCCAAAAAAGTCTTTATTATTTATTACATACAGAGGGGAGGAGTTCAGTCCTTGGCTGCCACTCTCCTCACGGCTGCCAGGACGTCGCTCAGCACCTCTCTCGTCCTTTTGGCATGGATGTGCGTCCCCTCCCTTTTCTCGATGAACTTGTGGTGCGCTTGTCCTCGGAGGCGTCGGGCAGCGCATGGCGCACCTCGGGTGGCGTCCTGCACGAACTCGGGGTGTGCTTGGTGAGGGGGCCACGGCCGGGCCTTGGCTTGCTCCTGTCCTTCCCTCCTGGTGGCCCTTGCTGAGCGCCCCCCCCCACCCCACCCCCGCCAAACGCAGAGCCTGGGCTGCTGCTCCTCGGTGGCCCCTCGGTGGCCCCTCGGTGGCCCCAGCAGCCCGAGACGGAATTCCTTTCAATACTTTGTATCTTTCTCAAGGGTCCGGGCAGTATGGTCTCTTACGTACTTACCTCCCGGTTCTGTTTTTCATGTTTTGTTTTGTTAGGAGAGAACGTTGGAATTATTCTCTAAGCTATCTGAAGAGAACGACTCAATGCACCTGGGTCAGGCGGTCTGTGGGCATGAAGTGGTTGGGAGAATCCAAGAACATGGTGGTGAATGGCAGGAGGAGTGGAGGCAAGTTGTCTAATGACCATCCGCAGAGCCCGGCCAAATTGCAGCCCGCGGGGAAGGAGGCCGCGAAGGCCGGCAGACACGCGGTTGAGAGGAGGTCGAGCAGATGTATGTACACGATGCAACTGTCATTTCCGTTGTCGCGCGGGGCGGTGATTCTTCGCAGCTTGTAACGTGTATTCTGTCTCTGCTGTTTTCAAAACAAGTTTTCATGTGCTCCCAGCTAACGGTGCAGGTTTTTCTTTCCTTCTTTCTTTTTCACCCTTTCAGAGTTTTGACAGTCCTTACTCTCCTCTGACGTGTACGCCTCTAGTTCGGTGCTTAATAAGATCGCTTTAATTATGCT
This sequence comes from Puma concolor, assembly GCF_028749965.1. Lineage (NCBI taxonomy): Eukaryota > Metazoa > Chordata > Mammalia > Carnivora > Felidae > Puma > Puma concolor. Next base: position 4,616,425 of record NC_141676.1, read on the forward strand.
TTTGTATCCATAACTTTAAGTTCTATTTTGTAGCGTGGATGTCTGAATGGCTGACCTGCTCTATAAACTGTATTAAAGTGCTGCTGCTGAATTTCTTTGAAGTTCAAACTGTATTTTTATGTTTGATGTAAGTATAAGTATGTATCTCTTTGAAAACTGAGACGTGTGAATAATAAATTCAACTCTCATTTACAGGGGAAACGGAATTTAGGGCAGCGTCACAAATTGTTGCCGTTCCTTCCGTTTCTGTAGGGCGGACGGTGGTGTATCCCGACATCAGAGCACTGTTGATGACGCGTGACTTCTCACCTTGCTCCTCCTTGGTGAGGGTGGGGCTGCTTGTGGAGAGTTCAAGAAATAGTTCTTTTAAGAGCAGGACAGTGCCCCGGGATGCGTGTGAGCCTTAGGTAGGCAGCTGCCTTAGGTGAAGATACCCAGTGGCGCACAGCCGCGTGAGGGAGGACGGCTTTTTCCGTTCTTGTTTTTCCTGAGGTTAATTTAGCCCCTCCGGAACATCCTTCGTTTGCGTTGGAATTGGCCCGCTCTGAGTAGGGTTGGCTCTGCCTGGCATTTGGAACGGTTTCAGGTAGATTGCACCAGTCCTGACTGATTACCCTCATACCTGTTAGAGGTTTATGCAGTTTACGGGGCCCAGGCTGCCCTTAGCCTCTCCATATCAGAGCAGGTCACTGTGTCTGTAGTACACGAGGCAGAAATCCCTGCTCGGGGTAGGAGGGAGAGAGCCCAGGACTGGATAGATTTCTCCTATTCGTGGACACCCGCCCACCCTGTAGCACGTGACGGGAACCGAAAGGAATTGAGAAACGTAACGACTATAGCAGGGGTATTGGTTCCGGGCGGTAAATTAGGCGACTTTTTTTGGTCGGTTTTTAATTTTTCCATATTGCTGTTGGCCTTCTTTTTGGGCATCCCAGAGCAAAAAGGTCTTACAGTTGTTGGAGGTACGTGATAATTTAGAAAAACGATCGTTAGATGGGCTACGCTTTGCCGTGTGTAGACAGATTTAGAGGACAGGCTGGAAAAACCCAGAGAGTTGAAGACGGACAGCATCGTATTGAGTGTCATTGGACACGAATGATACAAAAAGAGAGCCAGTGATGAAGCAAAACAAAGCAATGTTCCATCTTAGGTAAACCTCAGTGATTTCACGTGACAGAGCCACAAAATACACGAAGCAGACGCTGACAGCATTGAAGGGAGAAACAGACAATTCAGTGATTTGGAGACGTCAGTTCCCCACTTTGAATAGCGAACAGAACAGTGAGGCAGAGGATGAACAGGGAAAGACTTAGACACTACCCTAAACCAGTGCTTCCTGACAAACATCTGTAGAACACTCCACCCACCAACAACGCACGTTCTTCTCAGGTGCACGTGGAACGTTCTTCAGGATAGGCCATAGGCTAGGCCACGCAACAAGTCTCAACAGACCTGAAAGGATTGGAGCCATACATCGTACGTTCTCTGACCACAGTGGAGTAAAATTAGAAGTGAATAATGGAAATTTGAGAGAATCACAATCGTTGACTCCTTGAAAAGCTCGACAAAGTCGGCAAACCTCTATCCAAGACTAATCAAGAAAAAGAGCAGAGTCAAGAATGAGAGAGGGGACATTACTGCTGCATTACAGAACTAAAAAAGGTTATAATGGACTACTCTGAACACTTGGATGCCAACAAACTCGGTACCTTAAATGAACAAATTCCTAGAAAGTCACGAACTACCAAAATGGATTCAAGAAGAAACACAAAAATCCAAATAAACCTGTAGCATGTAAAGAGGTTGAATCAGTAATTTTTAAAACACACTACTAAGAAAGTCTCAGGCCTGGATGGCTTTGTTGGTGAATACCGGCAGACCTCTAAAGAGGAATCAACACCAGTTCTTTACAGACTGTTCCAAAAAGTAGAAGGAAAGGGAGCACTTCCTCATGCAATAAGACCAGTATTAACTCTGCTACCAACACCAAAGACCTCACAAGAAAAAATACCCTAAAAAGTACAATATATCTATTAAAGTATGGACACAAAATCCTCAACAAGATACTAACAAACCAAATCCAGCAACAAGTGAGAATGATTCTGTTGCATAAGCAGGTGGGATTTATCCCAGGAATGCAAAGTTGGCTTTAAACCTGAAAATTAATGCTCCCACTTCAGTAGCATGATGGACAAAACCCATATGATCATTCCAATAGATGCAGAAAAAGCATTTGACAGAATTCAGCACCCTTTCAGGGTAAAAGCACTCAACAGAGTAGGAACGGAAGGAAATTCTTCAACCTGATAAAGGACATCTACAGAAACCCACAGCTCATGTCCTACTTAATATTGAAAGACCAGTAAATGCTTTTCCCCTAAGATCAGGAACAAGACGAGTATCTTTTCTCACTGCTTCTGTTCACTATTGTGCTAGAGGTTCTAACCACAGCGTTTAGGCAAGAAAATGAACTAAAAGGCATTCAGGTTGGAAAAGAAGTAAAAACCATCTCTCTTTGCAGACGACGTGATTGAGGAATCCACTAAAAAACATTAGAGCTTGGGGCGCCTGGGTGGCTCAGTCAGTTAGGCGTCCGACTTCAGCTCAGGTCATGATCTCACTGTCTGTGAGTTCGAGCCCTGTGTCGCGCTCTGTGCTGACGGCTCAGAGCCTGGAGCCTGCTTTGGATTCTGTGTCTCCGTCTCTCTCTGCCCCTCCCCTGCTCATGCGTGCGTGCGCGCTCTCTCTCTCTCTCTCTCTCTCTCTCTCTGTCTCAAAAATAAATAAAAACATTAAAAACAAACAAAAAACATTAGAGCTTATAAATGAGCTCAGCAGTATAGATCAGCACGCAAACTATAAAACTTACAGTTTGAAAACTGCAAGACATTATTGAAAGAAATTAAAGAAGACCTAAATAAATGGAAAGACATCCCATGTTCATTGATTAGAAGACTTAATATTGTTATGATGGCAGTACTCCCCAAATGATCTACAGATCTACAGGGATCTGTAGGGATCTACAGGGAGCGAACGCAGTCCCTATCAAAATCTCAATTGGCTTCTTTGCAGAAATTGACAAACGGATCCTAAAATTCTTGTGGAAATTCAAGGAACCCAGAGCAGCGAAAACAGTGTTGAGAAGGAACAAAGATGGCACACTCACTTCTCAGTTTCAAAACTTACTACCAAGCTGCAGTGTTGTATTTGGCTAGACACCTATCCATGGAATAGAATCAAGAGTCTGGAAATAAGCCTTCATGTTTGTAGTTGATTGATTTTTGACAAGCATGCAAAGAAAATTAAGCGGGGAAAGAATAGTCTTTTAATAAATGGTGCTGGGAAAACTGGATATCCACATGCAAAAGAATGAAGTTGGACCCTACCTCACGGTATGTGTGAAAAATTAAAATGGATCAAAGGACCTTAATTATAAAATCCCTGGAAGAAAACAAAAGCATACATCTTCATGACTTTGGATCAGGCAGAGGTTTCTTAGATAGGACACTAAAAGCACAAGGAACAAAAGAAAAAAGGTAAATTGAAATTCATCAGTATTAACAAACTTTTGTGCTTTAAGGGATTAACATCAAGAACATGAAGAGACGCTCACAGAAGGGGGAAAAACATTTTAAAATCACATATCCATCCGATAAAGGACTAGTATCTAGAATATATAAAGAACTGTTACAAGTCAGCAGTAAAAGACACTCCAATGTCCTTCTTTCTCTTTCTCCCTGCCTCCCTCTTTCTTTCCTTCCCTTCCTTCCTTGCTTCCTTCCTTTATGAGAGGGAGAGAGAGAGTGTGCACAGGGAAGGGGCAGAGAGAGGGAGACAGAATCTCAAGCAGGCTCCACGCTGCCAGCGTAAAGCCTGATGTGGGGCTTGAACTCACGAATCGCGAGATCATGACCTGAGCTGAAGTTGGATTGTTGACTGACTGAGCCACCCAGGCGCCCCACAAACTCCAATTTAAAATGAGCAAGGGAATCTGAATAGACAGACATTTCTCCAAAGACACACAAATGGCCAGTACATGAAAAGATGCTTGAAATCATTAGTCATCCGGGAAATGCAAGTCAAAACCACAAGGTACCACTTCACAGCTGTTAGAATGTGTCAAACTAAAAGGACAGATGGGGCACCTGGATGGCTCAGTTAGTTAAGCATCTCACTCTTGATCTCAGCTCAGGTATTGATCTCAGAGTAGTGAGTTCAAGCCCTGCATTGGGCTCTACGCTGAGCATGAAGCCTAGTTTTAAAAAAAAAAAAAAAAAAAAAAAAAAAAAATGTTTATTTAGAGCGTGAGTGGGGGAGGGGCAGAGAGAGAGGGACACATAGAGTCAGAAGCAGGCTCCAGGCTCTGAGCTGTCAGAGCCCGATGTGGGGCTCAAACCTAGGAACCGTGAGATCATGACCTGAGCCGAAGTTGGATGCTTTAACCGACTGAGCCACCCAGGCGCCCCTGAACTGTGCGCTTTAAATGGATGAATTGTATGGTATGTGAATTACATTTCAATAAAGAAAAACATAACGACTTTGATAGCTTTTACATACCTACATGCAAATGAATAACTTGATTACAAAACATATGCCTACCTACCTTTTGATAGGGCCTTAACATGTTGTGTTTAATTTGCTTTTTGAAAGAGTGTGGAAAAGAAAGTTACACCTTGCACTGTCTTTCATTCTTCCACATCTTAATTTTGAGAGGCTTCAAGTTATACTGTTGGCATAATTACATGCCTGAAAAGATTGTCTGTGACATGCATGTCAGGCTTAAATCAGCACGGATGAAACTTCACCCATTTAAGTTTGGCTTTCCTTTGCTCTCTTTATAAACACCATCATTAAACCTCATCACTTCGGTTATGTATTTCCGGCATTTCTCTATTTTTATCCATTCATTCAGAATCTGTTCTAGACAGGTTAGAAATAGGCCTGTCATTCTCTCTCTCCTCCTTTCCTCACTTCTGCTTCCTGACTCTGTAGTCACAGGCAAGTCTCTTCTCCTGTGGGCCTCAGCTACCAGGTGGGGAGTGAGGGTCACCTGCCCAAGAGGAGGATGGCGGAGTTCACCCCTCGGGGGGCCGCCTCTTCGTACTTGATGTCCGTCCTGGCACTTCCTGCAGAGAGTTTCTTGTGTTCTTGTCTCCTGTGTCCCCCGGCCCTGTCCGCAGTGGCGCTTGATGCTGTCTTTTGCCACGGTGGTGAGCGTCCACTCATCCCATTTTTCGTCTTCCTTGATGGGACGGGGAAGGCATTTATTTGAGCCCAAGATTCTCACGACTACCCAGACCCTGTTCTTGGGAACCCTGGTGATATTACCTGCTAAGCAAAACGCTCTCGGTCATTCGCTGTGTTTGGCTTTCTGTCTGTGCAAAACGTACTCCGTTCTTAATGGCTGACTTGAGAGGGCAACGAAGCTAAAGGTTTTAAAGGTAGATTTAAGTAGTTTTCCCTTTGAGTTACTTTCCTTTCTCTTTCTTCTCACAGGTAATGGTAATTCGGGGTTCGAAGGCCAGAGTCGATATGTGCCGTCTTCTGGAATGTCTGCCAAGGAGCTCTGTGAGAACGATGACCTGGCGACCAGTCTGGTTCTTGACCCCTATCTAGGTTTTCAAACACACAAAATGAACACCAGGTAATTGTAAGTCTGTATCCTGAAGTGGAGCGGATGATGATGTTGAGTGTAAGAGAATAGATGCTAGTTTTACTTTTAGTCAGAATTTAAGATGACATCAAAGGAAAGGTCTTTGCTGTAGAAGATTTTGTGTTTGAGGCAAGAAAAGCAACAAAAGCTTCCAGGAGTCTTGTCAGTTTTAATTCTGTGTTCTTATTTTATCTCAGGCTGTTCGTATGAAAATATAAAGCTGGGGGAGCATCTCCTAGTCTATTTTAAATGTTGTGATAATTAGCTGAAAGAAAAATCTTAGAAGTATCCTGTGAAGCCTTGAAAATACAATAATTTTTTTTCTACATAAAGTAGGTTACATCAGGGGTTTTTTCATGATTTTATTACAGAGTTTTCTTCTAACTAATTGCAACCGTATATAGGGAATGTATTGCCGTCATGTTTAATCTTTGAGATTCACCTCGTCATTGGAATGAAGAGAATGTTAAAGACCTGCATCTGTCTGTCCAGTCTGCAGATCAGAAAATAGACACGGAGGTGCTTTATCGAGGCTCACATGCCATCTGTATAAAATATGGTTAACACTGCTTTTGAAGTCTGTTATCCTTTAAATTTTTTAATTCACGGGGCGCCTGGGGGGCTCAGTTGGTTAAGCGTCCAACTTCAGCTCAGGTCATGATCTCACGGTTCATGAGTTCGAGCCCCGCGCCGGGCTCTGTGCTGATAGCTTGGAGCCTGGAGCCTACTTCAGATTCTGTCTCTCTCTCTCTCTCTCTCTCTCTCGCTCTCGCTCGCTTGCTCACTCTCTGCCTGCCCTCCCCCTGCTCACATTGTCTCTGTCTCTCTCTGTCTAAAAAAAAATTTTCTTTTTAATTTTGTAATTCATGTTTTCTTAAGCATCTCTCCCCTGAAAATGGCCCTTAGATACTTTCATGATTGCCACCAAACACTAACTCGGAACTTTACAACTTTCCCTCTTAACGTGAGTGGCAGAGGGCTTTCAAGTCTGGTGAGTTGAGAATGTATAGAGCCAGTTCTAGGCCACCGATCCCTCCTACCTTCCTGATACTTGCAGTGGTGTTTTGTAGCTCCAGGGCCAGTGACAACCCCAGAGCAACTTGATCACCAGGTGACTAGTCGCCGGTAGTTGGGGAGGGAGGCATTGGCGAATGAAGGTGATTAGAGGAAACTCTTGTGCCATTTTCCCCCTTTTAATTCTGTCCATTGCTAAGATGAAAACAAAAGACTGTATGATTCGTTTATCAATTATTTTCTACATCCAGAAAGAAGTGATTTGGATAAAAATGAGCCTTTGGTATTTTCATGATTCCTGTTACCATAGATCTTTCCTTGCTAAAATGAAGTGACAAGTTGGAGTGGACTTGAGAACGTATTTAAATAGCTCCCTGACCTCAGAGGGGCAGATGCCTAAATTTTGTAAGTAGACAGGTGGATAGCTGTTGGCTGGGAAATCAGCAGTACTGGATGCCCTAATAGCCAAATAAAATCTGGTTTGCATTATTTTTTTCTTAAATTATTTTCTCAAGGAATGTTTTTAAAGTCTGGTTTTTTTTAGTAATCTCTGTACCCAACATGGGGCTCATACTCACAACCCCAAGATCAAGAGTCGCACGTTCTTCCGACTGAGCCAGCCGGGCTCCCCTGGTTTGCGTTATTTTCAGTCCATTTCCCTTCTTTTCCCCAGTGAGGCCACTGCTGCTTCTCCTAGAAGGTCCTGGTAATAGTTAAGAAATATGAATCGCTTTCACATAACAGTCTTAGAGAGGGTCAGGCTATTACTGCAAAGGCCCATAATTATGACCTGGCGTCATCAAGGAAGAGAAAAAAGAGCTAGGTAGGTCACGTTCACTGTGCCCTGTATACTGAACTGTGGAAGCACATAAACCATCATGGAAAGACTGCATCAGAATAACAGAAGGGTCATTGGTTTAGGAAGGAACTCCCTATAGTCAATTCCCCATCCTCCCGCCGTTCTTTGCTCCAGAAGATGAGCAGTTTACCTGTTACTGGCTTCTACAATAGGAAGTTACTCCTATTTTTTAATAAAAGTCCTGACAACTGTTTCCTATAATTAGTTTTACATATGAGTCACTTGGGGAGTCTTGTTAAGATGCAGGTTCTGATTCAGTAGCTGTGGGCTGGGGCCTGAGATGCTCCATTTCTAACAAGCTCCTGACTGTACTTGGAATAGCGAGGTCCTAGGCCATCTGGCCTCCTGAGCTTTGTTGTGATGTAATGAGTACATAAAAGGTCCTTATCAGGGGGCGCCAGGTGGGGCTCGGTCAGTTAAGGGTCCGACTCTTGATTTCGGCTCAGGTCGTGATCTTGCAGTTTGTGAGTTGCAGCCCGCCTCAGGCTCTGTGCTGACGGTGCAAAGCCTGCTTGGGGTTCTCCCTCTCTCCCTCTCCGTTTGCCCCTCCCCAGCTAGCGCTTTGTCTCTCTCTCTCAAGATAAATAAACTTCCTTATCAGTAGTTTCCTAGGCTCGTTTAAAAACGTGGAGTCCTAAAATGTAAAATTTAGCGTTTACCCCACAAATGTTTAAAACCCAAGACATTACTGTATCTGAGCATCCCTGAATTAAAATACAGGATCTAAAATTAAAAGTGGTTAGGGGTGCCTGGGTGGCCCAGTCGATTAATTGTCCAACTCTTGATTTTGGCTCAGGTCATGATCTCACGCTTTGTGAGTTTGATCCCCGCATCGGGCTCTTTCAACACAGAGCCCGCTTGGGATCGGATCTCCCAGTTTCTCTCTGGTGGACTCTCTCTCTGCCCCTCCCCCCACCCCAAAACAAATAAATAAATACACTTTTAAAAGAGGAGGGGCGCCTGGGTGGCTAAGTTGGTTAAGCGTCCAGCTTCGGCTCAGGTCATGATCTCAGGTTTCATGAATTTTGAGCAGTTTGTGAGTTCAAGCCCCACATCAGGCTCTGTGTTGACAGCTCAGAGCCCGGAGCCTGCTTTGGATTCTGTGTCTCCCTCTCTCTCTGCCCCACCTCCGCTTGTGCTCTGTCTCTCAGAACTGAATAAATGTTAAAAAAAATTTTTTTTTAATCTATTTATATATTTAGGGGCACCTGGGTGGCTCAGTTGGTGAGTGCCTGACTTCAGCTCAGGTCATGATCTCACAGTTCATGGCTTTGAGCCCTGGATCAGGCTCTGTGCTGACAGCTCAGAGCCTGGAGCCTGCTTTGGATTCTGTCTCCCTCTCTCTCTGCCCCTCCCCTGCTCGCTCATTCGCTCTCTCCCATTCTCTCTCTCTCTCTCTCTGAAAAATAAATGTTAAAAAATTTATATGTATATTTATAAAACTGGTTAAGCCACGTTAAACATCCAGAAGAAAACATTTATTCGTGTTTTCCGCTACAACATTTAATTCTACTCCTAGAGTTCCTGGAGTAGCCATTGGTGTAGAGAGAGAGTCTGGTGCGCCCTGGTTAGAGCAGGTCAGCCGACAGCAGCACTGGCGCCTTGGGCCTGTGTGGCCGAGCCGGCACGTTGCTGTGTCCCCGGGCACCTTGCACCAGAGGCGTTCTTTTCAAAGGTATTTTAACGGATTCTTTTGCAAGCTGACATTTGGGAAGAACGCAGAAGTTTCATTAATGAAGCTTGTTAATCTGAGTGAAAGGCACACGTTTTCATTTAATCTTAGTCACTTACTTGAAAATAAGACTGTCTTTTCTGTTCTTCGTCTTTTGAGCAAGAATTTGTCAGAATGTTGACTTAACGTCATTCTCAAAGATACCATTTTATAGAAAATAAGGAAACTGTAGTGCCGTATTAGAATAATCGTAAATATTCCTTATAAATTGTTAGTGTATGGACTTCTCTTTCTGTGAGGTGTGAAAGATGGGACCGGAAGATACGACAGCTTGGATTCTCACCGTCCCAGCCGTCTGTGTATCCCTTGTGTGAGGGATCTTTTCGTTGCCCTGTTGGTACATCTGTAATTTGATTGTCATTTTTTAAGTTTCTCTGTTTTATGCCTTCTTCCCTCCCTCTGCTTCTTTCAGTGTGCCTTCAGAAACAGTGTTCGGATACAGTAGATATTTAACGATTTAAGAATTTCCTTAGCTGGCTCTATTCCGAATGCTTATTGTTTAAATCTTGATATGTCCCTCCATTTATGCACAAGTGAGTCAGAGTTGCAGCCTGAATATCTGGAAATGGTATAAACAAAATAGAAATTTCAGTTTACTGGGAAGTACTTAGATTTAAGTGACTCTTGTCAATTATGAAAATTAAATTCTTCCCTTCCCAGAGAAGAGAGTCGTTAGTCATGCCTCTGATTTTTTTAAAAACCAAGCGGAGATCTGGTACAAGTGCTGTTGTACAGCAGGGGGGATGCTTTCTGTCACGGCCCCTTGGTTTTAGGCTGCGTGACCCAGAGATTTCAGTCTCCTGAGGCGTTGGGGAGACTCACTGGACGTTGGGCTGAGCAGGAGAGAACGTGACAAATGGGAAGAGTCCTCGTGGGACTTTTGGAACTTTTCTCTATTATTTGGTCCAAGCTGTACTTCAGCCTGCACCCATCCTTCCAGTGCTGTAACTGTCTAATTTTAATTTGGTTGTTTACGTATTATGTTTCGTGTCCACTGTTGGATGCGAACTAGACATCAATCACCCTAAATATCACTGTAAAGTCAAGTGCTTGACTAGAAAGCGCAATGAAACTTCTAGACCTTCTAACTTAATATGATCAAGGGGCAAATGATGTCGTGTGGGAAGGAAAGAATTTCAACATCTTGGCTTTTGTTATTATACTGAGTCTGCCCGTGGTGTCACAATCTTCTCGAGTGTCACGGCGTTCGTTTTAAGGACTTCTGCAACAACTACTATTGTAAGTCTGTTTAGAAATGACAAGTACAAATTATTCAAATAGTTTTTTATTGTTGTTGTTTGTTTTTGCATTTATATAGCGCCTTTCCTTCGAGGAGCTCAAGGCATTTTTCAAAATCTGACAGTTTTCCTCACAACAACCCTGTGAGGTAGGTAGAGTGCATTACAAACAATAATAAGATACCAACTAACCTGTTTCGGCCTTTATGATGTTCTCTTATGTTACGTAATTGGAGGTGTCAGCATAAACACGACTTTTAGAACGTTTTGCAAACCTTTTCAAATAGTTTGGTCTTAGTAACAGCTGTATTTAAAGAACCACTTGTACTCCATAACAGGGTAATTTTGTAAGAGAAAGCATTCATCAGAAGATCAGGAGTCACTCCCTGGGATTAGCTGAGCACTGCCGGTAGGACTCAGCCGGGGGTGTCTCTGGTGGTGGTTGACTCTCAGGTCAAGAAGGAGCGAAGAGCTGTGGTTCTAGCATGATTCCTCGGCACCTGCCAACTGTCCGTGTGCAGTCAAACTTTCTGAGAGGGGGAAATGTGTTCACGATGTTGCCTCGCGGTCTTCTTATTTTATATCTTGAATGTTTGAGCGTTTTCTCTCTCTTCCTCTCTCCTTCCCTTGCTCCCTTTTTTTTGTCCCCCTCCTCTTCCCCTCCCTCCAGTCAGCTCTTGGTTGTACTTGCTCATGGAAGGGCACAGTAGCACAGCTCACACACATCTGCAGCTTTTCCTTCCCTGGTCACTTGGGTTTGGAAACAGAAAAACCAAATAGCAAGAAAACCTGGGAAGTCAGTCTCTGGAAAGAGTGGGGAACAGGTGTGTGGGAGTGTGAATTCATGTTTCTTTCTGCCCTTTGTGATAAAAATGATTTAAATGACATATTTTTGTATTTCATGTACCAGCCATTGATCCAGAGGTGCAGGAGGAGAGAAATAAATGTTTGGTTTATTTAAAGTTGTCAAGTTTGTATGAAGAGGGGGAGGAAGGACGGACTGATTGGGAAATGCCAAACACCTGTCTCTTGCCTCCCCTGCCATGCCATTTGCCGTCCCCCATCCCCCAGATACTAAATTCAAAAGTATATATTTGTGTCCAGCCCTTTCACTGTCTCTCCGGCTGGGCTCCGTGCTGTGCTCTGTGGCGAACGAAGTCAAATCCTATTCTGATCGTGAAACGCCACCGGGGGGCCCCCAGAGCTCCCGTGAGCGAGTAGGACTGGGTAACGGTAGTCCCTCTGTTAACGGCCCTCACTGGACCTGGTTTTTCTCATTTATGGAGCCAGAGGGTTGCTTTAGAGAACCTAAATTCCCCTTTAGCTTTGAGAACCGTGGCGTGAGTGAGGATAGCTTTGTACAGTTCGTATGGGAGGTCTAGAACGACCGTGGTTCAGGAGGGGACCGAGGGAATTTCCCTACTCCGTAATACGGACCCAGGTCATTGCTTTCAAGGGTCTTGAGTGCCTTTTGCTCTGGCCCTATTAGTTGTAAGAGTCTTATGTGATGAAGTAATTTTTATCTTCCTGTGGTATCTGTCATGATGGGATTGACTTGAACTGTCAGCCAGGTGATTTGGATGTACTTCTGTAGGATTCTCAAAAACGACTGTCTCGTCCCCTTCCTGTCCGCACCCAGAACCATCTCCTCCTCCTTTGCCTCAGTGTCATTTCACGCCTTCTAGCAGCCAACCGAGACAGAAAGTTTGACAGTAAATTACATTTTAAGTGAAATGGAGGTTCTTGCTGGTGAGTAGCACGAGGGACGGTTTTGGGGGTTTTGTTTGTGTTTGAGGCAATAGAAGGCAGGAGAGCAGAAACGAAAGTCAGCACAGGAATCATAGAAGGCAGACCATTAGGCAGTCAAGAGTTGGTTCCTCTGTGTTGGTTTCAGCATATAAATGGTTTGGCATCATGAATAAAACTAAGGCTAGCTGGCAGGCAGTTTCAGATAGGGAGGGACATGCCTCAGGAAGCGGAGGGCACACAGAAAGCCTGTCAGGACGAGCCAGTGTCCGTTCCAGGTCCGTAACCTGTTTTTCTGACAGGTGCTTAGGAGCTTTAGGTGAATTTAGCCCTGACTTCGGTTTGCTCTCGAATGCATCAAGCCATGTGATTATTTGAGAACAGAGTGTCCCCGTTGGTCAGTTCCACGGGAAACCCGGAGATCGCTGGGCCCTTCCGGGGTCTTGTAGCCTGGCCGCTTGACACCCTGGACTGCTCGTCGCACTCTGAGTGAGCTGCTGCTTTTCTGCTTCCCGCCGTGTCGTGTTCTGTGTTGCCTGCAGGGGTGTGCCTCAGCCGGCAGCTGCTTGCTCGTCTGGTCTGTCCTGCATGCGCACGTGACCCCCTAGTGCAGAGCTGCGGCCAGACGGACTTAGGTTTTCTGAGGAACCCAGTCTGGAGAAGACCGCTTGTGGCCACAGGTACCTCGTAGAGTAGTCGACCTGCGTGGGAGTGTGGGTGCTCCCACAGTTCTGCGGGTGATTTTTAGATCATTTTAGTGGTGGTTCTCTGACAGCCTGGTTAAAGACCTTCAGAGTTGTTCGAAGGACTTGCACTCGTCTGCCCGTGAGGGCGGGCTGGTGTGCTCATTGGTCGAAATGGAAAGTAATACGGGGCATTGCCCATTTGTCCATTTCATTGTCCATTTGTCCAGTTGTCCATTTGCTGTCTCCGGGATGGGTTCGAAGTCTTCCTGATAGTCCTGCTTACCAGCTGTGAGAAGCTTTACTGAAACAGGAGCCCGTGGGTAGTTCGTTCTCCAAGGCGTCAGCCTGCTTTCCTAGCTCCGGAAGTCCTCTAGGGGTCCTGTCCAGTAAACAGTATTTTACCCATTCAGGATCTCACGTCTTCCCTCTTCTTTGTTCTAGTACTTTCCCTCACTGTTGCCGGCCAGCTGACTCCCTTGTTCATCTCTTTGAACCCAGCCTCCTTACGATCCTCTGTGTAGGCTCCCTCTCACTTTGCCGTCCTTCTTTGGATTCTTTCCTGCCTATGGTAGCATTCTGCTTTTCCTTTAGAAGGCTGAAATCACAGCATTCCTTATTGTCAACTCCACATCGTTGTCAACTCCAAAACCCCTTCGCAAACAGATCTTACACTTCAGCGAGAGTTTCTGTACTCTAAAGTGCTGTCGCGTGTCGTTTGTACCCTGCTAACTTGCATTAGCATAGCGACGCCTTGCTTAACTGTTGGATGCATACATGTGTCTTCTAGTCCCACTGGAGTCTCCATTCCAGAACAGCGGTCAGGTCTTCTCTCTCCTGTTTTTCACCACAGCACCTGCGCACGCAGCACCTAGTAAGGAATCCTTGGTGAGAGACTGTGGCTTGAAATTTCACTGAAATGTTACGAATACGTTTGTGATAGCTCACCTAGAAAAAGACTTCTTCTGCTTCCTGTGCTGGAGTTTGGGCCAGATCTTCCTGCGAGTTTAGAGTTCTCAAGTTTATGAGATGTGCAGTTTGTAAATGTTGGAGTAAGGTGTAGTTCAAATATATTTTCTTCTCGGCCACTAATAGTTTTTTCTTAACACCTTATCTGAATAGCAGTCTACTCCTTTTGTTGTTGGCAGATTTAAAAACAACAACGACAAAAAACTTTATTTGGGAAAATAAGCCAAAGGCAATTGACATGAGAAGACATTTTGAAATTAAGGTCCAAGTACCTTTGTCATAGAACATGTTTTACTGGGAACACAACTTTAGAAAAAGGGCTTTACCAGTGTAAGCCTTTCTTGGACCATGATCGCATCGTGTGTGACTCTTGCTAGCGGTACAGCATTCCGAAGACATTATGGCTGGTTTTGTTACGGAAGCCTTTCAGCTTCGACATCACCAGTTCAGCAACGCCACCATTAGAGTTGTGGTTTTTGCCCTTTTTGTTTTCTGAGTGCACCTCTCAAAGATGAATTTGACATGGATATTAGGGCATCAGGGTGTATTTCAGGACCTCTTGGGGTACTCGATTTGGGGGGTTTCTAACTGCGCACATGGGGAATGTTCTGTTTATGGCATGATTTTGTTTGCTTCATCCTCCCGAAGCTCATTGCCTTGCACTCTTCTGGCTCGATTGTGCATGCTCTGGAAAAGTTCTTGTCGTTCTGACTCTCAACCAGACCAGCTCTGTTGTAGATCTTTTTGTACCATCCAGATTTACAGGACTAGTGTGAGCCTGAGGCAGACAGCTTCGTTTGAGTCATCTGGTCATTTCTCAGTTAACGAGGTAACAGTGAAAGAAAAAAAAAAAAATCAAAATACAGTTGGAAGAAAGAGAAGTTCTGTCTCCTGGTGATCTCTGTTACTTGTGCAGTAATGATTTATCAGGATCGCTGGTTATTCTCTTTTATTAGGTCTGGCTGTTTTCAGGTTATTTCTTGCCTCACGATTTCTCTACAGTGGCCCAGGGATGGCGGATAACTAAAGCGAATGTTTTGATTTCGTTCAGATTTCGGCCTATTAAGGGAAGGCAAGAAGAACTAAAGGAAGTCATTGAACGTTTTAAGAAAGATGAACACTTGGAGAAAGCCTTCAAATGTTTGACTTCGGGCGAATGGGCACGGCACTATTTTCTCAACAAGAACAAAATGCAGGAGAAATTATTCAAGGAACATGTAGGTTTATTGATAAGATTACTACTATTTATCTGTGTGGGTAAGAGCAGAGTAAACTAAAACTTAAGTTTTAGTGAACGCTGAAACTTGTAAGTCAGTTTTTCATAAAGCTGATCAATGTGAAGATCTAATAACACATCAGATCATTTGTATAACTCTCCAAAGAGACAACTTGGTCATCTGGAAGTGAAATTCTCCACGAACTTTCAGAGGAACATGGCCAAGCCGTCAGGTGCTCAGATACGTGAAGTTGTAAAATCACAGAGTTTGTTACTTAACGATCCTAAATGTTTCACATTTCGGTGATGATTTGCTTTTGGATTCTGAATAAGTCTAACGGGATAAACAATTTAATACAAATACCATTATCTTCTTCTGTTTTAGGTATTTATTTACTTGCGAATGTTTGCAACTGACAGTGGATTTGAAATACTGCCCTGTAATAGATACTCATCAGAACAAAATGGAGCCAAAATAGTTGCAACAAAAGAGTGGTAACTATTACACTAGTATAAACCCGTAACATACTGTCAGTTAAAGTTCTCTCTTAAGTTACCGTTGAAGTGCTAAGAAAGTTGTGGGAAGGAGTGAAGCCAGAGCCTTGGCCCAGTGACCTGGGTCAGGACAGTGGAATTAGAAATCTGAGTTGAACCAGATCCCGTCTCTCAGCCCACGCACTTTGACCGAGTCGGAATGCTGCTCGGTGGTGAGGCCGCCGAAGAAGTCCAGGTGCCGGGGCTGGAGAACCTGGCTTCCGTGTCCCGGAAGGCCTGCTCTAGGCCCTCCGTGTCCTGCTGGCCTAGAGAAAGGTTGGGTGTGAAGTCTTAACGATCCTAGGAACTTCACAGGTGGAAATGTCCCGCCGAATTGCCTGCTTAAGTGTACACGTGTACATGTATGTGCCAACTTGAGTAAGGGTAGTGAAGTTGAGGCCAGCTAGGAAGGGTAAAAGCCATTCATGAGGGAATGTGTGATCATTTTTTTCCTCTAACACCCGTTCCTACCTCACCTCCCAGAAGAAGGAACGTGTTGCCCTTCTTATAAGCCGTCCTCACGTATTTTTTATAACAAAAACATTAGGATCAGGTACCTGAAAATGGAATGGGCGAAGAGCAGTATACCCAGGCCTCTCGGGTGGGTGCGCGTGTGCGTGCACGAGCACCATCAGTTTGGACAGGTGCACGTGCGCGAGCGCACATCGTAGTGTATTGAGTCCGCTGGTCCACTCCCCCAGCTCCCGGTGCTTTCGGTGGACGTGTAGCTTTCTGGTCTTGTAGTCTAGAGCTGCACCGTCCAGCACAGCAGCCACCAGCCACTTGTGCCTCTTGGGCCCTTGAACGGTGGCTAGTCTGTACCGAGAAGTACCGTAAATGTGATTTACGCGCCAAGTTTTATGGTAAAATGTGTTTCCCGTTAATGTTTCTTCTACTGATTACCTGCTGAAATAGTAGCGGGGGCCTCTCGGGTTCAAAGACATTACTTAAAGTAATTTCACTTGTTTTTTCTTTACTTTCTGATTGTCATTACTAGAACGCTGCAGACCCCACGTTTGGCTTCCGTTACGTTTTTCTTGGATAGCGCTGTTCTAGAGGGTGGTGTCCTCATTCCGGGTCCCCGTGACCTTTACTACTACTGCTTGTCTCTGTCTCCTCCGTCCACTCTCAGCAAGTTGCATTTGGTGTAGCAGATATTTGAATCCTCCCTGCCTGCAACACGCTGTACTAGGGGCCGTAGGGGACTCGGAGACGAGGTAGCACGGCTTCTGGCCTGGAGCACCTCCCGGTCTCTCGTAGGGCTAAGGCAGCTGTAGGGTGGCTGTGGCCCGAGGCCGTCGGCCTTCCAGGGAGGATGAGAGCGTAGCCCGGTGAAGGTCCCAGGGGGTCAGCCAAGATGCACACAGCTAGGTCTTCTGGATTCCCGGTATTTATTGGACAGGCTTATTTTATTAAAAGAAGCCTTGTTATTTATAATTACTAGTAATTTTTAACATGACATATTTTAAATAGGAAACGAAATGACAAAATAGAATTACTGGTGGGTTGTATTGCCGAACTTTCAGAAATTGAGGAGAACATGCTGCTTAGACATGGAGAAAACGACTTCAGTGTCATGTATTCCACAAGGAAAAACTGTGCCCAGCTCTGGCTTGGTCCCGCCGCCTTTATAAACCACGGTAAGCTGCGCTCCTCGGGTGGCCGTGCGAGTGGCGGGCAGTACTGCTAAGACGCAGCAATGACCTTGTCAGACTGCGTGGAACCTCGTCTCCCTGTAGAGGAGGCTGGAAATAGGACTTCCTTATTTTTCCCCACCAGCGTATTAAACAAACAATCCTGTCGCTTAACCTGAGACCTAAACTTCTATCAAAAGTTGTGAAATGATGTGGAAAGCTTATTTCAGATTTCTGTAATTGTTCGTGTTTCAGATCTTATCTACAGTTAATTGACTTTATCTTTTGGACATTTTTCAGATTGCAGACCTAACTGTAAGGTAAGCATAAACTTTTTTTTACTGCAAGTATTTTGTTTCTGTTGCAGGCATGAGTTTCTTAATGAGTTCATTGTATTTCAGTTTGTGTCAACTGGTCGAGATACGGCGTGTGTGAAGGCTCTGAGAGACATTGAACCTGGAGAAGAGATTTCTTGTTATTACGGAGACGGGTTCTTTGGAGAAAATAACGAGTTCTGCGAGTGTTATACTTGCGAAAGGTATGCGTCAAGTAAAGTGTCCAGCTTGTGTGTTCTTGTAACCGCCTGATGATTATGGGCACCAACTAACGTTGCTTCCTTCTCCTTTAGACACGGTGGGGGGGGTGTGTAGTCTCTTACGTTCTGTAGCTTTGGTCCGATAAAATGTGCATGAACAGTCGGGGGATACACAGCTCTTTGGGGGCCGTGGCACCTGAGCCTTTAGAGTTTTCTTATCACCAGCTGCTGCTTCTGAGTAGATCAGAGTACCAGCGTGCCTAAAGAGAGGACGGGAAATACCGTACACGTGTGTGCACGTGCATATCCGCGCGTGTGCACACAGACACCCACAGTGCCAGAGTGGGGTTGCCCAAAAAATGGCAAGTGACATTCACTTATGATGATCATGTGAAAACACTGAAGTTGTCCTGTGTCTTACCAAGCTGTGGCTTCTGGATTTTTTTTTAATTTTTTTTTTTTTTTTAACGTTTATTTATTTTTGAGACAGAAACACAGCATGAACGGGGGAGGGGCAGAGAGAGAGGGAAACACAGAATCAGAAGCAGGCTCCAGGCTCTGAGCCATCAGCCCAGAGCTCGACGTGGGGCTCGAACTCATGGACCGCGAGATCATGACCTGAGCCGAAGTCGGACGCTTAACCGACTGAGCCACCTAGGCGCCCCCTTTTTTTTTTTTTAAGTTTATTTTTGAGAGAGAGTGCACGCATGTGAGGGAGGGGCAGAGAGAGAGGGAGAGAGAAACCCAAGCAGGCTCTGCACAGACAGGGCAGAGCCCAACACGGGGCTCGATCTCAAACCACTAGACAGTGACCTGAGCCAACATCGAGGGTCAGATGCTTGGCCTACTGAGCCACCCAGGTGGCCCAGGATTTTTTTTTTTATTTGAACATAGTTGACACACAAGGTTACGTTAGCTTCAGCTGTACAGCTCAGGGATTCAGCATCTCTGTACATCATGCTGTCCTCACCACAGGAATTTCTACGTTTTGATGCACGTACTCTTCAAGATTCCTCAATTCTGTCTCTGAATAAGGAAGCTCCTCTTGTGACCCATCAAGATTCTGGAGTCCTTGTAGAAATCCCCCAAATCTGACTTAGCCAGACTGCTAGCTCACACTATTCATTGGAGTGATTTCTGCATCCAGGAGCTCGTGGAGGTGACGTCACACGCTTGTCTTGCTAGTCCTGCAGGAAAGCTGCTGTTCCCAGGCAGTGCAGACTTGCATGGGTCACCCAGGGGAGCCGACCTGGACTTGTTGAACCCATTTTTCTTTTTTAAGTTTGTTTATTTTGAGAGAGAGAGCACGAGCATGAGAGGGAGAGGGGCAGAGAGAGAATGGGTGAGAGAAACCCAGGTGGGCTCTCCACCATCAGCTCAGAGCTCAGGGTGGGGCTCGAACTCACAAACTGTAAGATCATGACCCAAGGCGAAGAAACCAAGAGCTGGCCTTTTAACTCACTGAGCCGCCCATGCTCCCCGAGCTCAATTTTCTCATCTTGTACTGAGCTGGGCACTTTGCTAACTCTGACTCATTCAGTCTCCACAGCCATCTGAGAGAGAGAGAGTAAATAGAAGTATGTCCACACTGCAAGTACAGAAACTGAAGTGTCTGAGCCCAGGGCAGCTGAACCCTGGCCCTCCCTCTTGCCACTTTGTGCCGCTCTTGCAGGTGGGGGGAGGGCTGTCCAGTAGCACCGCTGCTCCCGCTGAAGTCACCCAGCCGCTGGCCAGCCTGCGGAAGGACTGTGAACGCCCCAGAGGTCCCACTTCCCTTCTTCCCAAGTAGTGGCAAGTGTCCCCCTCTGTCAGGCGAGAGCAGGAGCCTGGAGGCCTGTGCTGCCCCAGCTGTTTCTCTCCCATCGTCGGGGTCCTCGCCATAAGGAACGGCAGGAAACCTGTTCCTGATGCTGCTGAGGTTTTGCCCCCCCTTTTGGGAGGGGCAGTAAAAAAATCCTTCATTTTCTACGTAAAAAATGGTTTGAACATTGGTTAAATCTTAGACCAGTCCAGAAAAAGACCTTTAATCCACAAAATAATTTAATTATACTTGAACGATGCTTCAGACTCATTATCTTGAGACAACATAGGGTAGTGGTCAAGTGCCTGAGGTCTGGAGCCTCCCGGAGTTGAAACCCTGTGACTGCACGTCATTAGCTATGTGATCTTGGGACACTTTAACTGCTTTTTGTGCCTGAATTACCCATCTGTAAAACGGAGAGAATGTTAGCAGCGGTCTCACAGGGTCGCTGTGAGAATTACATTGGTTACTTCACGTGATGTGTGTAGAACGCACAGTTAACACTCAGGCCTTATCTATAAAATTATTTTGTGGCTTCTGGTTATTTGCCCTTTAGAATATAAGCTCCATGGAGGCTTTTATCTTTTCCACTCATACCCAGCACCCGGAACACTACTTGGCACATAGTAGGTCCCTGGCGAATGAATGAACAGATGAATGAATGGACATACAGTATGCTAAGTAAGCTTTTGGAGGCTGTCCTGAGAAGGGTGACCACCTACTCGGGATTCCGAACCAAGCCTGAAACAGCTGTGTGACTAGTCTAGAATTTCATGTATCATCATGTTCCTCAGGCAGATTAGTTCTCCTCTGTGAGCCTCAGTTTCTTCTTACTGGTCAGGTGGGGGTGATCCTGCCTACTCCACAGGGTTATTAGTATGAGGAATAGACACATGAGCAGATCCTTTTTTTAAAGGAAAGGCTTGACATTAAACAGCCATAGCTACCTTCAGACCATTTGAGCAGTCTGATTTAAAGTTGATTGATTGCAGCTATTCTTGGGAGTTCTCAGGAACACCAAAGAGGGTAAGACTGGTCAAGAGGACTCACTCAGCTCTTCCTCAGGTATCAGCTGAGGAGCTAACTCCTGTTAGGTCTCGTGCGTGCAGGGTGAACCAGGCTAGCACAGTGCCAGCCGGGAGCTGCAGGACGTCACAGAGCCGGCTCTGTGAAGAAACAGTGAGCAGAAGGTTTATGGAGGTTCCGAGATGATGGGTGAAATCTCCTGGATGCGTTTGATGCGTATTTCTAGCTCTGACCATCCTGACACAATAGTGATTGTTCTGCATTCTTAAGTACTGCTAATTTTACGGTAGAACACTTGAGCAGTAAAGTCTAATGAATGACCCCAAAATAGGAAGGATTAGATTATTTTTAAGCTTATATGAAAATACGTCTGATGAAGTTAAGAAAAAATGTCTGAAGTGTAGCTTGAGATTTGTTTTAACACATACTAAAAGTTAGGAGGAAACAGTTGTGACCAACACTCGATCGTGGCCCAGAAATGGACAAATGGGTGATGGGATATGAATGGAGGCCTGAGATAGAGGCAACTGTGTATGAGATCTTAACATCGCATGTGGAGAAACGATTTCTATCACAAATGATGTTAGTATAATTCATTATGCATCTGGAAGAGAAGCCAAATTCAAGGTGGATTAAAGATTTAAATTTTAAAATACAATGCAAAATGATTAGAAAAAATCGAGGAGGCTTTCTGTCTAATGTTGGAGTAGTGGAAATGTATGTAAAAGAAGACAAGAAATGGTGAATACGAACACGTTTGGTCAAAATCAAAGTCAAATGATGAACCAGAGAGGCAACGGCACCCATCTGGCAAAGCGTTAATGATCCTAATAAGAAAAAGCTCCTAGAAGCTCACAAGGAAGAGACAGACTCCGAGAGGAGGGCAGGGTAAGGAGGATGCCACACAGGAAACGAGGGCCGTAAAGCAGACGATGGAGACAGGAACCAGGGATTCGTTGTCACGGTCAGAGCAGCGGAATTTCAGAGTTGTACCTTACAGTGCTGGTGAGGATGTGGAGAAACGGGCCCTCGTACACTGTTAGCAGGCATGACGTGAATTGTCTGGCCGTGGTTGTTAAAAATAAGCGCGCCCTTTTAGCTGGCAGTCAGTCCCGGGTGGAAGAATCTAGCCTGTGGGAATAGCAGTAGTTAGTAAGGATTTGGTTTCAGAGCAGTGTAGCAGTTAGTGTCCGTGGTGGCCAGCAAACCCAAAGACGCCCTGCAAGTTCCAGGAACCAGCAATGAGGAGTGATCGAATCCATCACGGATTGTTTCTTCAGTGGAGAAAGTACACTCTTCAGAACACACGTCCAGTTGAGATTTATCCGTCCGTTGTGTAACGGCAAAGCCGACTGCTGAGTAAGATGGATGGTGTGCTCCTGTTTTGGTTTTGTTTGCTTAAAAAGATCCAATGGTGTAAACCGGTGTGCGAGACCGTGGCGGAGGATAGCACACTGGCAGACGGTCCCCCACCGGTGCCTCGGGGCCCCGGGGGTGCGGGCTGGCTGGCTGTCAACTTGTGCTTCGTGGATTTAGGTCCTAGCATCATTCTGCGTGTCACGGCAGCAGGAGCAGGTCTTTCTTCCTTAGGAAGAAAACGTCAGGGAAGTAGACAGCAGGGGAATGGTCGAGTTGTAACGAAAACAAAAAACAAACAACAAAAACAACTCCCTGATTTCCAGATAAAATAATTCCACCGTGATCATTTGTGGTGAAGTGTACTTTAAATATGGCCCATTTTTCTAGGAAGGAACCAAAAATGTTACAAGTTGTGGGGAAAAGGCATGAAATGTCTGAAAATAATGCATTACTTCCTTAATCCCTATGAAATGAAATCGCCTTTGACATTTCCTATTTTCCGTTCTGCACATACTTAAGTGTGGAGTGGAGGGGAACTGCTTGCCTGCCTTGGCAATGATCACCTACAGGTTTTAGCGCAATTTCTCATGTACCTTCCAAAAACAGCACTGAGGCAGCCACACGATAAGCTTGTCGTGATCTTCACAGAAGTGTTAATGAAAATGGAATCCCAGATATGTTCTAGAAAGGTGAAACAAGCAAGAATGCTTACCTTGCTTGCCGGAAGTCGTTTTGGCAGTAGGTTTAGGTGTGTGCCCCCTGGCGATGAGACGTAGGACGGCAGGGAGGGACCCTATAGGCGCCAGCATCTCTCCCAGGCTGGAGGGTGCCCACAGTTGCGCGGCGAGTTCAGAAACCGCGTTGGTTATACGGCTTTTCTTCAACAAGCTGAGGGCAGGCAGTGAGGCAACTCCGGGAAGGCAGTTTTGGCCCAAACAAATTTCTCATTTTTTGCATGTGATGTGTAGCGCTTTTTTATAACCTCATTAACTTATTCTTCTGAATAGAGCTGAGTAGAAATGTACCATTACACACCGAGTCAAGTTAACGTCTGCAAAGCTAGGCTAATTGAGAATGATCAGAGCCTCTGCGAGCACCTTCACTTCAGAAGAACTTACATAAAAACATAAATTATTATTAGAGTGGACTACAGATCATTCTTGCCCCGTGGTAAAAGCAAGTTTCTGACGTCTTGTATTTAGTCATATTTTGTTAATTGTGGTTATCTCAATAACTTGAAAGAAATTAAACAGTTTTTATTCTCCCACAAGTCAGATTTTCACTGATACAGTGTAGCCACCTTATACGGGATGCCAGTTAAGGTTTCTTTGTATCTAATGTTGAATTCTTAAGTAATGGCTTAATTTATGGAAATTCTCTGGTTTCTTTTTTTAATCCCTTAATTCTTTTTTTTTTTTATGTTTATTCATTTTTGAAAGACAGAGATAGAGCACAAGCAGGGGTGGGGCGGAGAGGTGGGGGGGACACAGAATCCGAAGCAGGCTCCAGGCTCTGACCTGTCAGCACAGAGCCCGACGCGGGGCTCGAACTCACGACCCGCGAGATCATGACCTGAGCCGAAGTCGGATGCTCAACCAGGCACCCCTAATCCCTTAATTCTTGATGTCAGTGTTGTAGTGTTAAATTGTGTAGAACAGAGCTAGAATCTAATTAACAGGTGGGTTACTTAAGCCACAACGCAGACCTGACTATTGCACTAACCAGTTTTGAAATTGACGAATTAGTTCTTTTCACCTATGCGTGGACTTCTACGGGGCCTGGTGGTTTCTCATGGGCAGTTAGTAATGAATTGACAGTAGTCCAACAATTTGTTACTTTACGTCTAGAGGGTTTTTTGTGTTAATTTTATATACAGTTGTAATTCTTCCTCGAGTCCTAGACCGGGTACATTTCCAGTGATGACTGAGGCCTCATCAGTGCACCACAACTGTTGACTTGATGTGGCCTTGAGCCCTCAGCAGCTGAACTTGCTGTCAGTACGCTGTTTAACCTGTGCTGTTTTCTCTTTCAGACGGGGAACCGGTGCTTTTAAATCCAGAGCGGGACTGCCTGCACCTGCTCCTGTTATCAATAGCAAATACGGACTCAGAGAGACAGATAAACGCTTAAATAGGCTTAAAAAGTTAGGTGACAGCAGCAAAAACTCAGACAGTCAATCTGTCAGCTCTAACACTGATGCAGATACCACTCAGGAAAAAAACAATGCAAGTAAGTAAGGGAGATTTGATAAGCATATATCTTCGTTTTTCTTTTTTTCTTTTTTTAAGTATTTTCACACAATTATCTTTCTAAAGTGTGCTTCACTTCAGTAGTTTTGATCTTTTAAATCTTGAGAGAAACCCTGGGACTCGTGTGCTTCAGCAGCACTGCAAGGTTCTAGACATGATCTGAGCACAAAAGCAGTCTGTGTCCCACCTCCAGATTCAGTCCTGTGCCCTCGACTGAACTGTCTGCTTTTCTTGAATACCTGGTAACTGGATATTACGTTCTTCATCATGTGTTCCAGGGTCGTCCTGTGTTTGAGAGACACATTTTCAAGGTGTTAGTTTGACTGTCATGATGGCATTAGGTCCTACGGGAAGACGGAGGACTGGGTAGAGGCGTAGAGGCGCACATGCGTCCCCGCGCCAAGCCCCGGTCCGTTAGCACCCATGACGCGAACTTGGGCAGTTCGTAGCTTCTGGCCTCGAGGCCTCCACCTTTTTACTGCTTGCTTGCCCTTTTCAAAATGAACTGAACCAATTCACCAAACCGCCAGTTCCCAGACTCAGAATTGGGAGAGAGGAGCGTTTCGAAGGTTGCTATACTAGGACATGTGTTAGCCACTACTGAAAACAGTGAGAGAGGTGAGAAGAAGAAGCAAGCCTTAAGATGCCAGTTGTACGAGGGGGCAAGACCATATGCAGACTGGAGAGAGAGAGAACGGAGAATAAAGAAAAGAAAGCGAAGAAAACCGAGCCGGGCAAGAAGGAAACGCGTCGTGTCTGTGGAGCTTTGAAGTCCTGGAACCAGTTTCATGGCTGCCGGTTTCCTCTGGGTAACACCGGTTTCCTCTCCTTGCCGCTAAAGCTGTAGGCTCGTTAGTCCGCTGGTTTCTGACAGGAACAAAGTCTCAAAGTTTTGACTCCGTGATCCCTAGGGACGCCCCTTTCGGCGCGCCGAGTATCCACGGCTACTTGGTAGTGCCTCCGTGCCTCCTTAAGTCTGGCTGTGCTGGGCTCCTCTCCCCGTCTTCGGATGTTTTCAGCCCAGCACAGGTGCACCCCTTCCCTGCAGAAAACCCTGGAGCAAAGGGACGGCAGCTCCCACGATGGTGAATGCCACTGCCGTGAACCCTGCACCTGCCTGCCGCCGGGGGCCGGGTGTAAGCCCAGTAGTGGAAGAGCAGTGATGCGTTCCCACTCCAGCCCTTACTGTCCCAGGTGAACAGAGAGAGAGCAAGCAGTTAGCCCGTCATTCACTGTTGACTGTTGGTTCTAACAATAAATGGAACATAACCAATGTTTTGTTTTTGGAGTCTGGTTCCTTGGTGAAACTGGAGACTTGTGAAGCCCGGTGTAGAAATTCGTGCGTGAAACACTAAACAGCACGGCCACGGCCACCACGCTGCCCACAGCGAATGGCTCTGTGACACGGGGGGCGTTAGCTCTATGCCGACTGTATACATACTGAACCCGGTACACCACAGGGTCTAAAAGAGCGTAAGATAGACAGCATCTGGAAGTGTACTGACTATGTGACCAGCTAGGGAATATTTATTAGTAAACCAAATACTTCTTAAAAGCCCGCTAGTTGTTGAAGAGATACGGAGATGTGTGGGACTTGGGCCCTCCGTCAGGGAGCTTACGCCTTAGCTCCGGGATACGACGGATACACAGGTAGTTACGTAGAACCCTCTAGAAATGCCATGGCTCGAGTTCAGAGCGAACAAGTAACCCCTTTGAGCTGTGGTCCCAGCATTACCGAGTAGAAATGCGTTACTTCCCAGTGACTGCTTGCAGAGGGGGCTGACTTGGTTCAAATTCCCTTTCTGCACAACGATGGTTTCGAGTACTTGGAGGGTCGAGGTAGCTAACTTTGAGGGCCGTGTGTTAGCGTTGACAGGCGTGGCTCCGTGCTCTGGAGGAGCCAGAGGCTTAGCACCGGTCACCCCTGAGGCCACCCCACACGAGGATACATTCACAGCAGTATTCCTGCAAGCCCCCCCAGGTATTCTCTCAGATGGTATTTCTTTTGGTGTTTGTGTCTCGGCCATCATCACCCCCCCCCCCCCCCCCGAAAGAAAGACTTTCTGAAATGACAGCCAGCGGCAAAGCCCGAGCTGCCCAAGCCTCTCCCAGAGGAGGCGGGTGTAATTGCTGTGTGTGGACTCAGGGGGCCCTCTCTGTGTGCGGCTGCCAGTCTTCCCTGCAGTCTGCTGAGAACTCAGGGGGCACAGAACTGCTTGCTTGGAACAGCTTGTGTATTCTTTTTAAAGAAGCATTTCTGCCTAGTCGGGAGAAAAATTACAATCTTCTGTGCACTGTCTTTTGAAAGGTGTCTCGAGAGCCACGAGTTGACTGTTGGCTTTAGCGTCTGGAGACAGGAAACAGCAACATCCACTTTCACAAAAATTCGGTCCACAAGCCTGAATGATAACGCCATTGTTAGAAGATTCTGGTTTTTTAGGCCTCTCGTGCCTCCGTGGGTAGGCCACCCCC
The DNA here is from genome assembly GCF_028749965.1 of Puma concolor. Taxonomy (NCBI): domain Eukaryota; kingdom Metazoa; phylum Chordata; class Mammalia; order Carnivora; family Felidae; genus Puma; species Puma concolor. The sequence goes on from NC_141676.1 coordinate 4,643,145, forward strand.
CCCCCGCCCCCGTAGTGCTATGAAAGGGGATGTGAGTCCTGTCACAAGTTGGGGTGAGGCCCAGAAGACAAGGCCAGTGCCATAAGCTTATCCTAACTCCGGAGCACCTGTCCTAGAGATGGTGGACCGGGCCCCGCTCTAACTCAGCTGGCACGGACATCGCTGCTGGTCTGAACGCTCTTTGCCGCTAAGCCTGTGGGCTCCTTCGGAGGCCCTTCCGACACCCTGTTCCGGGCAGCCACGCCAGTCTGTGTCGGTCGTGTGAGGTTGGAAGATGCCTGTGCTTCCAAAGGTTGGAAGATGCCTGACAAACCGGAACGGAAGCCTTTAAAGTCTTACTGAGGGTTTTCTGGATCTTCAAGTGCTGAAGATGCCAGGCTACGGATGGCCCTCGGTTCACGCTGGTAGCGCTCGTCTCGGGGGCTTTTCCAGTACAGGGCACGGCCCGGGCGCGCGGAAGCCTCTGGTGTCGTCTTGCCGTTCTCGTGTCTGGCTGTAATTGTTGACGCCCACGCAGGGCTACCTTACGATTTGGAGGACCCCCCCGGAATGGCTGTGACGACCGTTACCCGGGAGTTGGGGCTGGCACCGTGACTCTGTGGTGCGCCTCAAGGCCGCACCGATAACGGCGGGTCCGGAGCCACAGGCCTTAGTCCAGATCCCATCTCCTCCACGTCCCAGGTGGACGGTCTTGGGCACGCTTGTCCCTGTGTGCTATTCACGTAGGCGCAGTGGCACTCACTGCAGAGAATGTGTACTGGCATTGAGGTCACGCTAATTTGGCCACTTTGCACAGCACCCACTATGTAGTAATTGCTGAGAAAGTGTGTCTGCACCTGAAATTACTGTCTTGGGTTTACGCATGTGGGATTTGTCCCCGCCTCCAGGCAAGAGAGTCCCCCGTGGCGCTGAGAGTAGGGCAGCTGCAGGGGGTGTAGCTCACGCCCGCCGGTCCGAGCCCTCTGGACAGGCTCCCGTTAGCCTGCATTGTACCGACGATCTGTCCCGCCTGCGCCGCTGTCATCCTCGAGCCCCCGACGACAGGGTGGACCCGCTTGGGAGAGTGAAGAGCCCTTGGCGCCCGTGCCCAGCTTGTCTGTGTCTTTTCTGCCCTTTGCCCCGATGAGCATATCCCTTCTGGCTTGGCTTTTGATGAGATGATGCTTTTAAAACAAAAGACCAGGCCGACACATACGTGAACGTGGACGTGAGATCTCTGTGTGGAAGTCACACGTAGCCTCACATACGGTCCATTTTGTGCCGTTGAGAACACAAAAACAATAAAGCGCTCTCCGTCGGGTGGTTCACCGCCACCAGCTAAGCAGAGAATCTGTTGGAAGCAGGGGTGGATTCGGAATCATCATAAAATGAGACACCTCTAGTGGATTAAAATGAGAGCCAGAGTCAGGAGACTCTCAGGTGCTCTGAAAATACACGGCAAGGTTGGCCTGCCATCTACAGAAAGTCAGGAGAGGCTCCCTGAGCAAAGCATTTCCCAAGCTGAGTCTTAAAGGGGACGAGCGGTTGGCCAAGCGAAGCAGGTTCAGACAGAGGGAGTTCGTCAGTGGAGATCCAGGGGTGACTGCAGGACTCCAGTAAGCCAAGTGCATCACGGCTGGAGTAGAAGGCGGGAAGGAGGGATCTGACCATTGTTTAAAGTTTTGGACTTATTCTTGGGGCATTAGATCACTGATGAGTTTAAAGCCCAGAAGTGACGTGTCATACTAGGAAGGCCACTCTGGCCACACGGTGGAGACTGGAATGTCCGGGAAGCAGTGGGAGAGATGAGAAAAGGTAGGAGACCGCCGCCACAGCTCAGGCAAGGGATCGTGAGCAGAGGGCGGTAGATGGCTCGGGGGCCGCGGCAAGAGTGGGCTCCGCAGGAGGGATGTGGCAGCCGATGGGGTGAGCAAGGGAAAGCAGAAGTCCAGGAGGACCTCCCGGTGTCTGCTTGAGCAGCTGGGTGGATGGTGGTGGTGACCTGAGCGGGATGGAGAATTTAGAAGGGGAAGCAGCCGCGAAGCTTGATGGTGAGTTCAGTTTGGGCATGTTGACTGTGAGGAGCCCATCCTCACGGAAGGATCTAGATGCCAGTGGGTATTTGGTGCTCCGGAACTGTAATCTAGGAGAGAGTCTAGAGAAAGTGTTTCGGGAGCTGCCAGGGCATCGGCGGTAAGAGCCATGGGGCGGGGGTGCTTACCACCCGGCGAATGCGGGTAGTTTCCAGGGGGTCTAGGACAGCAGAGGCCTGAGGGGCGCAGTTGAAGGGGCAGATGCAAGGCCAGGAGAGAGTGCTGTTGGGGGCAGCCAACGGGACGGGAGTTTTTGGGAAGAAAAACGGTGAGCAGTGTCACATTCTGCGGAGAAAGCAGAGGGGGAAAGGGCTGAAAAGTGTTCTCTGGATTTCACAAGCAGGTTTTCCAAGGCCGACCGAGGCTGCCTCCTCAGAGGGACAGGCTGGACCCAGACTGCGGGGGACTGCCGCCAAGCCTGCGGTGTGCACGTTTGCACCGTGAAGGGGTTATTGCGGTGCAGAGTGAGAACAGGCCAGAAAAAGGGAAAATCAGGCGAGAACAGCTAAGCTTGGTCATAGGATGGCCCTCGAGGAGTCGTGGGCCGAGCAGAGGACTCGCAGCACGTGGGAGACGGCCAAGTGGCGGACGCTCCCACGCGTTTACGTCCACAGGCATGTCTGCTCGGTCTACCTTGTGGGAAGTCTTGTAAAAGAAATCCTTTAACAAAAGAATGCCCTGCGTATCCTTCTGCTTAAAAAAACAACTTCTGGCTACTTGCATAATTCCAGTTCGTGCACCTCAGTTGTTCTCCGACTGGACAGCATCCAAACCACTCCTCCTACCAAGTCTAAAACCGAGTGGCTGCCTTGGTGGTGGCCCACGTGGATGAGCACGTTCTCGTTCTCGCCGGAGGATCTCCTCCCTGGGAACTCGGCTGGTTTGGGTGCCCCAGAGCAGTTCATGAGACACCCTGCCCGAGTACAGAGCCTTCTGTTCTCGGTGGTTTGATATTTTTGGAAATGGCTCGTAACGCATCCTTGCTCTTCTGTCTCAATGGAAACTAATGGTGACTTGTGCAGCCATGTGGAAGGAAGGACAGTCGCCCTGGCAACCCTTGGGCATGTAGTGGGCGGCAGCGTTAGGCAGCGTGCTGGGTTTACCCACAGTCGTTTTTACTCTCTCCCTGTTCTCTGGTGAGAAGTGGGGATCGTTAGTTGGGTCATCTCAGGCTCCGTAGTGAGTGACTGGAAAGTGTAGTTAGGGGGGAAAGGTTTTCAGGTGGGGGGTGGGGGCACCCAATAACTGAGAAATTGACTCGTGTAAAACACTGCACACATAGGTCCAAACTGTAAACGGAGAGAAGAACAAAGATGAGCAGAGGTCCGTGGCAAGGTCAGAAAGAAACTCTGGGGGCAGCTTAAACTCGAGTCACACATAAGCCTTTTGAGAATCTGGTCAACTCTCCTGTCGGTCCGCGGGTGGCCGTCCCCAGTAGGGTCGTCGCAGCCTTTGTGTCCTTGTGTGGAGAACGTCGGATCGGATCTCCCTCGGTCCCGAGAGCCTCGCTAGCAGTGTGCTGCTTTCCTCCCCAGTTTGATGGTTGGCGGCGGGCAGTCCCTGGAGGGACGGGGCCGAGTGAGTCCTTCAGCCCTCGGAAGCCTGCTGGTCCTCACGGAGTTGCAGGGAGAATGCGCGGTGCGGTTCTTTGTGGGCCAGTGTCGTCCGGGAATCACAATATGTGCTTCTTAGGGTCTCTCTTGCTTGTTTGAAACCATTGTGATAGGATGTGTCCGTTAGAGCTCATCAGTAATCCATTTCCGTTCTGTATTCCCTATCGCAAAGCAAGTGGTCTGCTTACTTTGAGTTCCTGAGGAATGGATTTCAGAAACCTGTTTTGAATGAGGGTGTTAAGAATTTGTGAAAGAAAAACCGCTCTTTCTCTAAGCTTACTTCAAACTCCGGAGAAGAAGTACTTAGCTGGGACAGGCATCACGATAGATTGTGGACAAGCTCAGAGTGAAATCCCGGTCCTTGCTGGGCGAAATGCAGAGATGCTCCATGAATCGGAGGCCGCAGTCGGGGAATAAAAGGGGAGCAGAGAGGGGGTGCCTGTGTGCCTGGCAGAGAGCGAACGCGTCCGTCTGGCACGTGCCGGTGTAAGCCTAACGTTCCGTAGCTGACAGGGTCGGGCATTGTTGTGTTGAGCGCTCCTGCGTTACCAAGCCTGCTTTTCATCCTTTTTTTTTTTTTTTTTTTTTTTTAAACTTGCAGCTCCTAACCGAAAATCTTCAGTTGGTGTGAAAAAGAACGGCCAGAGCAGAACGTTAACAAGGCAATCTATGTCAAGAATTCCAGCTTCTTCCAACTCTACCTCATCTAAGCTAACTCATGTAAATAATTCCAGGGTACCAAAGAAACTGAAAAAGCCTGCAAAGCCTTTACTTTCAAAGATAAAATTAAGAAATCATTGCAAACGGCTGGAGCAAAAGAGTGCTTCAAGAAAACTCGAGATGGGAAACTTAGTACTTAAAGAGCCCAAAGTAGTTCTGTATAAAAACTTACCCATTAAAAAAGATAAGGAGCCAGAGGGACCAGTCCAAGCCACAGCAGCTGGCGGGTGCTTAACCAGACACGCGGCCAGGGAGCACAGAGCGAGCGCGGGGCGAGGCGCCCCGCCGCCCGGGGACAGCGCCCCCGGCACGTACCCCACCCGGCGGTCGGCGAGGACAAGGGCGAATCCCAGGGAGGCTTCCGACATCAAACTGGAACCGGACGCGGCGGACGGCTACAAAAGCAGCTTGACCGAACCGGGCCCGGACAGCCAGGAGCAGCCAGCGCCCGCGCCGCGGGAGGAAGATCTGGGCCCCGGAAGCTCACAGAAGGGGGAGGCCAGGTGTCAAAGGAGCGACAGCGGCGCGTCCAAGAAGAAATCCCGACAGGGGAAACTTGTGAAACAGTCGGCGAAAGCCGAGGAGTCGGCTCCGGGCCAGGGTTCCCCTGGGGAAGCCAGCGTGGCGCCGGAGGTGCTGGGGTCCCACCCGGAGCAGGGCGAGGGCGGTGGCTCGGAGGCCACGGCCGGGACCTACCCGGACTGGGCTCCCTCGCCCGGCGACGCTTCCCTTGTGACGTCCGAGAGCTTCAAGACAAAAGACGGCTTCAGAACTGCGAAAAGTAAAAAGAAGAGGCGAATCACACGGTATGACGCACAGTTGATCCTGGAAAATAACTCCGGGATTCCCAAATTGACTCTCCGCAGGCGGCACGACAGCAGCAGCAAGACGAACGACCAAGAGAACGACGGAGTGAATTCTTCGAAGATCAGCATCAAGTTGAGTAAAGACCACGAAAACGACAACAATCTCTATGTAGCAAAGCTCAATAATGGGTTCAACTCAGGATCAGGCGGCAGTTCCACAAAACTAAAGATCCAGCTGAAGCGGGACGAGGAAGGTAGGGGGCCGTACGCGGAGGGGCTCCGCGAGAACGGGGTCTGCTGCAGCGACCCGCTGTCCCTGCTCGAGTCCCGCATGGAGGTGGACGACTACAGTCAGTACGACGAGGAGAGCACGGACGAGCCCTCCTCCTCGGAGGGCGAAGAGGAGGACGAGGACTACGAGGAGGACGACTTCATTCCCCTCCCTCCCGCCAAGCGCCTGCGGCTCATCGTCGGGAAGGACTCCATAGACATTGACATTTCCTCCCGGAGGAGAGAAGATCAGTCTTTGAGGCTCAACGCGTAAGCTCTCGGTCTCGGTCTTCCCTCGGCCCGGGAAGCCTGCTTGAGAGGAATCAGCAACAATTCCAGTCGGTTTCTGCTCGCCTGAGACCTCGTGGAGGCGGCACTTGCCCCTTCTCTCTTCTCGGCCTCATACTGTAGAAAGTGTACAGCATACTGACTCTGCCGAGGTCTGATTTGTGCAAATTTTTATTGTACTTTTTAAACAGCCTTCGTACGTGCAATTCCGAGTTAGAGGTAAAAAGCCCCGTTGTAAAATAAAGGCTCAAGCAAAATTGTACAGTGATAGCAACTTTCCACACGGGACGTTGAAAACAATAATGTGGCTACACGGTTCTCTTTTTTCTTTCTTTCTTTTCTTTTCTTTTTTTTTTTTTTCTAACCAAGAGCATCGAGTGGCTCTTTAATATATGACTAAACAATAATTTAAAACAAATCATAGTAGCAGCATATTAAGGTTTTCTAGTATATGCTAATATCACCAGCAACGACCTTTGGCTTTCTGATTTATTTGCTAGATGTTTCCCCCTTGGAGTTCTGTCAGTTTCACACTGTTTGCGGGCCCGGGTGTGCTGTTTGTGGCCTTGGTCAAAAGAGCAGACCATCGGTTGGGAGTCGAATTGGCTTCTGTAAAAAACAAGGGAAAAACGAAAAATAAAAGGTACAGCTCACTTTTCAGCACGGTGTATGGACGAGGGTAGGCAGTGTGCGGGCTGGGTTTCGATGCGGCGTATTTATTGCTTGACATGTAAATTAAAGACCTTGTATTTAACACTTTTCAATCCTTTTAGATAAAATTGTTCTTTGCAAGAATGATTGGTGCTTATTTTTTCAAAACTTTGCTGTGAACAATGTGATGACAACGAGCAACATTTATCTAATGAACTACAGCTCTCTTAATTTGGGTCTTCGAGATTTCTGTTGCACTTGTAAAATGCTACAAGGAATATTAAAAACTCTATTCACTTTAACTTATAATAGTTTATGAAATAAAAACATGAGTCACAGCTTTTGTTCTGTGGTAAAACCTATAAAAACGTTTGTCTCTGAAAATTCAATGTAAAGAACCGAAAACCATGTATATGTTGTAAATATTTGTGTGTTGTGAGAAATTTTTGTCGTAAGAAATTAAAAGAACTTACCAGGAAGGTTTTTAAGTTTAGAAATATTCATGCCAATAAAATAGGAAAAGTATAAAATATATAGTTTTAAGCACTGCATCAGTGAGCGTTCTCAGCTTATGTTAGTTTATGTATGAAAATATCAAAGATTTTTTTTTGACTCTGTTATCAGTTAAACAGAAAGAGGAGTCAGATTTAATTTGTTTTTTTTTTTTCTTTTTGAAGCACTTTGAGAAGAGAAATTAATTTTAAGTAACTTAATGAGCAAATTTTTGATTCCTACTTTATGTTCAAAACCAACCTTTCGTTTCTGTGGATGATTTTACACACCATCGGACAAAGCATTTGGGAATCTGCATCTGTAGCAGGTGTTTCACGCCAGGGGGTCTCTTTATTTCTGGGAAATGTGTACGTGTACTTTCAGATAATACCGTGTTCCGAAGTAAAATCAACTTAGGGGATTTGTGTAGTGTCTGTAGAAAAGTAGCCCATGTCTTAAGATATTAAAAGGAATCTGCCCGTAACGAAAAGTCCAGTGGAGAAAACCTCAATGCTTACTGTTGTTTCTGGTGGATTCCTACCAGCCTCCAGGTTCTGGGGACGTCATTTGAGTTCCTGAAAACGACTGCTAACGGGTTCCAAGCAGAAATTAATAATACTCATAAAAGCGTTTGAAACTTAGAATTTGGTTTCTCCTCACGTTCTTTAAGGACTTACTTGGTGGTCTTACATCGTCTCGTTCCCGTCTGTCGTGTGCACGTTAGCCCCTCAGGTATCCCGCGGACGCGTGTGCACACTTGCACGCGCTCACACCCCCTCTGCACCGCGTGTCGTCCTTCACCTCGCCCCGCGGGGCGGCCCCCCGAGGCCTGTCCCGAGGCACGCGGAGCGCATTAGGGACCACGTCCGGGCCTCGCGCTGTCCCTCGTAGGAGAGGCGTGCGGCCCGCGCCACTAAGGACGGCCGGGCGCGGACCCTGTGTCTGGAAAGTCCCAGAGAGCGGTGGGCCGCCTCCGCCACTCCCGCCTTAGTTTGGAGCGTTGCGAAGAGGTTCGGAGACTAAGTCTCAAAACCTCCTCTTGAGATACCAACAACAGCCATTTCAGGAATTTCCATCTTAAGGAAGAAGTCCCAAGGTCCCCCGTTTCCCGCCTTTCTCCACTTTCCAGCTTCGTTCTAGTAACTTATTTATGTCTGTTTTAACTTGATGGTGGCCTCGTCTTCTGAGGCCGACCTCCCCGTGGGTCTGAGCGGCGGCGGCCGCCACCCTCCGGGGAGACCCCATTTCCGTTTCTAAAGTTCGGGGCCTCGGGGCCGCTCTGGCTCTGCTCAGAGCTTCACTGTGGGGCCTGGCCAGGGCCACACGCCGGTGACCACTCGGAAGAGGGCTGCGTTCAATACGGCTTTTAGCTCGAGCTTATGCAATGATTCGTAACAGATTTTGGCGTTGTGTGAGAATCAGGAAGCGATCAGAAAAATACATGTAAAGTTTTCAATTTTCAATCGTTTTTCAAATTACTGTCTTAAATTGTTTTGCTGAGTTGTAATACTTTTGAGATACAATGTATTCCTTGTACTGAAAGAATTGAAAAAAAAAGGACTTTTTCAGCATTTGAGGTAAGTTCTTTAACGTTTCATTAAAGACATTTTTTACAAATATTTTGTACATGCACTTGCAGTATTGAGGTTAATCATTTTAATAAATTCGGAAATTAAAACAATTTGGCCGGTGTTCGCTGTATCTGAACGGAGAAGGTCCGAGGGGTGACTTTCTCCGGAAGGTTTCCACGTAAAGTAGAATTTGTAAAGCTTTTCAGTGTCTGCGAGTGTGGCGTCTTTCTGAGCCCTGGTCTCCGTTTGCTTCTGACGCCCCCTCAGTGTAAAAGATGGAGGGGGGGGGGCCTGGGTGGCTACGTCTGTGGGGCGTCCGACGCTTGGTTTGAGCCCAGCCCGTGACCTTGCCGTTTGTGGGTTCGAGCCCCGTGTCGGGCTCTGCGCTGGCCGTGCGGGAGCCTGCTTGGGATTCTCTGTCTCCCTCTCTCTCTCCCCCTCTCCCCTTCGCGGGCTCTCTCTCCCTCGGAATAGATAATAATGACAACGAGGGGAAAGGGCTCCTTATCTCGGCGGGGAGGCTCCTTTCAGACCACACGGCCCTCGAGCCAAGACTCGGCTCCCGAGGACCCGCTCGCTCCCCTCGCTGAACTGGACAAGACTGGCATGCAGAGCTGGCCTGGGTCCCTTCTCCCAGTTACTGTAGCAAAACCTAGTCGAAGGAGGACACGGGACCCACTGGCTCGAGTCCGGGAGCCGGAGCCGGCACAGCCGGGCGGCGTCCGCGTGGCCCCAACCGGGCTGTGGGCCCCCGACCTCTCTGTAGCGCCCGCGAGTCTGCGGGTGCCAGCGCGAGCCAGCCAGGCGGGGCGGGTGCTCGGGCCTGGGGTCCGCTCTCGGCTTTCGTCTCTGAAACGGGTCCCTTCCCCTGCCCAGCGGCCAGCCGGCGTGCAGCACTCTGCCCGGGGCCCTGGCGTGATCTCTGTTCCTCGAATGCCAGCTCTGTCACTGGCATGCGCCCCGCTGTGCTGGCCGCGGGGCCAAGTGGAGTTCTGCACCCTCGGGGTTGTGGTAAGCGTGGCCCTGGCCTGCGAGGGAGGGTGACACGGCCTCCGGCTTCTCCCTCACCGGTGTCGTGGGGGTGCGGGCACAGCTTGCACCCGCTAGGGGTGAGGCCCGGCGCGGGGCGTGGGGTGGGGGGGGGAGCGGATTTTGACTCTCAGGGCAGGTGGACGGGCAGGATTGGGAAGGGGGTTCCCACCAGGGCCGCCCCGCCCCCTCTTACCGTCTGCGCCTCCCAGGGATGTAAGTTAACGTTCATGGAAACAGCTGGAAAGTTTCCAGCCTGGAGGACGGCAGACGGCCCCTGGCCTCGGGCCAACGGTCTTTAAAAGGCGAGTGAGTGACTGTTACCAGGTCCTCGTCAGATTTGTGAGTCTTTCTGCTGAGTTCAGTAGATCCTGACTTCCACCTGTTGGGGGCAACCCGCCCCGCTGGGTCTGCTCACACACCAGAAGGCTGGCGGGCAACGCGCACACGGGCGCCCGGTCTGAGACCCCGAGCGGCACCATCCGGAGGGACGGCAGTGAGGTGACGTTTCTTTAACGTTTGTAGTAGTGCCAGGGGTGGAGAGGCGGGGGTGAGAGGCCTCCGTGTGTGTGTGTGTGTGTGTGTGTGTGTGTGTGTGTATGACGGGTGTCACTAAAGCCCTGGGAGCCGGTGAGGTGACCCAGGGGAGGTGGGCAGACCACCCCCGGGCCCTCCTCCTGACCCGGGAGAGAGCGGGCACTTCCTGGAGTAGCCGGACTGCGGGGGGGGGGAGACGGGAGTCTGGCTGTGAGGGAGGGAAGGATGGCAGCTGGCATGGGGGGTGGCGAGGAGGCGATTCTTCTCATTAACGAAGGCCACGTGGTGAGGCGAGAAGCTTCTGGAGGGGACGGGCTCCCAAAAGGGAAGGGGTAAAGTTATTCAGAGTCTGGTCTTCGTGCGGGTCCGTCTTCCTTGGCGACAAGTGGGGGGGGGGGCAGCTCCAGCACGAGGTTTTCCATTTTGTCCGCAAACAGGAGGCGAGGTCACCTGGGAACGAGGGGGGAGGTGAGAGTCCCCAAAGCTTAAGGAGCGCGATGGAGAGTCGATATCGAGAAAGGAAAAGCGAGCTGACTGTAGAAACCTGATAAAATTCGTTCTGGAAATCTTCACCAGTCACCTTCTAGGTGCCAGTCGATGTCCCAGGCACCCACCGGAACCAAGGCCAATGGCAGCACTTCTCAGCCCAGGTGCGAGGCTCTCAGCCAGGTGGGGGTCGCAGAAGGCAGAAGGATAGGGCTCGGGTGGGCAGGAGAGAGTGTGAGGGAACAGGAGATGTGCCCACGGCCTGAGTGGACCCCTGGCCTGGAGGTGCTCCTGTGGTCAGAGAACAGTCCAGCAGGAGTCAGACAAGCACGTAGAGAGGACAGGAGGTTGAGGTCAGAATTGACTCTCAGAACTTGGGAAGGGTTGCATTGAAATGATGACGGGGTCCCCCCCCAGAAAACGGGGCGCCTGGGTGGCTCAGTCGGTTGAGCGTCCGACTTCGGCTCAGGTCATGATCTCGCGGTCCATGAGTTCGAGCCCTGCGTCGGGCTCTGTGCCGACCGCTCGGAGCCTGGAGCCTGCTTCCGATTCTGCATCTCCCTCTCTCTGCCCCTCCCCTGCTCGCACTCTGTCTGTCTGTCTGTCTCTCTCTCTCTCTCAAAAATAAATATTTTTAAAAAAGGAAAATTTAATTGATGACAAGGTCCCTGATGGCACCTGGGGGGTGGAAAGTGTCCTGGTTCTGGGAGAACAACATACTGGACAGACCTGAGGTCATCCAAGATGGCAGCAGACGGCCTTCACTGTGAGTGCTAGGACCAAGCAACAGCCCCAGACAGAAACAGCCCGTAGGGGACAAACACGGGGAGATACCCTACTCGGGGGTGGGGGCGCCTCGCTGAGCCTCGCAGTGAGGTGAGTAAATGCTCCGAGATTGTGTTTCAGCCCCAGATCCAGCTCCCGAGGTGCTGGCTGTGCTGGGAGCCATGCCTGGAGAGAGTCGCAGAGCCGAGGGTCACGGGGGCCAGCCTCAGTCACAAGGCCCCGCCTTCACCAGGTGAATTCTAGAAAGCTCTGTCTCCTAAAAAGTCCCGTGGATGACACATAGCAGTCACTGCTTTGCACCCTCCCTTCCATGCAGCGATGTGGGGCCAGGAGAACTTTGTCCAAAGGTTATCATGCAGATAAGCCCGGTGACCTCCCCCCATTAGTCAAATAGACTCGGGGGGCTTGCAAGGGATACGAGGTGCCCCACGTGTTTGCTGGGCCCGGACGGGTGTGGACTCGTCTTTATCTGGAAGAGTCCAGCACGAGGTTGCCTCAAGACAGCAAAGAAAAAACCCAGGGTTTCCTCCAGCTTGGCGAGCTGCTGGCTCTCTCTCAACAGTGACTTTCCACAAACGTGACCCAGGCACACAGGAGGAACCGCATGTGCCCGGGAGGCTACCTGTGTCATCTCCAAAAACAGAAGTGGGGATCCTCGGGCACTTGTTTGCTCAGGGGACACACTTTGGAAGCGACAGTCACACGGAGGGGGACGTTCACGCGGTCTTGCATAGTTAACCTCCCGGAGCGGATACGTGTTCCGATTTCCTTGCACCTGCTGGTTGGGCGGCTGTTAGCTTCTCCCCCGGACGCCGGCAGGTTGGAGACGGTCCCTCCCAGGGTCACTCTCGTGCAAAGCAAATAGAAGGACGCTTACTTCCTCCTCTTGCCAGTCGAACCACATTTTTCTCCTGGGGGTAAGCCGGGGAGCGGAGGATGGCCCGACCAGCCTCCAGGTGGCCCGGAGCCGCCCCGGGAAATGCTCAGCCCGGGTCACGGCTGGCAGAGGGCTGACGGTCTTGCTGCTGTCCCCCAGCTACGTGAGCGTGGACGAAACACTGCTCCTCTCTGGTCAAACGGGGGGTAACCCTGCCGCTAACTTTGGGGCTGTCGAGGGGTAAGACGGAGTGCCGTGAGCCCTCCCCTGGGGCCCGGTCCCCAAGTCAAGTTAGTGCCGCCTGGTGGGCCTCCTCTTGGCCTCTGACCTTTGCCCTCCCCAGTTAACATCCGCCCAAACACCCTTAGTCACAACCATCTCCGTTCCAGCCTGGACACTCTCTGGGCCACCGGAACTGGTCTCCGCGGCCGCGATTCCAGCTCTGTCTCCCTCCGGCCGGTGCCTCTGTGGGCCAAGCTGGGCCTCCCTGCCCCATCCCCATCCCTCTTCTGGGTTTACCTGCTCCCTTGACAACCTTCTCAACCTCAGCCAACAGGTGCAGGGCCCTCAAAAGGCACAGGGGCTGCAGGAGCGACTCCGCCCAGCTCTTGCCCGCACAAATACACAAATAGCAGTAAGTGTGATAGATGTGCCGAGAAGCACAGAGGAGGTGAGATTAAGAAGGATCCAGAGGAGCCGGTTCCTAAGCCCCAGGGGCAGACAGGCAGCAGAGCGGCGGCGTCCTGGAGACGGGGAAGGACAGGATGTTCTCCGGGAAGGATGGTGAGAAGTTGGGCATGGCCAGTCCAGAAGGTTTTAAGGGGCGGGTGGGGGGCGGGGGGGCCGCCTGAGGAGCCGGGGCGGGAAAGACAGGGAGACAGGGAATCACCCGGGTTAGGACCAAGGGCTCCGGTCAGGCCACCTCCTGACTTGACTTCCCGTCTGTAAAACGGCCTCGATCGTCATGCCAGCCTCACAGAGGATCAAATCAAGCAGGAAGAGGATGCCTGGGTGCCGGTGTGGCACACGGTGGGTGGTCAGCAGCTACTGGTCGAAGCCACGGGAGCAGAAACGAGGAAAGCGGGGGGGTCCGGGGTCGCCGGTGCAAGGTGTTGGGGAGCGTGCCTGCTGCCTAGAATTCGTCCAATGGATCTAGAACATCCACGGCCATCGGATCACAGCCACCGCCTTCGAGAGGCCCCCTTTGCTCGTACCAAAGGTGTCTCCTTCAGTCCTTTGCCCTGAACCTGTCACGTTTACTAGTTCCGTTCTCAGGTGTGGCTGGACGTAATGCACGCACGATACGTCATGTTCTACCGTCTTGGCTAAAAAAGAGAAGATAAGGCAGCTACCTGACCGTGTTACAGTTCATTTTTAAAGTAGCGTTTTCTGCACGTGCTTTTAGTCCAAGAAAAGCGCAGATGGAAGCAATAGTTTTTGTCTTTGCAGAAGATTCTGAAGTTCATTTTAAGAGTGTAATATTGGGGCGCCTGGGTGGCTCAGTCGGTTGGACGTCCGACTTCAGCTCAGGTCACGATCTGGCGGTCTGTGAGTTCCAGCCCCGCGTCGGGCTCTGGGCTGATGGCTCAGAGCCTGGAGCCTGCTTCCGATTCTGTGTCTCCCTCTCTCTCTCTGCCCCTCCCCCGTTCATGCTCTGTCTCTCTCTGTCTCAAAAAGAATAAATAAACGTTAAAAGAAAATTTTAGGAGTGTAATATTGTTTAATCTTAAGACTGGGGCAGTTTTGCCGGAAGAGCTCTCTTTTAAAGTTTTTTTTTAAGTTTATTTTACTTATTGAGAAAGAGAGAACGAACACGGGAGGGCAGAGAGAGAATCCCAAGCAGGCTCTACACTGTGGAGCGAAATAACTTCAGTTTTATTTATTTCAGTAATCTCTACACCCCGCGTGGAGCTCGAATTCACGACTCCGTGATCAAGAGTTGCGTGCTTCTCCAACTGAGCCAGCCAAATGCCCCGTGGGAAAAAAAACTCTTTTTTTTAACGTTTATTTATTTTTGAGAGAGAGAGAGAGACAGAGCACGAGGTGGGGGAGGGGTAGAGAGAGAGGGAGACACAGAATCCGAAGCAGGCTCCAGGCTCTGAGCTGTCAGCACAGAGCCCGATGAGGGGCTCGAACCCGTGAACCTGAGCCGAAGTCGGAACTTAACGGACTGAGCCACCCAGGCGCCCCCACTCATGGCAAAATTTTTAACAGACGCCTCAGCGCTAGTCGCTTTGAATTGCTTGTGATTTCAAAAAAAAAAAAGTCGGCCTGGCTGCTGTTGACACGGGCTAACACGTGTTTGTTTAGCTGTGGAATCACTCACCCGAGAGTTCAATGTTCAGCTTGCCCCAGCCCCTGGAACTGCAGCAGGGAGCAGGGCTGGTGAGACCCTTGCAAGGAGGCCACTGCCTGTCTGCCCTTTGTCCCCTCAGTGACACGAGTCCGTTCTGGCCCTGCAGAGGACCAGGCGAAGACCCCGAGCGTCTCTCTTGGATCTTTGGGGACACTGAAGGCTGGCGGACTGGGATCCTCACTGCCATTCCTGGGAGGGAGGACGAGCCTGAGGCTCAGAGTGGGGTGATTGCTATCACCAGTGGCACAGAGTGCCCCGGACTCCACCACACTGGGCTAGTCCCCGGGGCCCCTGGCGGGCCCTGGTAGCGGGGGGGGGGGGGGGGGGGGGGGAGGGTGGTGGTGAGGCTGGTCAGGAGCCTGGCGCTCGCTTGGGGTGGGAGGCCTTTGCTGTTCCCTCCTCCTGGACCCTCTCTCTGCCCCACCCTTACCTGAGCAGCCACTTCTCCACCTGGCTGATGTCACCTCCTGAATCCTCTCAGATGCCCCACTCTCAGCCTGATCTCTCTGCTCAGCCCTGATCCCTCTAGCCCCGGGGGGTCCCCCGCAGCCCGACGCGGAAGGGGCTTCCTCCCTGGAGACAGAGACCCCGGAATCACTCCAGCCTCTCGCGTCCCCTTTGGTCAGCCGGGCGGGGTTCGGGTCACCCAGAAAAGCCAAAGCCTCAGGTCGCCACCGGCCACGGGGGCCCCTGGGCCGGCCTCTCCTCCTCCCAGTAAAGTGGGGAGCCCAGGAGGCCATGCTGGGCAAGACGGCTGTGCCCTGCCTGGGCCCCCAGGACCGCTGCATCCTGCCCGGTGGCTCCCAGCGGAGAAAGGGCCAGAAGCGGGGAGCAGGAAACTTGCTCCATGTTGGGCCCGGGGACGTGGCCCAAGGTCGGAGATGGGGAGGGCTGATGGCCACGGGGGACGTGGGTACAGGCACCTGCTGCCGCCACAGCCTTCACGCCAGGGGAGCGCGGTGGACCGGCCAAGAGGGGAACGCGCTGTCCTCTGGCTGGCCCTCCGGTCCCCTGTGAGCCCAGACGCTGCCGCTTCTGGGCGTTTCCCCGCAGCCCCAAAGATCGGACCCGTCTGTGCAGCCAGGAAATACAGAGAGGGAGACGGGCCCCGCGAAGGGCCCCGGGGTGTGCGCTGGCTGGGCAGGGGCAGGGCGGGCGCGACGCTACCTGTCTCCTCTAGGCTGACCGCCTTCCCTGCAGGCGAGAGGGGAAGGTATGTTCTGACAGGGACCGAGGCTGGGGCATGAGAGATAACAGGGCGCCTCGAGAAGGAACGAGAGGGGGTGAGGTCGCAGGGTGCCCGGTTGAAGATGAGGGGCCCTGGGAGCAGTCCCACCCGCACCCGCCAGCCTACCCACCCAGGTAAGGCTTGGGTCCAGTGCCACCCAATCCTGAAGCTGCTCCCTCCGCCGCCCAGTGCCCCGTGGGTAGTGGGCGCAGTGAGGATGCGGTGGGACGGCCAGGCTGGCATCGGGCCCTCGGGCAGACGGGAGGCAGAGCTGGGCTGCCCTGGGGAGGAGCCAGGGTGTGAGCAAGTCTCCGTGCCAGGCAGCCTTCCGGGCACTGGGTCAGACAAACAGACGGCAGAGGCGTGGCAGCGTGTTACTGGCCCCGTGGCTTTCAGAGGCCTCCGTGCCAGCGGGGTTGAGAAGGTCAAGATGGGTCGAACTTGGACTCCGGCCATCGGGAGCCGCAAAGGATTGGACTCTCTCCCTCCCCAGCTTTGGCCACCCATGGACCGAGGCGTGGGCTCCCCGGGGCTGTCTGCAGGGCCACTCACTCAACAATCCCTTCCTTCCTTCCTTCGTGGGGTGTTTGCTGAACAGCCGCTCTGTGCCAAGATCTACCCTGGGCACACCCTGGCCACCAGGGAATCCCCGCCTTCCTGCCCTAAGTTCATCCACCCTCTGAGAGGGAGACACACACACTTCAGCGGGAGCTCTGATGAGGGCAGCCCAGGGGACACAGGGCAGGCCTCCTGAGCGGGTGATGGGCACAGCAGGGAAGGCTTCTCGGAGGCAGCGTCCGTGGAGCTTGGTTTCGGGTGTGGAGGTGGGGAAGGGCCTTGTCTACCCCGAGGCCAAGGCCTCACCCGCACTTCCGTGGCACCGCCCCTCGTCAGCAGCCGGGGGAGGCCCCCGAGACGGAGGCCAGCACTCTGTCTGTGGGGAGCGGGGAGACCCAATACTCCCCTTCCCCGAAGAACACTCCATCCTCCATCACTTCCTGGACCTGTTCCTGCAGGCCATTCCTACTGCCTCCTCCTGGGCCCAAGCAGACGGAGAAGAGGGTCCAGTCGCTGCCAGCAGGGCTGGGGCCGGCAACAGGCTCGGGCCCCCGGGCCCCCGGTTGTGGTCATCGCCTGCGTCTACATCCTGGACACCGACCCCCTTCTTCGGAGAAGGTCACCTCCCGGTTCTCAGTCCCCGTGGCTCAGCCACGGCGCCTCCCAGCCACCTCAGCCTGAGCCCAGGGCTGGCCAGCCAGAGTGTGTGCCCCTGGCCCCCGGGGCACTGCCACCCGTCTAGGAATGGATCCGTGGCCAAGCGGAGTCAATGAAATGCAACTTTGGGACTTTAGCTGGGACCCGGAGGCAAGAGGAACGCTCTCTCCCCTGGAGTTGCAACATCGGTGGGACGCCCACATTCCTGCCACTAGGAGGGAGACCACGGAGGGAGGAGGGAGGCCTGGAACAGCATTGGCAACTCCGGACACCTCAGCCCGCGGCTCGGTCACATCCTCTGGGCCTTCAGCACCATCCGCGGTGCTGGGTGAGCCCGGCCTGGTGATGGATTGGGAGCCCGGAGGTCAGACCAGAGGCCAGCCTGGCCCCTGATTTGCTCCGTGACCCAGGCCACGCACTGCCCTTCTCTGAGCTTCTGTTGACAGTAGGCTTTGGCCCCTGCCTTGTAAAAAGCACACAGGCTAGCAGGGCCCCAGGTGAGACAAGGTGACAGGCCTGGGCCACGGGCGTCCTCAGTTGACAGCCTCAGGAGAGAGGCGAGGCGGACTGGCGGCCCTCCTCCCTTCATCCTGCTGCACCGTCCTTGGGACACAGAGCTACTCCAGGCTTGCTGGGTAGTGTAAGCCCTGAGGCACAGCTAAAGCAACAGGAGACACTGGGGCGCCTGGGCGACGCAGTCGGTTAAGCGTCCAACTTCGGCTCGGGTCACGATCTCACGGTTCGTGGGTTCGAGCCCCGCGTCGGGCTCTGTGCGGACAGCTCGGAGCCTGGAGCCTGCTTCCGATTCTGTGTCTCCCTCTCTCTCTACCTCTCCCTGCTTGCTTTCTCTGTCTGCCTGTCTGTCTGTCTCTCTCTCTCTCTCTCAAAAATCAACAGCAACAAATCTTCAAGAAGTAAAAAAGAAACAGGAGTCGGGGAGGAGGGGGCTCACACTCCTGGGTTTGGACACACGCCCCGCCACCTTCTGGCTGTGTGGCCTGTGGCAAATGGCACCACTTCTTCAGGCCTCGCTTTTTCCACCTGTTCAGTGGGAAGGATGATAATCGTAACAGCCGATTGTCTGTTGTCACCTCGAGTGTAGGCACTGGGGCTCGGATCTCCGCGTGTGATCTTGCTTTCTGTCCCACACGACTGTGCGTAGACCTCACTCTGTTTTCTAAACAAGGACCCAGAGGAAGAGGAGACCAGACCCACAGAACTGGCTTAAAAACCCCAGTTTTTCTGTTCAAAAGCCAGAGACCCCAACTACTTCCTTTAAGATCTTTCTAACCGGGCCGTCTCAAGCCAGGCTCAGCCAGGAACACAGAGAGGGATGGAACCCAGGCACGTGGGGGCTTTGCCCCTGGAAGAGCTGGGAGAGCCAAGGGCAGGCCAAGGGCAGGCATGTCCGCTGACCCAGGGTGCTTGGAAATCAGGAAACGCAGGAATTGCAGGACCCCGCGCCACCAGGGGGTGAGCTGCGGGAAGACACCCCCCCCCCCCCACCAGAAATCACTGGCCAAGTGTCACATCTGGGAAAGCCTACGCCACCACCATTGTTTCCCTCTGGCCTCCCAGACCTCGAGCAGAGCAAACGCCTGTAATCAGCAGAAACTACCCGGAGCCCTGATGCAGGGGATTCTGGGGAATGTAGTTCTTGGGGTCGGCGTGTCCCCTTTTGTCCACCTTCCTGCGCTCCACGTTAACGTCCTTGAGATTCCTTCGTAGCGTGGCGTGTGCTCCTTGTCACCGTGGTGGTACTCAGTTGTGAGATAGACCACAACCCGTCTGTACGTTCTACTTCTCCGGGGCATCTGACTTCTTTCCTCTTTGGGGCTAGTACGAGAGGTGCTGCGGGGTGTCGTTCACGCGTGTCTGTCGGTGGACGTAAGTGCTCATTTCTATCAAGTTCGGACCTGGATCCCGGAGTGCAATTCCTGGTCCTTAAGACGTGTGTGTGTTCGCACCTCGTTATGAGAGATGTCAGACCTGCAGACTTGAAAAACTCGTTCGGGGGATCCCATATGCACTTCACCTAGACGCCATGACTGACATTCGACTGCAATCTTGTTTCCATCCGCCCGCTCCTCGGTCCATCCATTGATCTATCTACTGTTGCTGAGGCAACGATATAATTTAAGGGAAAAAAAAGGCAGCATGCAAAACTATTCAA
Source organism: Puma concolor (assembly GCF_028749965.1). NCBI lineage: Eukaryota > Metazoa > Chordata > Mammalia > Carnivora > Felidae > Puma > Puma concolor. The sequence goes on from NC_141676.1 coordinate 4,662,315, forward strand.
AAGGTCATAGACTCAGAGAGATTGGAAAGATATTAAGCAAACCCCCACTGGCCACGTTGACCTTTGCCTGGTAGGATTTTTTTTTTCTCGTTTAGTATTTCCCACGTTTTCTGCAGTAAACACCTATTCCTTTTTGTGATCAAGAAGAAATCCATTTTAATTCTTTCTTAACGCTTACTTATTTATTGAGAGAGAGACAGAGACAGAGAGACAGGGAGCGCATGCGCAAGCAGAGAAGGGGTGGAGAGAAGAGAGAGAGAGAATCCAAGCAGGCTTGGGGCTCTCAGCGCTGAACCCTGTGTGGGGCTGGAACTCATGAACCGCGAGATCATGACCTGAGCCCAAATCACAAGTCGGACACTTAACCGACTGAGCCACCCAGGCGCCCTGAAAAAAATCCATGTGAGATTAAAAGAGAGGGGGCTCCTGGGTGGCTCAGTCGGTTAAGCGTCTGACTTTGGCTCAGGTCATGATCTTGCAGTTCGTGAGTTCGAGCCCCGCATCAGGCTCTGGGCTGACAGCTCACAGCCTGGAGCCTGCTTCAGGTTGTGTCTCCCTCTCTCTCTGCTTGTCCCTGCTCGTGCTCTCTCTCTTTCTCTCTGTCTCTCTCTCTCAAAAAAAAAGCATTAACATTTTTTTAATTAAGAAAAAAAGCTTTGTCCTTTGTACGAATGGAATTTCTTCCCTTGGGGAAGGGAAGCAATGGAGAGGTGAGCAGAGACAAGGGTAGGGAGGAGGAAGGGGTGGCTGCGTCCCCTCCCAACAAAGCAGGAGGCCGGGGAAGAATCAGGTGCCAGCTGGAGAAAGAAGAGGGGAGGAGGTTGGCCAGAGACCATCAATTCTGGGCAAAACCCTCACCTGCCTTGCTAGAAGAAAGTGTTGTGGTTACCAGGGTCCCCCAAGGGCAGAAACAATGATCCCCAAGATGATGCAGCAGTCGTTGGGGGGAAGCAGTCCGTTGGCAGCTTCTGAGACCGGCCAGGGCTTTCGGAACATGGGGATCAGAGTTCAGTCCTGGGGATGCGGCTTGAGCTCCCCAGAAGAAGAAAAGATGGGAGGGGCCAAGGAAGTACAACAGAAGCAAACTGCCCCCCCCCAACCTCCTGATACTAAGAGGTGTGAGCAAAGGGCTCAGAGGGACACCCCAAGGTGAGAAAAGGAAAAGGTGGTCAGTTAAAGGGGGAGAATCTCATCACCCACAGCACTCAAGAAGGAAATTGGGGAGAAGGTACTGGAGGAAGAAACCAGGGTACTGTGTGTGTTTTGTCTAGGTGTTTATTTCTATGAAAAGCTTTTTTTTTTTTTTTAATTTTTTTTTAACGTTTATTTATTTTTGAGACAGAGAGAGCATGAACGAGGGAGGAGCAGACAGAGAGGGAGACACAGAATCAGAAGCAGGCTCCAGGCTCTGAGCCATCAGCCCAGAGCCCGACGCGGGGCTCGAACTCACAGACCGCGAGATTGCGAGATCGTGACCTGAGCTGAAGTTGGACGCTTAACCAACTAAACCACCCAGGCGCCCCT